>NC_133755.1:34593000-34904000 GCF_036562045.2 Rhinolophus sinicus
ATCCCTATGTTCACGTTTTTGTGGGAAGATAGGAGCCTATTTTAGGTGAATATCCTGTTCCAAATTGTAAAACAACCTCCTGTCAAGAAGAAACAGAAAGGTTTACCTTCCCTTTGAGTAAAGCCAATTAACAAACACAAGTGGCCTATGATTTCCTACCTTTGTTCTTAAAACCTGTACAGCTCTTTGTTTCAGTGGAGTTGAAGTCAGTCTCTCTCCCATACTGCAACAGTCTTGAATAAAATCTTACTGTTAAACCTTGGCATGATGTTTTTTACTTTGACAGTAAACGTTCATATACAACTTGAGATATGACATAAAGTGTAGTTTACATGGGTTTGGCAGTTTATACAGCTTAGAATAAAAAGTTGCATACATTTTATTAGTTAGCAGTAGCTAGTTATGGCATGTCTCAACACTTTACTAAGGATTATCACTGAGAATTTTTATGGAGTATTTTAATGCTTAGAGAGCACAGACAAAGAGTCTTTTGAGATTTTAAATCCCCAAACATTGCACTAACATTAGACACTCTATGGCACTGAGGTCTTATATATGCTTCTAGGAAAATAATCACACAGTTAATTTTTCCACATTGGGTGGTGGGAAGGAAGACACAGGAGTTCCTGGCTTACAATTTTAAAATACTACCTACAGTGAAATGATTTTGTAAAGAACTCTTTAGGTATAACAGTTCACAGGTATAACACATATACCAATGTGTAAAGCATATTTTTTCTACTAAGCAAATGTAACATTATATAAATCCAACACCCAAATGACTCATAGGCAGTTATTAACATGCATCTCTATGACTACAGTGGGAAGTTTCATGAATCTGTAAGGAAACCAGCATGCTTAGATGGAATCTTCTGCTTCCACTCAGATTAGGCTATTACACTATTAATCTTGATATATTTTTGAAGAATTTAACATATTTTTAATCAAGCACCATCCTCTACAAAAGGAATCCAAAGGGATATTCCAAATGACTATTTTTCTAAATTACCCTGTTCATTACTACTGGAAAGTTTTTCTTTAATTTTTTTCTTCCCCATATCCATCTTAATTATAATTCCCAATTTATCAGTATTTCCTTAGCCAGATTGAATTATTATTCTTTAGCATAAATACAGTCACTTAGGCACCCATAAAATACATAATTTAGAAATCTTTTAACTCAGTGAGGATGTAAAGAATGAACAAATACCATTTTGCCAATTCTCCAGTTGTCAGAGACTCATCGCTTGCTCCTTCATGTACCTAATTGTGTACTTAGAAAATAACAATGCACAAGGAAGAGCAACGCAATTTGTCTCACCCAAATGCATCATATAAAATGACCAAGTGCTGTTAAGTGCTAAATAGGTGTCTCAAAAGATTCTCCATGTCTGACTCATTTTAGGGTTGTTTGGAAGTTCAATCCTTTTAGTGAGAAGTACTGAAAGATAAATCTAGTTCCCAGCCCTTAATTCACCACTTACAGATGAGGCATTCTAATTGGAGAACACGTCTCCTTGGTATTGAAAGCTCCTAATGAAGTCTCTAGCCTTCCTTGGAAACATACAAATTCTAATAAAATGAAAGACACAATTGCCCACAACCCAATTCTAAAAAGAGTGACTATATCATCCTTTGGCCTGTGCTAAAAATAATTCAATATAGGGCTTAAAAAAGAGATAATATCTACAATTCAATTTGAAAATTCCTTTTGGGGAATAATAAAAATGACAAATACACTATTCGTTGTGACAAGCCAGGCATTATTAGAAAGATCATTATTTCTAAATATGCTGAAAGCCTCATCATATGTGGCAGGAAGGAAAAACACCTTTTTTTTTTTTTTTTCATTTGTAACACATATTTTCTTGCCCATTCCCCACATATATTAGAATAATCAAAATTTTATTTGGCTCCCCTGGTGGATGGGAAATTTGACCAGAAACTTTCTCTATTGTGATACTACTAGAATTATCTATTAGGTGGCTGTACTTAAGGTTGATTGGAGACAAGAAGACCAGTTGGGAGATCACCTTGTCAATGTCCAAAGTAGAGAAATAGTGTGATGGTCAGAGGATTGAAAAGAAAATTTAATTTTAGAGATTTTACAAAGAGAGAATGGCTAGGTCATTTAGGTTGAATTTGTAGATTCTTGTAATATACACTAAGTTTCCAATTTGAGAATTTAAGTCTGCCTCAAGCTTAAAGTGTGTTATGGACTAATTGTCTCCACTCAAAATTCGTATATTTAAACCCCAATATGGCTGTACTTGGAAATAGAGCCTTTAAGAGGTAAGTAAAGTTAAATGAGGTCATAAGGTGGAACCTTATAAGACTGCTGGCCTTATAAGAAAAGGAGAGAGCGATTTCTCCCTCTCATCACATACATGCATCTAGGAAAGGCCATGTGAAGACAGTGAGAAGGCAACCATGTACAAAAGAAGAAAAGAGCTCTCACCAGAAATCAAATCAACCAACACCATGATTTTGAACTTTCCAGACTCCAGGATCACGAGAAAATAAATTTCTGTTATTTAAGCCATTAAGCCTGCAGTATTTTGTTATAGCAGCTAGAGCAGACTACTACAGAGTGGAATCACAAATTCTTCCTGAATTTTGTGATAATCATTATTACAGAAAGGCTGAGTTCTTTCCTAAATGACATATGTTTGCCTCATGTAAAGACAATTATTCCTAGAGTAATGCCGAATTTTAGTAGATGTAATTTTAAAGTCACTTCAGACTTTCCTAACTGGTTTCCATGGATCAAGTTCAGATCTCTAAAACACTCACATGGCATGCAAACTGTTCTGGACACATACAGTTTCCTCGGGGAGACAGTTTGTGTTTTTATTCATGTTAACAAGAGAGTATTGCCCCCAAAATGAACACAGGGTGGCACAGACACTGTGTGGAGCAACCAGGGAGGTTCTATGAAGTCATGGTTGAGACACTCACAATTGGAAATAAGTGATTCAATAAAAATATCATCTAATAATTGGGTATTTTAAATGAACATTTGATGGTAACTAAGCCTGTCAATGAAGATCTTTCATGTGTTTTTTTTAATGAAATCACTACCTAGTTTCCTTAAAAATTCTTCTTTAGAGCATTTACCATTATCTAACAGATAATTTAAATTGCGTATGCATTTTCTTTATATTTTTCTCAGCTCAGTAAAATTTAAGCACCATAAAGACAAGGTTTTTAATGCATCGTGTCCACTGCGGTTTCCACACTGCCTAGAACAGTGATCTTCCTATATTAGGTGTTTCACAAATATTGACTTCGTAAATAAATGAAATAATGCCAACATTTAAATGTGGTTTGGCGTATTGCTCACACCCATATAGATCTGTACCCTAACTATTTTTTATTCCATTTATTTTTCTAATGATGTAGTTTCTGTGCTGATTTACCTGAATAATGCTATTATAAAGTCCACTTGGATAATTTATGTATACTCTAATAAATGAGTAGATTTTAGCAGAGGTGATTGGTGTGCATTAGAATGTAATTCAAAACTTGAATTTGGTATTTTAACATTGAGAATAAAAGCTTGGTTCTATTTGTCTCATACTAAAGTCATATGCCTTTCTTATATTTCATTCTTCCATTTTATCACACAACAGTGAGGATATGTGATGCTGAAACGAGAACATTATATTGACTGCACATCTCAGGAAGAAATGAAAGCCAATATAACTTGGTTATTTGCAATAAGAGAGGCTATGCATGGGGAAATTAAATAAAAAATTCATATAATTTCTGAAACACATCTTTTTGAGATTTTCTTGGTACCTGCATTTGAATATCGGTGTTCTGCTGTTCTAGGAGTTCATACCACTTGAATCAAGATCTCATATTGTTTTAGTCAGTTCAGGCTGCTGTAACAAAGTACCACAGACTGAGCGGCTTATACACAACAGAAATTTATTCTCACAGTTCTGGAGGCCAGGATTCCGAGATCAGAGTGCCAGCATGGTTGAGTTCTGGTGCGAGCCCTCTTCTGGACTGCAGGCTGCGGACTTCTCATTGTATCCTCACATGGTGGAAAGCAGACCAAGGAAGCAGCTCTCTTGTGACTCTTGAATGGGCATTCATGTATTCATGGGGGTTCCACCCTCATGACCTCATCTAATCCTAATTATCTTCCAAAGGCCCGGACCTCTAAATACCATCACTTTGGGGGTAGGCTTTTAACATAATGAGTTTTGGTGGAATATAAACATTCAGTCCATACACATATTTTTCTAACTTCCTGGATTTTAATTCCCACACAGGATTTTACAATCTCTACACACTTACTGGAAGAGGAGTGTTCATTTTCATTCTTAAATTATTTTAGATTGAGGAAAACCAAAACAAGACACCTGTTAACTTCTGCAGGATGCTTAAGCAGATTTTATAGGAATGGCAATGTGAATTAAAAGTCTGGAGATAGATTGCAATGCAAATGACAGTCTCATCCTCAGAGTGGAAAAACAATGACCTTCTTTGAAGTGTTGACATCTCGTTAGCCTATGGATTGAATGAGAAAACTTACTAATGAAGGAAAATTATGACAACCGCAAGAAATAGTCTAAGAGGAAGAAAGAAACGTAAAATATGAAAGTGAGGAGAATGTATAGGTTTGTGGATTTATGTATAAAGGAGACACAGAAACAGTGCCTATGACAACCTGATTAAACCAAGATCATGATATATATATAGATATATATTATATATACATATATGTGTATACATACACATATGTGTATATATATATACATATATATGTATGTGTGTATACATATATACACACACACATACCAGGGTGCCAAAAAATGTACACATTTTAAGATATGTTATCTATGTACTACTTTTTGAAATTGAATTGAATTACGGTAGCAATAACGTCAAAAGATGGCATTAATCAAACAAATGCTAGTGTCATTCATTGTATTACAATTTTAATACAGTTTTTTCCTTTCTTAAAATGTGTATACTTTTTTTGACATCCTCTGTATGTATGTACACACACAGACACACACACACACACACACACACACACTATATCTCAAAAGAGATTCATGCACTTTGTAATAGATTTATCTTTGAATAACGTGATCTTTGACCATCAAAATTTGATACTGAATACCTCTAGGGAGGAAAGGGGAGAAAGCTAACTATAGAACTTGCTGTCCATGGAACAAAAGTAAATTAGATGTTGCGATACTGCATGCACCCCAGCATGTATGGATAACACAACCTTTATCTAGGAGACTGTCTTCAGAGGAGAGTGGGTAGAATGAATATAGCTACAAGTACCATTGTTAACCCAAATTTTTCAGATTTTGATAAATCTGAATACACATCTGTCTTCATTTGACTTTCCAGCTATTAAAAATGCATGTCACAACATGATTTTATCATTTGCTAGACCGGAGCATAAATATTAATACAGTCCCCACTCCTTAAGTTGTGATCAATTATAAACATGGCCACAATTCCTGCAGTTCCTCTCTTTGAATCTGGGCTGACATTGTGACTTGCTTTATAAATGCAGCAGAAGCAATGTTAGGGAAGCTCTAGCCTGGGCCTGAAGAGGTGTTGCACAGTTACACTCTCAAAACTGGTGACATTCTACATTACTTATGATGGAGGATGAGACACATGTGGAGCACAGATGAGCTGTCTGTCTCACTTGAGACATGCTAGATGAGCCAGTCCCTAGCTTGACAGCTGATTCTTGTCAACATATGAACTAGACCAGCTGAGATCAGCCACACCCTCCCCAGATCACAAAAACCACCCAGGTGAACCCAGGGCAAAATGTAGAACCACAGAATCCTGAGCTAAATAAATGATTACTGCTGTAAGTGACTAAGTTTTGGGGTAGTTTGCAATATAGAAAATAACTAATTGATACACAAAGTAGGCCTGGAACTTAAAAAATTACTTTAATAAAACTTTAATAGACTATCTTTAGGTAGGAATGAACAGTTAACTTTGAAATGATAAAAAGCAGGTAATGATAACTACACAAGGCTATGAAATGTCATATATGGTTAGGGTTAAATGTAAAATGTTTTTCTTTTTTGCTTTTTATTTGTCTTAGTCTCTGAGTTCCTTTTTAGCAAAGTAAGCGGTACTATTGCTTTAATTACTTTGGAATTAATGTACACGTGTTTTTGAAGTCAAAGTGAAAAAAAAAAAAAGCTGGAATGTTGGAATACAGCTAATAACAAAAAACTCCCCTCTCCTTCCAACATTAACTAGTATCTCCCCAATACTTGTATTTCTGTGCCTCACTCTCTGGAACAAAGTGAAATGGGATACCAGAAAAAACTATACCTGGCTTTTCATTTTGGCTTTTCTCGACTGATGAATAGAAGGTTATGAAATCAGAACTATAAGGCCATTTCCTTCTAAGATTTCATTAAAGATAAGATATTAGAGAGATTGAAGGCTATTTTGCTGGCTCACCACATCATCTACTTCCAACCATCAGAAATGAATGACAATAAAATAATGCAAAAGAACTCAGGCCTTATCAACCACAGAGTCATTTAGAATTTTTGTGATTGTTCTTTGAATCCAAATGATTATTACTAAAATTGACCAGACTAGGAAGATTAAAAGATTCTTTGGGATTGTGGAAGTGCAATACATACTGAAAAGCAAGTAGAGACTGCTTCAGCATGTTAAGCTAATGGACCAAAGACTAGGAAGCTCAGAATTCAGAAATGGTTAAGAACAATATACTGGTTTCTTTATATTTCAGAATCTGTTAAAAGTTAAAAACAAGATTAATTGTGGGCAGAGACAAGACTTATCTGTCATTTGAATGTGAAAAGAAGTTACTTGAAATGCAAAAGGCATTCTTTTCAACACAGTGACTAAAGTGAGTACCAAACCATCGAAATTTCTCCAGTCACAGTGGTGATCCCAATGTCCTGTTCAAATTGGGGGAGAATATAGAGGTTTTATGTCTCTCCCTCCTGAGACCCCACAAAAATAAAAGCTAGAAGAATAAGAGTGGGCTGTAAATCCTTAACAGTGAAGAGGAAAAGTATGCAGTCAGCAAAATCAATAAATGTCCAAAGAAACATTTCTAATGAAAGACTAGAGTGGATGAAAGAGGGTTAATGAGTGAAATAAGCAAGCAAGCAAGCAAACAAACAAACAAACAAACAAAAAGGGTGTGGGGTGGACACAGATTGGAATATGATTCAGGGGATAAAGAGTCATCTGGAGTCCATCTGGCGAAGATCTGGAAGGAGATTAGCAGAAAATATACATAAAAGTCATACCAGTTGGCATTCTCCTACTCTATAACATTGTTAGGGTCTCTAAAATGGTCCCCAGAAATCCCAGCTCCTGGCATTTATGCTCTTGTGTAATTTCCTCCCCTTGGGTGTGAGGTAGACTAACAGCAGCCATGATGGAACGTCACTTGAATGATTAGGTTATAAACAAATCTATGACTTCCATCCTAAGTATGCTCCCCCCATTATCCTTACTGCCTCCCATCTGTCTCTCAGATCACTTGTCCTGGGGAGAGCCATCTGCCAGCATCCATGAGGCAGCCCTGTGCCCACCTGTTAGAAAACAAGGTCTAACAAAAGCCATTTACGTGAACTTGAAAGTGGATCCCCAGTCTCCAGTCAAACCTTCAAAAGGGACTGCAGACTTGGTCAACAGCTAGACTCCAGCTTCACATGAGACCATGAACCAAAGTCATCCAGCTAAGAATCACCTAGGTTCACCTAACCCATACAAACTGTGAGAGAATAAATACATGTTATTTTAAGTTGCTAACTTGGGGAATAATTTGTTATACAGCGATAGGTAATATTAATATAAATACCTAAAATCCAGAACATAATTGCTTTTTATTTTACCCCACAGCAAAAACAAACTACCAAACAAAAATCCACATAGTTCTCTTAAAAGCAAAGAAGTTGTCCAAAGAAAGATAAGACTCTTCCTGTGGATGTTTTCTTCATTCCAGCATTAGAATGTTGGCTTCATGTCTGCTACAGTAAAAAAAAAAAAAAAAAAAGAATGTTTGCTGCTGTACACACTCTGACCACTCTCAACCTGAATAAAATCTCCTGTGACACTGTCGAACAACCAGTACATACTGGTGCTCAAGGACAGAAAGCACGGATAGGAGATATATGAAGGGAAAAAGGAAGCTTTGACAGAATTGACAGTATAATTGAGAATTCAAAGTGATGATACAATAAATAAAGGCAAGGGAAACAATGCAAGAAAAACAGAGGTTGAAGAACTGATGGAAAAATGAAACTATGGAAGCGTCATTCAAATATGACGAAAAGTAAAATACCTTGCTTGTAAGCAATTGATAGGATGGAAGGGAATCCATTTAATCTTGACCTGGGAAAATTCCCCTTTGAGCACTCCTGATATTATAATATTAAAATCGGACCCACAAGAAAAAAAAAAAAAAGTAAAACATAAGCTTAACACATAACTAAGGCTGGCATTGGACAATATTTACTAAGTAATGGTAATCTAAACACCCTTTATTGCTTTTTCACTTTAGACACTTCATAGTTTAAAAAATGGGAGATTCGGTTATAGATGTCTGGCAGAATGTTAAAGTTAACATGCCTAGAAATCTAATGAGATGGTAAGAGGTGAAAAAATGGAAGCTAGAGAAACTGGTAGGGGTACCATATCTTCATCTTACTAATGCGGACACTCAAGAGAAATTGTAAATTAAAAGAATGAGAAACAGATGTAAATATACTATTTAAAGCGACAAAAATAACTACAGTAGTCCCCCTGCGGTTTCACTTTCCATGGTTTCAATTACCTGTGGTCAACCAGGGCCTGGAAATATTAAATGGAAAATTCTAGAAATAAAGATTTCATAAGTTTTAAATTGCACATAATTCTGAGTAGTGTGATAAAACCATGCACCATTCTGCTCCATCCTGCCCGGGATGTGGATCACACCAGTGTATCCAAGCTGCACTGTGTAAGCTACCCGCCCAGTAGTCGCTTAGTAGTTTTCTCGGTTATTAGATCTACTGTCACAGTATCAGAGTACTTGTGTTCAAGTAACCCTTATTTTACTTAATAATGGCCTCAGAGCCATAATTTTTATTACAGTATGTTATTAAAATTGCCCTACCTTGTTATTAGTTACTGTTGTTAATCTCTTGCTCATAAATTATAAAGCCTAATTTATAAATTACACTTTATCATCAGTATATTTGTATAGGAAAAAAATATAGTATATATAGGGTTTGGTACTATCTTTGGTTTCAGGCATCCACCGGGTTTTTTGGAAACTATCTCCACAGATAAGGGGAAACTAATATACTAAATGTATATGTGTGTATCTTTCTCTCTGTATGTGTGTGTGTGTGTGTGTGTGTGTGTGTGTGTGTATTATTAGTAATATATATTAGTAATATACATATTTAAAAAATATATATATTTAAACGTTGCTTGAGCAACATTGACCAAAGTGTCCACTTGTATGCACTTTTTTGGCATCCCTGGTATATATACGTGTGTATGTGTGTGTCTGTGGCACACACACACACACACACACACACACACAAACTCAGAGGAGAGGAGGAGAAGAAGAACAGGAAAAGGAAGAAATGAAGGCCAGGAGCTATTTTATTTTCATACTTAAGATGGCATAAATATTATGTAAAAGGAATAAGTAAACAAATGGAAGTACAAGCATATTATTTAGAGATATGAAACTAATTACTGAAAGAACTCCGAAAAGATATCTCTGGGAAAAAAACGGTGGAGAGGGGATGGATGGAGGATTGCTGCTTTTTATAGAAACCATCTTCAGAATCATATTGATTTGTTTTCATATGCTTGTATTACCTTAATGAAAATAACTAAACAATTGTCGCCACTGGTTTTGTATACATACAGCAAAGCGTAAAAGTGATCTTTGCCAGCATCCTGCTTTTAGCCTTAGAAATTATGTAAAAGAGTAGGTTATAATTAATATTGTTATTAGCAATTTGAGGTACCACCCATTTATATATATATTGTATTTTCAAATAACCCACCCAGCAAAAATAAAGGCCTTTGACCTTTCCTAGGCTTTATCTAGAATTGTCCATCATCAGGAATTCACTCCTTTCCCCAAACTTTAGTTAAGTCTTTGTGTCCAATTAGTATTAGGCGGCATGTTCCTCCAATCTTTTCTGTTAGTCCTCTAGTGCTTTGCACTAGGTTCTCATTTTAAATTGCCTACGAAAATGTCACAGTTTTTACAAGCTGTATCTCGGCAATGACTATCTTTTCAAAACATTATACACTTTCCCCAGTTCTATCTGGTTTTCAGCAACAGTCAATGTCTAAATAGTGAGCCTATGCCAAGCTTTTCTTGAAACCCCGTCACAAGTGGCTCGTGCAAAGTGAGTCTGTAAAGGGCGTCATATGATTCGGCTTTCTCGTTGTTTGCCTAGACATTTGCTCCTGTTTATTTAAATAGTCAACGTTAGCTAGAGATATCAAAAAAATCATAGAGACTATTTGAAAATATGAGTTCTTGGCTCTTCAAGATGGCCCAACCACTTGCACAGTTCTAGCGACCTAGTGGGCTCTCCACAGGCAGCAGTGGGAGAGGTCAGCTTCTGGCTCATACAAGGGGTGCTTTTACCCACATAGGTAAAGCGTCATAACCCAATAAAGATGAGTCGCTATTAAACCTCTGAAAAAGTATTTTACACCCACTAATCTGTAGCCTGTTAGGCAAAATTGTACTGTTTTGTACCTTTCTGCTTTCCATCATAGGGACAACTACTGGAGCTTCCTTCCTGGACTTATTTAAATGTTTATAGCACAAACTGAAATGAGAATTTTGCCCCCTATACATCACATCTTTTTGCTGAAATAAGTATGTATATAACTTAAAAACAACAACAACTGTATTTTAAAACTGTGTCTTTACTTTGCATATGAAGGAAACAGATTTATTTTATTTCCTTCTTACATTTATTTCATTTCCTTCTCATCATCTATACTCTCTGCAAATATTGATCAATCCAGAAAAATTCAAGACTAGGTAAACACAGTATTTATCTCAGCACTGTAATATGTACTCTGTGTTCATTAATTTATTTATTCAAAAAGTATTTCTTAGGAGTTCTCTTTGCACTAAGAACTGTGTGAGGTGTTAAACATGCAGATTAAAAAGGCATACATAGGTCTTGATTTCAAGACACTAGTTAAAAAAGAAAACTAAAGTAAAGATTACAGGCTCTGATAGATAATTATATATCTATCCACTTATGTGACTGTCTTTTTAGCTATCTCTCCAACGTGCTATGAAAACAGGAAATGCATTCTGCTTAGCGTTAGGGAAAGCTTCAGGTTAAATGCAATGTCTAAAATTGTCCCGTATCATTAACATTAGCAAAACTTTAGAACTTTATGAATGTAGTGTCAATTATTAGTAAGATTACAGGTAGAATTGTAGCCCAAGAAGAAAAAAAGGAGGAAATAAGGACACGTTTGGCAGAGGGGACAATATAGGCAAAGGTTGAAAGTGAAAGTGGGAAGTTGCATTTTGTGTTTTAGGAATGAGTAGCTCATCACGGTTCCTACACCAATGACGAGGTGCGTTACACTTCTCTTTTCCTTTTCTGAATCCAATTTCCAAATAACATAGAATGCAAGGGCATACTGACAAGAGCGAACACATAAGACAATAAGGCAATTAAATAAAACATGGAACACTTCAGCTACAAATGTAATTCAACTTCTATCTGAAATTACAATGCAAATTCTTACTTTGGACAGTGCAAAGCCATCAGTTCAAGTGAGACCAGAACAAGTGAGTCATTTGGCTGCCCTGTGATGTCTTATTTGCCTTCCTGTTACTATGGGTTGTATGTTGACAATGTCTAGAATTATCACTAATGGACAGTTAATGCTATGCTTCAAAATGTCAGAATAATGTCACCACAAAATTTGAAAGAATTTTGATAAATCCTGTTCATTTCTGAAATGAAATACAGACTTAGAACCAGAGGACTTCCATTTAGAGGAATGTGAACATTTTCTATTTTCTTTTGAAAGAAACTGATATTCCCTTTGGCTCCGTGGACACAAGTACCTGCACTGTTTTCTAGCTACTCACACAGGCTTTTGACACATGTAGAGGTAAACTAAGAGGTAGAGAAAATATGAAAAGTCTTCCACCAGTGTTCCAGGGCCAAAGTTGTACTGCTGAATTTTCATTCTCATACTTGAATAGACTCCTCATGTGGTTAACCTGCCAATATCTTGGTTGAATAAATTTGTTACCTAGTCCTTGGATACCATTGGCCAAATTCAAGCCCCTTTTTCTTATTTGAGATTTGCATTATTGTATGTGAATCTGCGGTGCCTAGAATAGGGTCTAGCATACACAAAGCAGAAAGGAAAAAAAAGGAGAGTAAAGAGAGAAGGAAAAAGAATGGTGGGAGAGTGGAGATAAGGATACTAAGCAGGGAAAAAGTGACCACCTACTATGTGCCAGATGCTATACTATGACCTGTGCTTGCAAGTTTGGGTGATACTTCCCAAAATATCTGTCATCAAGATAAACATTATTTTTAAACTCCCATTTTTATTGGCTCATGTTTTACTCCATGCAATAGTCCAACACTGATGCTGACATGTAATAGGGCTTCCTCGATAGCACAGGATTTATTCCATGTAAAGATGAAGATGATTCCGCCACATGGCTCACAGGGGAGTCTCCAGATCCTGCTTGACTAGGAAACTCCTAAAAGGGGATACAAGGAGCTGGGGCCGCCATCTACCCTACGGAATCTATAGATTGGATGATACCACCCATTTTAGAAGCTTTTCACAGAACGTGGGTAATACCAGAGTCAGGGTAATGTCTAGCGCATTGTCAACACTCAGGAAATGTTAAATAATAAAAGTGTGCTGCTTCAGTATTCTTGTTATTAAAAAGGGACTGAAATATCTCCCTTCCTTTAAATTTGCTTCTGAGTTTCAATTGTGTCAGTGATGCTGCTAATAATAGACTACATCTGTGTTGTACAAAAGCTTTGCTATTGTTGATTTAAGGCAGTTTATAATGTATGTATGGATTCACTAATAACCTAAATGTCTGAAAAATGGTTCTTATTATAAAACACTAAATCACTAGGTACCTCATTTTATTCTGAAGAATATAATACCTTGAAAAGTGCATTTTATATGTTAGGTACACAAAAGATATTTGCTAATTTGTAATTTTAAGTAAAAATATTGTGTATTTACAGGGAATATATACCATGGTGTGTGTGTGTGTGTGTGTGTGTGTGTGTGTATGTATGTATAATACATAATATATATTGCACACACACACTATATATATATACACTGCTACATTGTGTTTTGTGCAATTATCACTTAGAATGCTTCCTGGAGAAAACATTGGTTGACATTGGTGTTATCTGTCTGCTTGAGATCTTATATAAAGAGAATACTGATGACGAGAATTCAGTGAAAGCTGCTTGGTAAGTGCTGTATAAAGGAAGAAGAATTAGCTAAACCTTCTCTTAAGGTTCCAGCCTAATGATGTTAATACATTTTTTCTTATCTTGCCAACAGGTAAGAAAATCTAAGATAAGTTCTAGATGATAGAAATTTAAGAAAGTATCATAGAGATTTAAGTGTAATCTTGATTTATTAGCTTATTGAACAAAGCTTACTGTTTTACGTATATCAAAGAAAAAAAAAACATTTTTACACACATATATGCACAATTATTTTTTTATACTCAGATGATTTTCTTTCTCCTCCCCTTCAAAGAAGATGAATATTACATGTAAAAGAAGAATACATCAATAGATATAATGCAAAAATACCGATGTATTTGAAAACCAGAATTTCACAAAATATGGGACAAATCATTCACAGTACTGACCAAAACAAAGACATGAAAATAAGCCTCTATTTTTGCTCCTTAGACATTAACTAATTTATTTAGTAAAAAGATATTCCTTTGTTTTACAACTGAGACTAGAAATATCAAGAAGGTGTCAACCTCACCAGTCCGTTCTGAGAAAACACCCACTGAAATTACTGCCACATATTAATTAGATACAAACATTTAAATCACTATATTTCTCTGAGCCAGTAAAGATTTAGCGAAAGATATTATAACAAGAGTCACAAACCCAGTGTAGTCCACCTCACAGCTGGAAGTACTTGATGTTTTCAATACCCAAGTTGAAAAAGGAGCATATCAGGAATTTTTAAGCTCCTTGATGAAACATATTATCAAGGACAGTTATAGAAATCATATTTGCAAGATTCAGTACCATACTGTGCATTAGCTTCTGTCTGAGAACAGCTGGGACATAGGTACAGGACATTTCTGAACTGCTCAGTCACTGAAATTGGTGGTGGTGGTGGTGGTGGTGGTGGTGGCAGGTTGAATAAAATAATGTGGCATATAGGGATCAGTAGCCAGTTCCTCCTTGTGCAGTGTATTCAGTGTTTCTGGTCCTCTCTTACTAAATGCCAATGGCAACTCTCCCCCTGGATCATCATGTCCCCCAGACATGTCCTGGGGGAATAGTGCTGCTTCCCTGTGGAGAACACCTCATACACTAGAGAATTTAGCTCCGCATGTGCCACACAATTGGTGCTTTGATTCAGAAACATCAATTCAGAGCTATTTCTTCAAGGGCAGAAAAAAGGTAAGAAAGGTGCTTTAACTTATACTTTGTACCTGAGGAATGCTTTTCACAATATAACCATCATTTGTATAATGGTTACATGTGTCAGATATTTATTTATTTGGATGAACCGTAAGAAATTTCTATTTTTTTGGTAATAAAAAACTGTCAAGTAGAAGTAATTTTATAGACTTCACATAGCACATTGACTCATCTAATGCTCACAATAAGCTTACGAAGCCATAATCCTCTATTTTATAAGTGGGAAACAGAGGTATTGAGAGGCGAAGGAACTTGCCCCTGGTCACACAGCCAGCATGTGGGGAAAGTTAGGCTGAGATTTAAGAAGGGATTCTGGCTTCCAGAGTGGATGCCCTTGACCATGATTCCACATGGCCCCCTAACAGCCCAGGCCAGTACTGTCTTTTCAGACCGTCAGCTCCCAGAACACAGAATCAGACTGGGAGAAATTGTCTGGGAAGAGTATGAAAGAGGGAGATAAGTAAGCAAAGAAAGGAATGAGCTATCCCTTGGAGGACACAGGTGTGAAATGACATGACCTCTAGAGGGCACTGTGAAAAGCTAATTGGATAGGGAAAGATGAAAAAGGGAATGGAGATATACCTTCTAGTGAGGCAGACAGGAGGCCGGCTGCGAAAGATTGACCCAGATGGTCATCCAAGGAAGTTGTCCTTTATCCTAAATACCTAGATGGATTAAGGAAGGGAATCACATGACAATATTTGCATTTTTGAAAGAGCTATCTGACAACTGGGTATCACATTGAGCTGGTTAAGAGTGGGAGAAGACAAGAAGTGATGAGATTCTGAACAGAGGCTATATTTAAAGGCACAGGAACAGATCACCTCAGCATACCCTGAAAAGAAGCTTGCTGCATCACCTTGAGTAAGTTATTTAGTCTCTCCGTGCCTCAACTTTCTTGAATAGGAATAATAATACCAAGCTGTATTTTCTGAGTCTTCATCTCTCGCTCACACACATATGCACCCTAGAATGTGATTACACTTCTGATTTAATAAACAAGACACTTGTTAGTGTCTTGTGTCCACAGGACCACACGGGGTAGGGTACATGCAGTTCACGCCTCTGTCCTGGCCTCCAGCAGTCCTGCCCCTACACAGCCTTTGGGCCACAGCCCATTTCCCTGCACCTGGCTGGGCCCCTGGGGTGAAGTGCCTCCTCACTGTGACTGTGAGTAGGGGTGGGGAGAGGCCTTGACAAGGATTGGGGTTTGCTTGATAGGGGGGAAGAGCCAGAATCCTTATGGATGAGTCTGGGACCCAAGGCACCCAAGTATTCGTCTGCTGGTCCATAGAACTTCCAAGATCCTGAGAGATGGGGCTTCCTCTGGGAAGAGTGGTCTTGGCAGCAGCTCCTAGGACCTGATTCTGCCATTCTCTGAGCATCCCTGATGTTCAGTGCATCGCAGCCCATCCTCACCCTGATCCTCCATCAGGACCCACACACCTGAAGCAACAAACATACCCTGCGGGCTCCAACTGTGCCCTGTTTATCTTCCGGGGAAATCACACACTCCACCCACTCAGACCAGGCCCTGGCCCCAGACTGAGGATGTCCCTCATTAAAATCAATCAATCAATCTTGGTACTCCGTTCTTTTCCCTGTCTTTTAGTTCTCTAATACAGGAGTTAGTTGCCACTGGCACTATCCATACAGGGAGCAAGCTAGTGGATCAGACGTTAAGTCTGAATTTTGATATGCCAATGTTCTCTCATAATTGATGCCCATGTAACTAATAATCTTTGCATGTCTATTTAAAAACCATTCCCATTTTATGACCACGCTCTCACACAAGCATCCCCTCTCCTCTTTACTTGTTTTCTATAGCACTTGCCATCCCAAGTATGTTTTTGTTTTGATATTTATTGTCTATCTTCCCCAACTAGAATGTAAGCGGTATGCAGAAAAGTTTAATTTTGTTCAATGCTGTATTTCCAGTTACTAGAACATTGACTGGTATATAGTAAGTGCTCAGTAAACATGTGTTAGATAGACAGATAGGTGGATGGATGGATGGATGGATGTATTTGTCTAGAGCTTGCCTATCCGAAGACATCTCAAAACCCAGCTTGCATCCACCAACAGAGCACGTTTTTTCATCTATTGAAAGCACCGGACTCCAAAGAAAATGTACCGAGCAAAATAATTTTCTTAAACTCTTTAAAATTTATATACCTGGGTCCTTTGGCTTACCAGCAATGAGGGCGGAAACACCTTCTAAGTAGGGTTGCTTATATACATTTAAAATTACAATATATTACACTTTTCTTTCCCAGCACCATTAGCTTGAGAACATGCTTTTGCATGTATTTTAAAATCTCACCCAAGTGTTTTTCTTTCCAATATGCACTAAAATCTGCTATAAAAATGTACATTAATTTTAGTGAATTCAGCAGAATGATTGGACTAGGGAAAATAAAATTAATTATTCATGTCATCAGTATTTTAAAATGCAGAGTGGTTATCAGGAGCATACATAATTATAAATAGTGCAATTATTTTTTAATAATGAAGCCACAGCTAAGGTTAATATTTTTAATAAAAAAATAAAATTTGGTTCTTTGAAGTTACAAAATGCATTTTGTTAGTTTTAAATATTTTTCATGGGAATATGTGTGCACTCTGCTTACATTTTTCAAACAAATAGCATTAATTTTTCATGAGACTATCCAAATCTTCCAGGAAGAAATAACAGTGTCTAATATATTCAAATACTCTTTTCTTGCTTGAATGCTAGTTAGGTTTTAGTTTTGTTTTGTTTTTTTGTTTTTGAACATTCCATGGGAATAAAATGCCGTTGACTTCAGTAGGACATTGCATATGTGAAATATACATGTCTCTGACAACCTAGCAATGTTTTTAAATCCTCAGTAGTTCCTCTTCTTGAGTAGGTCTGCTAACTCCCCTCTGAAGAAAAGCCTAACTGGAACCATAGACTTGACCCAATACATTTCATTCATGTTTATCGATTCTGTTCCACTCCATAATTTCTTACAAACAGTTGCAAACATAGTCTCTCCAGTCAAACTCCAGAATCTTTCAAAGCCTTTTTCTCTCTACTGTCTCAGGATTTTTGAAATGGGATGAAAAGAAGATGAACAAGGTTAAATATTCTTGAAACTAGGTAAAGATACCAGCGTCAGTTTCTGCTCAGAATGTAAAGGACAGAAAACTATTTATTATTCTTATGAAGTATGATTTTCCCGCAAAGTAGACTTTATATGTTCTGTACAAGTAGATTGCCACATAGTTTACAGACCAAAATGGGATGCTTAGGGGGTCAAAAGTGGATACTATTAATAAATATATTGGGACACCAGGTGCACATAAGGACTAGACAGGCCAACTGAGATGAATGGCTACCACCCCATATAAAAGTCAAGGATGAAACCTATGCTTTATTAAATAATCATCAGAAGACCTAATGAAGAGCATCATTACGAGAGTCAGTGAAATTTCAGATCTCAGTACAATTCAAGAGATTCCTAGTTCAACCCACTTATTTTAGAGAGGTAGCAGGCTTTCAAAATACAGTGAGGTAAACCAATCTGTCCAGGTTACACAACGAGGTATTGATTGCGTGGACCATGAAAACCAGGTCTCCTGATTTAATGTGCTCTTTCCCTCGAAGTAAAAGGCATTGCTATGGATCCATATTCTCTACAATATGTATAATGCATGTAAAATATTCTTGAGGGAAAGAACCGGAAAATCACAAAATGTGCTACAAAGCATAGATCAGAAGAAACGTCACAATCTTGATCTTCAAAGAAACAGCACAGTTCCTCCACTTTCCTTTCTTTATAGACTGGCAACCAAACGGAGTGAATGTTGCCCTTTGCATGTTTGCTTACTTTTACTTATTTACATGAAGTTATGTATCTATCCATAAGACATTGCTAGATTATTCAGTAGAAGAGGGAACATTTAGCAGTTAAATCCTGCGTGACAGTCCTGCCCCAACCCCAGAAGTTCTCAGCATCCTGAAGAACTTTAAACTATCAATTTTTAGCCTTTTAGAAAGTTTTACTTTTTTGAGATGAGTGGGCCTTACGGAAACATTTAGATATTAAATATTTTAAATAAAACAAATTTTATGAACTTTATGTAATCCATATAAAAGGTATTATGAATCTTGTTATATTACATTTTTTAAAAGCCATTTAATCACAAGGGTTGGTAAAGGCACCCATTCGTTCGTGATATAAATCATATCTTTCTACAGTAAACAGACTGAAAATTGATCATCATTCAGAGAAGAAAAACGTTTTTTTTTTTTTTTTCTTTTTAAAGCACTTTTACTTTTAAGTAGCAATGTAAACAAGATCTTATGGGATGAATAGTCTTTTATATTCTGTGACTCTATGAAAACCGAAAATAAATTTCTCCCCTACTACTTGCCCTGCAGGATGGCTGAAGAAAACCTCATCTCATCTATTTGAAATGAATCCAATTTAATCCTGCTTGACCAAAAATCTGTTTCCATAGTTCTAAAACATGCAATCACCCCAAGGTACATTGCCATTGCAGCTAAAGTGGCTCATTATTATCACTGAGGAAAATATACTTTGATTGAGAAAACAGTCCAGTATGCTTTTTGAAAAATAAAATGACCCTTCCTAGACCACAATTTAGTAAGGCAGTGGATGAAAGCAGGCATCTATGGCCACTACAGACAGGGTTTAAAGGAAGATGCTGCATCCAACTTGCAAAAATGAGTCTAAGATTACAGTCCTAGAATTAGCATTACAAATTAATCTCATATTTAAGCTTCCAAGACTTTAACAATTCTAAGGAACACACACTTTAAATTCTAAATGTATCAATTATATCTTTGTAGTTGGAGGGCAATTTAAAACTCAATTGTGAGGTCAAGAAAATGTGAACAAATTGTTGTGTTACTCAAAAATAAAAATAAAAATTAAAAATTAAAAAATTTCCTTTCTTCCCTACTAGATCCGCCTTCCCTACGTATATATATAATCTTTAATCATATATATACCATTATAAAAGAGAATTTTAAAAACTCTTAGTCCAACTTGAAGATACTGTTTCCATAATTGAATGTTTGTAACATATTAATCCAAATTATCCATTTCCTGTATTTGGTCTGTTAAAAATCGAAAAATTTAACATCTATTTTTTAATGAACCTAGTAATCATTTGTTTAAGTCAATAGCCCTTCAAACGAACTGAGTAATTACTAATTGATTAGATCATTTGCTTCTATAAACCACTGCTGTCTTTAAACATGTAATAGCTTATAATAAAAGTCTGTTCATCGGCAATTAATGGGCAGTTAACTGCTTTACATTAATTAATATTATACAATGCATAAGCTTTTATTTCTCCAATTGTAGGTGTTTAACTTGAAAATGAAATAGCTATTTTACATGTTTTCTTAAAAAAACACACAATTTCTTAACATATAGCAGTTACAAATTGATAAAATACATAAAAACAAAGCTGATCATTCTTTTCCCCTTATTTTGGGATATGTTTGATTTATCTAGGAACTTTGGCAACTGTAATTTCATTAATGATGAAACAAGACTACTAAGAAAAACATCTGGTTCTTTCAGATTTTATTCATGGGAACATTTTCAGCTCAGAATATTATAGAATGTCTTCTTATTAATTATTTTATATAAAGGAAATAGTCTATCAACTGCTTTTTGTTTCATTTTCCCTGTATCCAATTCACCTTAACTTGATTATTGTTAAATAACCATAAACAACAATCATAATAACTAATCATCAATGAAGTATCAGGAAAGGATATCAAATGGAGCTATTGGGTATGCATTAATCTGTCTAAAGTCAAAAGTATCCAAGGGGTTAAGTGTTGTTATCAACAATCTTATAAGCCCAAACAAGATAGAGAAAACTGACAAAATAATTATACTCTAAGCACACATTCTCACTGAAATGTATATTCCGTAAGGGCAGGGGTTTTTGTTTGTTGTTGATAATGTATCGTCAGTGTGCAAACACTGTATGCAACATGTAGAGTGATCAATCAATGTATGTTAATAAACATCCTGTAAGACTGTTTATTTTACGTTGTGGCCAAATGGAAATGAGAGAGGGAGGGAGGAAAGAGGGACAGAGAGAGGAGAAAATGCCACATATACTATGTTTTTCACAAGACCGGGTCTTATATTAATTTTTGCTCCAAAAGATGCATTAGATCTGATTGTCCGCCTAGGTCTTATTTTTGGGGAAACACAGTAGGTGCATATATCCAATACTACACTTACGAATTTACAATTGTTTGGTCATCTCCCTTCACCTAGGACATTTTCTGTCTGTTCCTCCCACCTCTTCCTACTCAAAGTTAAAATCAGAATGTATTTTCTTCTCTTTCTGGTAAACTTATGTTAATTAATAGATAGGGTACTGATGCAACAGAATTAACCTTTTTTACTCTCTTTCTAACTCTGACACTTGGTCTGGTTCAAACATCTGAAGTGAAAGCATTAAAAAAAATAAACCATGTCATTCTTGCTTCATTAGAATGTGGGTTTCTAGAAAAGTAACAATAATGTATTTGGGAAAGCTTTATATGGCACCTACCAAAGACAATCACTATTAAAAATAAAACAAAGGAAATACTCAATTTTGAACCAAGGTGAACATAACAATCCTGAAAGAATTCAAAACAGAATATGTACAAAGGTTATAAATGTCAATAGGAATCTATTAGCATTTAACAGCATTTCAACAGTGTTCTGGTAGCTTTTCATATAATGTGAGCTCTATGAGGTGGGTAGTTGATTTTTCTTTCTTTCTTTCTTTCTTTTTAAAAAATTCTCCAATACCTAAACCAATGCCTGATACATATTAGGCAATCAATAAGAATATCTTGATTTAATCAATACACTTCCAAGTTATACAAATTCAACATTTAAAATTCTACTTATAAAAAATAGTAGACATAAGACTGAACAATTAAGCTCATTGACGTGAATTCTAGGTCACAGTAGTTACCCGTATATCATACAAAATATGTTAGCCCCAGACAGTTTTTAAGTACCATATTTTGAGTCTCTGTCCTCAGAAAAACAGTGCTTTTCTTATAGATACTAAACCCTATTATTCACCGTGACAGCCACATGCTTACCAATTCAAAATTTTAAGACTCCAAAATACAATAGAAGTTTTGCAATTTATCTTTTAAGATTTACAGATCTGTTTTTATTTTGTTTTGATGAAGTGTAAAACTTGAAAAAAAACAGGGCCTTTTAAATACTTCATTAATTTACTTGTTCACTTAATTTAAACAGTGGAAACCCTATGTAATTTGCAGACAATCCCCTCAGCTTGGGCTAGACCAAGATTATTTAATGAAGGCTATCAGCAAGCAGCAAACCAACCAACACAAAGCAGTTTATAAAAGCCCGCAAATCTCAAATCAACGGCATAGACACATAGCGTAGTTAAACTGAGTGCATTATATTAAGCAAGAGTCAAAGGAAGTCATAATGCCTGAGCTCAGAAACAATCCCATTTTAGAAAAGACACTTCGGCAGTAAAGCCCTCTTTCAGAATCACAGGTCCAAAAGGAAGGAATGAAATCCGCATACTCACCTGGCTAATGGGTTCTTTCGTAGGGGGCTTTCCTCTTCTGGCTGTGCTCGTAGCCAGGGTCGTGGTGGTCTCCATAATTGACGTGGACATCTCTGACTGCATGGCAGTGGCTGTCGACTCAGTTGTCATAGAGGAAGGCACTTCACCAACCAGTCTCACATTTCCCACTATGGCGATGTTGGCATCATTTTCGGCTGCCATATTCAGAACTTTCAAGCCATTGTAGTAAAGCCCAGAGAGCTGGCCCTGGAAGGGCTGGCCCTGCTCTTTCCCGCCAATTATTATGGTTGCTTGGCTATTGAAGATTGTGAGCTGACGCCCTGTAAAAATAATATTACATACATGCAAAAATGTTGATTGTGAACTCTACATTCTACAAAGGATGATAAAACAGATCTTTCATGGGGTGGATAATGAGAGCAATAAACTATAAGAGAGGCATTTGACTCATAATTCATTGCTGATAAATGAGGTGTCCATGAAATGCATAATCATTGGCAAATACTTGTAAATTCTCAATTGATTGTAAATGTAGTGCTTTTGCTAAAAGACCAATCAAGTATATGTATTGTAAATCAATTTTTAGTGGATCCCTTTCCATTTTATCTCAAGATCTTATACTATTGGTCTCTTAAGGGTAAATTGTTGAATTAAAAATGTGATTATATCTACCATTTCAAGTATTTGTCATTCTAAAATTACCACTGGCAGAAAGTAATCTCTAGCAGCTGATTTCTAATTTTAAATTCATGGTAAAAATTTCATAATTCACTTAATGGCCACAGGTATCTACATGCTATTTTTTAGAAACATTTATGTTTTTGAAGGCAATGGTCCATTGTTATTTGAATTATTCTATTTTTCCGGCAATCACACTGAAAAGAAATGCATGGTTTACACTGAGCATGTCAGAGACAAAAAATAAAAATAAAAAATTCCAAAACTATTTTTCTGATTGTCTTTCAGCAAGTCTATTAAAACAAAACAGAATGAAAAAATAGCTTCAGATGTAAAAAGCGGCTTCAGGAATGATACACAAACCAATGGAGAAATTATGGCACATTTCCATCAAACAGCAATCCTCAGCAACAGTACCAATATCATTAAATTGAGTATCCAGTTTTAGCAGATTGCTCTCTTTTCTTAAAAAGCATGCACACAACTTTAAGTTCAGTTTTAATTAGGGCTTGTTCCCAAATGCTCTTAGAAGGTTGAAAACGTTAAAGGGACTTCATTTTGACCGGCAATCCATATTGCCCACTATTTAAGATGCCTAGAGTTTAAACCAAGAGTTTTTTTGTTTTGTTTTGTTTTGTTTTTTCAGGACCATAATAAAGATATCAGAACTACATATATTTTAGTTAATAATTTAGAGGCTGGAACATGTAACGTAATCTATGAATGATTTATCATTTTGGGTTAATGCTTGCTGTGAGTACCTTCATAGATTGAGTTAGTGGATTATATTTAACAGTCCCTTTAACCTTAAGTTAACAGGGTAAGATTATTAAACAGCTGGTACGTCTAAAAATGTATAGAAATTATTATACAAGGTATGCAAATATTACTATCTACATTTTACTGTTTTAAATTTGTTTTTAATTTAGTTTTACGGAAAATTTATTTTTTATGTTTATTAGTGTTACAATGAAGTACTACTTGGTTATGTTCAAATTATTTTTTTATTTGAAGTTTTAATCAATGTTTTTTACCTTTGTCGAGTAGCCATTCATCAACTACTCGACCAAGTCGATATGGAATTCGCTGTCTAGCAATCGCCAGGCGCTCGTTATCATTGTTTCCTTTAAAGTTTAAAGAGACATTTCATTGGTTAAAATCTGTAAGGTCAAAGGTTAAAAGTTAATACTTAAAGCTTGAGCTATACAGTTGCCACATGATTTTTTGAAATTTGGAATTTTAAAAAGTTCTACCTAGAACATTTCATGTTTCAGACTTGTCATTCATTCATTTATTTTATTTTAGCAAACAAAATTATTCCTACGTTAATTGAAAATTAGAAATCTGCATTTGAGCTAGGTTATTAAACTTATGTTATAGACAGACCCGAACAACCAATTTAAACAGCATATAATAGCTTTACAAAAAAATGACCATTGATCTCAGGGTTTTGTCTTTTTGATGTTTCTTATTAACTAGTTAAACATGTTCAGGTGAAACAGGTTTAAGTTTTCAAAATACATTCAACCTCTTGTTCCAGATTAGTAATTTATGAACACCAAACTTAATACCATCTTTGGCACACTGAAGCATCTAAAATAGGCCTAGTATACTTTACGTCCTGTTCAGAAAATAGAAATGTGTATTCATCTCATTTAAGGAAACCACAGAGTCTGAATAGTTCTTATATATTCCATACAAATTGGTTTATCAATCACTTGGACATAACAAGAGACTACATCTTGCATCATCCAAATACACTATTATAGGAAAAGGCTTTGACAAAAGTGACATTATTTGAGTGTCCTTCAGTTTCATTTAAAGCTTAACATATCGAAGCGTAAAACAATTTGGGAAAAAAAAATGTATGTTTTTACATACTCAGATACCTGCTTGTATATTAAGCTATTCTAAAGAAGGCATGGTAGCTTAAGGGAAAAAGAGTGGTCTCTACTCATAGATCTGAACTAAGTGTGAGCCTTGCTTCTTTGAACAAAAAATTTTCGGATAGAAACACAGTTTAAATTGACCTTGAATGATGCTTGCAAATAGATAAGTATTTTCCTGATCTATAAAGCACTTAGGAAGCATGTAGGCTGTCATCTCAGTGCTTAATCATGTATACTGCAAGACATTTTCTATTTCATGAAAACTAAAGTATGGAATTTTGAGCTAAGACATTTTGGCAAGAGCTCAGATGAGGAATTAGAGGTGGAAGAAACACCGAATGATACTAGCAATGCCCACAAGAAAAGACTGGATGGACCATCTTGCTAGGGAAGATAATAGATACAGATTTTTCTTATATTTAGAATAATTTACACTAGATTTACTATACAGTATATTTATAACAATAAACCCACTGTGATATTGGCTGCACACTTTCAGAGAAATAGAAAAAAACAATCATTTAGATCTTATGAGTCTGTCCTTTGAATGTATATGTATGACTGAAAATACATCATACATTAGCATTTAATTTAAAATGTATATATCAAAGTAGAACCAACTATAAAGTTTAATAAAAATATTTACATGGATTTCTCTGTATTATGCAATCATTAAAATGTTATAAAATAATATGTTTTCCTACAGGAATATATTTTGGTATATTTATAATTAAAAACAAAAGCAAAAACAAGGGTACAAATAACTTAAGTTCCAAGCCTAACTTCATTTTTTTAAGTGTGCAGAACCTGTGTCCTTCTTTGTGTGCTTGCATACACATATAGTTATTGGTTAGCTTAGGCCAATGTGATTATTCATGAATGTGTGTTTTGGGCTTATATGTGATTCGTGTAATTAATATGTGTATGTGCATAACTTGATAAGCAAACATGAGATATTTTTAAAAAGACACACGCTCTTTGCTATATGGACTCTTTTGTCCGTTAATATTCATTTCAATTCACACTTGCCTGATGACTTTATAATTAGGTGGCTCCTCAAACTGTTTTTCATGCTGGAGTGTTCCCATCAACAGAAATGATCCATTATTCCCTCACATACCATCTGGATCTAGAATGCCAATCACCTCTTGCTCAGTTACTACTTCAGTATACTAACAGACCTCTCTGCATCCTCTCAGCAATAAATCCCACTCATGCTCCACATGACAGCCAATATCTAATCATGCCACTTGTCTATAGAAGCCTTTCCATTGACTTCAGGATAAAATCTCAAACTCCAAATGAGGACTTCCATGATCTGGAACCTTCCTACTTCCCTTGCCCCATCTCATAGCTGACAGTGCCTTGCTCTTCTCTTCTACTCGCATGAAACTTCTTTCAATTCTTCTAAAGCTATCCTTCTTACCTCTGGACTTTTATACTTGCCGCTCCCTTTATTTGAAGTACTATTTCTCACTTCCACCCCATTCTCATCTTGCCTTAGCCAAACATGGGAGCATTATTTCCTCAGAAGGTCTTCCTTGCTGTCCCCAAATTAGATTAGGGCACCTGAATATATGCTTACCTGGTGCCCTTTAGAAACAAGCATCGATTTATAAGTGCATATTCAATAAATCTTTTCCCTGTAAAGTATGAAGTTTCATGAGGTCAGGTATTGTGTGCAGTGTTTATTGTATTTTCAGTGCTTGCACAATATCTATCATATGACTTCCTGCAAAATATCTGTGTATTGAAGCAGCGAAGGAAACATTTTTTTAAATTATGATAGCTTTTTTTTGGCACCACTATCTCATCCTCAGAGCCTAACAACATTCATAAGAAAAGAAACAAAAAGCAAATACTTGTGTTCAGAGAATACGCTACATGTGACTAAGCTTTCCTTTGTACTTTCCAAAGGAAACATCACACATTTAAATTATAATTTTACTTCTTTAATGACTGTTACTGATTTGAACAGTCATACAGTCAACTCATTATTTGCTTAAAAATAACTGTCCCGTGTCACAAAACAGATTATTATTAGTAATGGAATTAGAGGGATAAGTCTAAAAAAGACAGGTGAAGAAAGCTGAAGGCTCTGTATGTTCTCTTTGAATGACTTTGTAAAAGAGTACATAAAAACACATGTATACACACACACACACACACACACACAAACATACAATTTTCCCTTATACCTTTGACTAGCATTCACACAACAATTAATATGACTGACATGGCTGATTTAGGTCAACAATATCTTTTGAAGATCCTCAATGAGATTCAGCTAAAACAAAAACATGAAATATACACTCCTAATGTGTAACAAAAAGGTCATCTAACAACACCAAAGAGAAAATGGAGTAGGCAGCTGAGAGGGTTTAAAAAGGCATGATAATTTTAAAACAAAGGTAGCCACTGAATGGGGTTATATAAGCCCATAACCGATGAACGTCACATGCCTTCTAGTTCAGAGAGCATATATATATATATATATATATATATATATATATATATATATAATTTTTTTTTTTTTTGGCTGAAAAATGTTATTTTAAAATTAAAGGACAGACATTATTCTTTGTTGGGTTAATGAATGGGAAATCAGACGGTGTTAACTTCAACTCAATGTATGTTGACTTTTTCCTCCAAATTCACTGTTCTTTTACTAGAATAAAAACTAATGACTGTGCTGTGCTCAGAATAAAACTCATATGTATATATATATATATATATATATATATATATACACACACACACACACACACACACACACACATATATATAGTCAACCAAATGAAGACACATCTAGAGTTCAGTGCCAATGTCTTTTAACAGGTGTCCGCAACCCCTTCTATTATTGCGTGTAAAATAGTTCAGATTGTTTAGGTTTGCCAGGAATAAGCCTGGATTTTGCCTCCATTTCATGATTTTCATTAACAAACTGCCTATGGAAAATGGTAATTGAGGTACATATTTTAAGAAATTGCTCAAAATGCATTTTATTTCTTTACAAATTCATAGTAAAGTGGTATTTGTAAAATATCCACGACATTGTATGATTTTGTTCATTTTATTTAATTATGTCTGATATACATTGAAAGTCTAAATGCGATATAACAACTCAATTGGGAAAGGTCAAAGAGAAATATAATTTCTGATGAACTTTTCTTTGGCAAGGGTTGCACTCTAATACAAAACATATTGGGGTACAGAAACATTACCGCTATTTTGTGGATGGTCAAAGGAAGCAGGCTTAGACTTAGAGGAGAGACTAAAAACAAGTGGAATGTATCTGAAAATTTAAATCAAACCAAAGGTGAAACTTGGAGAGAAGCTATTTTCATCTTCAAGTTCCCTAAGTCAGAGGTAAAGATAAAGTAATAATTACCCACTTATAAAAGACCTATTTACCTTGGAATTATTAAAAGGTTCCCACAAGAATTTCATCTTTTTAAACAGCATACAAATCAACTAGTCTACAGAGAACATAAGTTAGATGCATGAAAACAGAGCTTCTCAGTAAATAGTTAAAAGACAATAATTTAGGTTCATACTTCCTTTACCCTAATAAAAGTGGGATGAGGTTTTTCTTTTGATATCTTTTCTTTTTTTTCCAGTTAGTTTTATTTGTAAAACTACATATGTTGGTATTTCCATGAAAAATGCCCCCAGTGACATACATGTCTCTGTTGAAGTAATTTTCAAGCAATGAAACAGTATGTACAGTTTGGGTTTATTTTTCCTTTTACAGCTGAAGGATTCAGTATTTTTGCCAAGAGGCTGGGCAGCCTGTAGTAACGCCGCTACAGCTGATGGATAGGTGCAAGCTCTCACTGAAGTGGCCACTTCAGTATAAGGTACTAAATGTAATGGATATTTCAAACAGTTTCCAGGGGTGAAGAATAATAAGGAAAATCTGATCATTCACACTTTTAGAGTGTAGCATCCTCTATTTTGATTGAATCCCAGATAGTTTAATTTTCCAACTAATAATATTTGGTCACACTATAGCGTATTAATTTTGTATGAACCAGTAGACTTAAAGGAAACGAGTAATTGAAAATAATCAAAGTAAGCAGCAGGGGTAATAAAATTCAAATCCTTAGCTTGGAGTTAAATTTCATGGTGGGACTCAGAAAATTATAATCATATTTTATGACTACTGGTTAGTAGAGACAAGCTGTATGAATTTTGCTAATACATAGTTTTTCTCCTCTCATTTTCATAGATCTTCACCCTGGATGTGTAATTTCTCTTTATAAATAAAAGTGTTAATTTTTGATATGACATAGTAATATCCTTGGAAAAAATAAGGAAAAGCAATACTATAAACCCAACATTTTCCCAGAATAACATGAAAGTAAAAACAAAGATACTCCTCTTCTGAAGCCCTCTTATTTCCTGAGTTTTTAACATGGGAAAGGAAATGTAAAGGGATTCTGAAATGCTCTGTATACTTCCAGGGAATATTAGCAGTTTGTTTTTAGATTTTTTGCTTTTAGATGAGAATATGGCATTTGGATATGCCTCGGCCCATAACAAAGTAGAAGTTTAACATTGTTTTGTAAAATTACTCTAGTTTTAAAAGCAGCATTATCATATAACTTCCTACTAAATGTTTTATGGGTGGTAGTTATACAAACCATAAAATACAGTATTACCTAACTCAGCTGGTAATTTTCCAAATAACTGGAGTTTGAACACCACTGACTCTTCAAGGAACAAAACTGTGAAAAAATATAACTGATCTAATGAAAACACTGATATTGTGCATTACACTATTTGCTATATCATTAAGATGCATGTGTAACAAATATATGCATTTGTTTGACTCCTACCTACTTCTCCAGTTTCATCTTGAACCACTTATTTCTAACTCTGTAAATTCTAATCACTCTAGACTTCTTTCAATTCCTTTAATCAAGCTAATCCTCTTTGCAGATGTCATTCTCACTGCATTACGGACTTCTTGCATCTCTGGGTACTCCTTTACACTCCTGTCCCCACATGTGCACACACACGTGTCAGGGTTTGGACAACTTATTTCTCCTATAAATATTAGTTTATGTGTTTTTCAAGGAAGTATTCCCTGTGACCCCTATCCCTCTATCAAATTAGCCTAGAGCTTTGCTTTCCATTATACGTTCTTACAACACTTAGTAGCAATATCTAGAATCATGATGAAATTATTTCACGTAACTGATCCTAAATTATAGTTTCCTTTGCAAGCAGAGACCACGTCGTCCAGTCCATCTGTTCACATATATATAAAAGCCACTATGTGTGTGTGTACATACACACACACACACACACACACACACACACAGTGGCTTTTATGTGTTTTGCATTGTACTACTTGCCTTTATAGGTTATCTCATTTACTCCTCATATTGCTTCCAGATGATAAGTATCTTGTATTTTATAGATGGAAAAATTGAGGCCCAAAGAGTTGACATAACCAGTGCGGGGCCATACGTAACAGATAGAGGAACAATTTGAAAAAAAAAAAAAAAATTGACTCCAAAACTATTCTATGGAATAGTTATTAAATCAATGTCTCAAATAGCCTGAGTCATAAAGGCCCAGCATCTTCCTTTTAACCCTTATTGCACTCTCCTGTATAATGGAAAATGTCATGGTTGTGTCTATAAAGGTACTGCCTTATAAAGTTTGGGGTGAGATTGCTGTCTTTGGCACACAAAATCAATAACCTTCCCAAAATTCTTGACGATTCATCAGGAGGACATTTTTTATCATCCCTATTTTATAGATCAAATAGTGAAGCAGAGATGAGTATAGTGATCAAAGATCTACTACAGTTAAGACCCCAGTGATGAGCAGTATTTCATTTCCTTTTTTTTCTTCTTTTTTATAACGATGTCCTTCCATGCATAGCCCTTTGAGACATAAAATGTTCCAGGCATCCCTTGTCTTTACCTCTGACCTATAAGACAAACCCCACATATAAGAATCTACCAAGTTCACAGCTTTTTTGATGCTGACCCTCTCCAGAGACACATTGGAAAAGGAGAGAGGGTCCCAGTCATGAGTCAAACTGCAACTGTACTTCATTAGCTGTAAGAAGAGAGATGGAACGCTGCAACATGTTAAACTGAATTTTGCTTGGACTTCACATTTCCTTCTTTTTTCTTCCTTGTCCATCTCTCATCTCTGCTTTTCCCTTTACACATTTCCAGGAATCCAGTGCTTTTATGCCACTCATCAATAACTCAGTGCATGCATCCACATCTACTCTTTCTAGATATATATCATGGCCCCTTCTTTATAGAGTTCTAGTAGTCAAATCCCTGTTTCTTTAGAATATGTATTTTTAGCTAGCCATTAGGAAAGCAATCTGACTCGATGAAGTCAATACATAAGCACTGATTTTGTACCTGACAGCATTGTGGCAGACATACATTAATACATCACATAGATCCTACTGTTGAAGAGCTTTGTCTGGGGAGGGATGGAACAAAATAAGGAAAGTTAAATGGAAGTTTAACATAATAGATAACTTGGTATAAGTAGAGAGTTAACCACCATTGAAACTGTAGTTGCCACAGAAGTTCAGAAAGAATAGTGGATTAGAAAAGACAAAGAAGGTGTGATAGAATAGGAAAGCTTTTACCCAGATCACAAAGAATCTACATTTTATTCAAATAATAACTAGATACAAATGTGTTATAATGTGAATATTAATGCCTAAGAGGTTGATCATTGATTTATCTCTTGAATTTCATAAAGCTATGTATCCCTGTATCTATTCTTAAATAAATATATTTTCTAATAGAATGCACTTAGTTTCAGACTAATTGCAAACATGAATAAAATGATTAAAAATATTTATGCCATGCAAAGTGAAACATGTAAAACTACTAAATAAAATATGATGCAAGTTGGCAAGAATTTGAGGGCAATATGCAAAAAAATGAAAATATTTGTGTAGGACGGAGGGATTGTGGGAAATCTTTTCCAAATTTTGATTCGATATTGTTAATACTATATTTATAGATATTTCAATTTTGCTTCCACCGTTTCCTTTATTTAAGAAAGGGGGTGTTTTCTATACATTAAATGCAGTATCTTACTGCCATGCTATAGCAAGAGAGGGTGGCACAACCCAAGTGAGTCAGCCCACTTAACTTACACTCCGGAGAGAGCACAGACTGCTCAAGTGGGGCAACCCTGTGTTCATGACTAATGCTTCAGATGACACCCGGGCGCCTTTCGCGGAGCAGCGCCCTGTATATCCAGTTAAACAATATCTTTGTGTGAGACTACTGTGATGCTGGGTACAAAAAGCCACAGGCTGCCTACTGCCGAGTTCAACAGTGCTTTGGGGAAGACATTAGAAGCTTAGTGTGTTTCTCACTGGCTTAAGAAATTTCTTCCTTCATGTCCCTCTGCTGTGTGGGACATTACAATAGCTAGCATTCCTTTATAAAAAGATTTGTAGAAGCACTTGTTCTTACTAGCTACTTATCCTCAAAATTTTTTATTTTGGATAGCGTTCCATCACATTAGTTAGACATAAAGGTAACCTTGTGAACTTTGGCTCTCATTGCCTATGTGGAATGAACAGTGATTTACACGTTCTTCCCTAAGCCTTTCTATGCAGGTGGGTTCCTAATGGAAAGAGAATGGAATATTATATCAAACACCAACAGCAAGAGATGAAAAGCCACAGGGACAAGCAGATAACAAAATACAGAAAGAAGTACTGTGATAAATTAAAGGTCATACTCCGTTATCACACGTGCGAAAGAGTTCTTTTGTGCTAGCTGTGTAGGATTTAAGAAGAATGGTTTAACAGCTACAAAAACAGACAGGGCCACTGATAGACATCACTCAGTGGTGAGAATAAGAAAAATGAAACCTAAGAGTAGTCCCACATTACCTTATACATGGCATTTCGCCATTTTCCCAAATATGAAAATCTTAAGCACTTTCGAAATCATAATGTCATAACATTTAAGCTTATCCACCCTAATAAGAAGTTACATATATAATCTCTAAGGCTTCCTGTCCTTGTTCTTTATTTCTCAAAATCAGAGAATTATGTTGTACAGCTGGACTTTCTACCTCCTCACATTAACCTTGACATTTAATCTATTCTTCTGAATACTTAGACTGGTCTATGCGAGAAGAAACAAGTAAAGGTCTCATATGGAGTCTGATATGGCCTGTCTGTGCTACCGAGAAAGTTCCTTATTCTCCAGTGAGGAAAAATAAGTCTGATTACTACTGCATTTTAAAGCTCATTTTCAATGAACTTCAATTTCTCTCTTCCACTTGTAACAGGAACACGGGAAGATGTTTTCCAATTAGAAAGCTGGGGCTTGTCAATGGCACACACATTATTTAAGATGAAATGCTCTGCCAGTGCACTGGCAGCCTGGGATACAGCTGTTGGATCATTGCCAGTCCTCTTCAATCGGATAAAATGTAAAACCTCTGAAATAAAATAACGATTTTTCTTTTGTAGGCAAATCAAATACTATGGATTTGAACTTAAAACCTTAAAATAACTTTTCCCTAATAAAAATTTATTTTGCCTACCAGCAATTATTTCTTAGAAGTAAGTACTCATGTGGTGAGATTCATTGTGGAAAGAGAACTCTTGATGGTTATGACACTGGGCTCTAATTCCTGGGTTCAAGTCCTGGCTTCACTATTGACTAGCTGTGTAACATTGGGCCATGAGCATTACATCTCTGAGCCTAAGTTTCCTCATCTGTAAAAAAAGAAAAAGGTATTTGTAAGAATAAGAGACATAGATAGCACAGTCCCTGGCACATAGTAAGCACTCAGTAAACATTAGCCATTTTATATTGTGATTGTGTCACTATTTGTTAGCTGGTACAATTTGCCTAATACATCTAGGAATGTATAGATCACAGAAATTATTTCTCACCCTTCTGAGCACAGAAAAGGTTGAGGGAGGTGTGAAGAAGAGTGGAAAATAAATCTATTTTTCTTTCCCACGACAAGTAAAGGCCAAAAAACTAGAATTATTGTAAGTGATGTCCAGAACCCCATAGGTGCTTTATCAAAATCACCACGTTTTCTCCCAAGCAATGTCAGAAACGTTCTCAGAGGTTTATGCATGGCTACCTGCAAGCCAAGGGGAACAATTGAAAGGAGGTCATTAACTTGAGGATGCCATGCAAAAAGAAAAAGCCAAAGGCACCTGCCCTAAGTGCCAACGGAAATCAGGGGACCACCATCTGTTCTGTGCCACAGCATAGTGACAAAGCTGCTCCTGGGACAAGAAAACTTTAGATATCACTGAGGTCTCAAAATGACATTTTAATCTGTGTATTAATGCTTCAAGGAGATGCGGTTCAAACAGAATGTCTTAAACTCTTCTTTTATCCCCATAATGCTTATGGCAAAGAAGGGCCGGGGAAACTAAACAGAAGCGGATACTACATGGCCTAAAGCAAGGCAGTCCCTTTATCTGTAAAATGAGGTCAATGGACTAGATGGTGACTTCCAACGCTAATGATCCGTGGTCCCAAGTTTAAGGGAGGATTGTCATTTAGACCATTCTGTTAAAAAAATGCTGTCTGTGGGTTTGTGGGAGGGAATTAATTTTAGAGGCATTAAAAACAAAATATCATCAGTTTCTAAATTTGCAGATATCTTTAAAAGGCAGTAAAATCTTTGACTTAGCATGTGCTTTTTTCCCCTTTGCTTAAAAAGAAAATCTATCTCATAGTACTTTGACGAATTTATGAAGACTTTCAGTCATTATCTGTGGAGACCTTTATAATTAAGCCATTACATTTTTCTGATATGTTTAATGTTGCAATCTTTATGTTCAGCCATACAGACCCCCACACCTCTCACCATGTACACATTCCTCTGGCTTCTCTTTACCCACCCACTAAAGCATGCCATTGCTCTGACAGCCATCCCAAGAGGAGTAAGGCAGGCAGAGGTTAGATTTTAGGAGATTTCAATCTTATAAACAATAGTTAAGAGGATGGGGGAACACATTATGACACTAAAGAGAAGAGGTTTGCCTCCTGTTCATTTTAAATTCTTAGCACTAAAGAGATAAGAGAGGACAATTTCAAGAGGGAATCTAGGCATTTCTTCAAATCAATGATGCTCTTTTCAAACCCCTTTTGTCCATAATTGATCTAAGTAAAATCTTTTCTTGGGTCTCTCAAACGCCTGTGTTCTGGAGAACTGCACTTTGGGGGCTTTCTTGCTCAGGAGACATCTCTATGAGAGTTCCCATCCAATCAAGTCTGAAAAGAGCAGACTTGAAAGCCTATAGATTCCCAAGAGTAAACCCTAGTTTGGTAGAGATCACCAATTAAGATCCAGACATCCTAAAGAATGCATTAGGTACAGATGAGAAATAGTTCATTACATCTCTCAGAATAAGACTATGAATTTCTCTACTGCCAACAGCATTTCTTAAACTTAAGCCATGTGTGATTTCTAGTGGGTCCCTAAAGAAAGAGCAGAAAGGAGAGAAGAACAAAACTATACATATGCCCTACCAAGTTTAACCTGCTCCACTAGTCAGGGCAATTGGAACTGATCCACTCATACGTCTGTCTTTTTTATAACCCAGTACTTCTATAGTTAGGCTGTGTCATTTTCAAATAGAGGGCTAAACTAATGGGATGATATAACTCTAGCCTAATTAACACCTCATTTAAATATTTTCCTGAAGTCTTTGCAATCCAATTGTCCTGCATCGAGTTTAGTGAACATAAACAATTTCTTCATATCCTCCATACAAGGATCTTTCAACTACTTTAAGACTTTAATGGGCTGAACTATGTCTCCTGGAAATTCATATGGTGAAGCCCTAACCCTTAGGACCTCAGAATATGACTCTACATATTTGGAGAAAAGGCTTTTAAAGGAATGACTAAATTAAAACGACTCCCTTATGGTGGACCCTAACTCAACCTAACTGGTGTCCTCATAAGAACAGGTAACTTAGACACACAAAAAGACACCAGGGGTATGCACATATACGAGTAGACAAAAGACCACGTGGAAACTCAGAGAAAAGGCAGATATCTGCAAGCCAAGGAGATGGGCCTCAGAAGATATCAACCCAGCTGACACCTTGATCTTGGACTTCTAGCCTCCACAACTATGAAGAAATACATTTTTGTTGTTTAAGCCATCCAGTCTGTGGTATTTTGTTATGGCGGCCTTAGCAAACTAATACAGAGATGATTTAAAACTGGTTAAAATCATATATTGTTGGTTATTCACAGATCTTTGATATTAAGCAGATAGGACATAGCAGTTTGATGCTAATTGCCAAAAAAGTCTAAGATCGAGTACTTTTGGATTTGCATTTCAATAAAGTACTATGTTAATGTCAAAATTGTACCCATTTTAATCATTACTTTTGGTTAAAGAATACATTTTGTCCTTTTCTGGATTTGCTGCAAATCACAATATTCTACATCATTCTGGTAGTCAGCACAGTTTCAAAGTGAACTCCACTGATTTACATTTTGCTTTATGTTATAAGATAATAGTGAAATTGATTTAAGCATGAAATACATATATTTCAGCATAGTTCTATTATATCTATACTACAACTTTTTAAAGAGAAACTCTTTGACCTTTAATATTATTTAAGAACATTTCTTAGCCTAAAAATGATTATATGATACTACCGTTTTCTTTACTTTGTGGCCCCTGTGGTAGCTTCATTACCACAGATGACTGCAGTGGTATTAAACATTTCATGTTAGATTTCTAATTTATTTTTAAAACGTGCCATATAGAAAAACAAAGTGCATATAATAAATCCCTATGTATATTAATGTTTAAATACAATCCTTTTATTGAAATATGCTGGTTTCTTTAAATTGGTAACTACTATGAGATCACAAAAAGTTCATTGTATCCACTTCTAAAACTCTAAAGACAAATTCCAAGTCTTGAAGGATAAGCTTATATTACTCACATAAATATCTATTTTAGGAACTGTCCATGAAATCTTTTTAAATAAACACACACAAACAACATAATTCCATGAGACTATACTTAGTTTTGAGGGGCTTGCTAAAGAGTCATGTCAACAACAACAACAACAAAAACCCCAGCAACTTTCACTGTTAACTTGGAATTTTTATCATCTACTCAAAACTGGACGAGTGTCTTACTCTGCTCTCTTTCTTGTTAATGCTTCTCACTGAGGAATGATGTTAATTCCAAGCCCAGCTTCCATTAAGGGTTACCCCTGTAGTAGGGGTGAGAGCCTCCCTGTAGCAGGGGTGAGAGCCTCCCTATAGTGGGGTGAGAGCCTCCACCGAGAGTGCCCAGGGACAGTGGAGGTCCTAGAAAATGGATGACTGCACCAACTTGTGCTAAAACAGAAAGACGAGTTTATGTGAATGTGTTCATCTCAAGGTCCCTTACATTTCCTGACAAATTGGACAGCAGTTCACCACTTCCACCTCTAGAGCCAGACTTCAGTATGTTTTGGGCTGCTTTTGACTTGGGAAAAGCTTCATCATTGACTTTGGCTTCTGCTCCCTTCTAATGTTCCTGGAGCCTGCAGCCTCTGGGAGAGCCCAACCTTCACTCTCAACACCAGTGTCTTTCCATGTCCACTTGCTATGCTGTAGTCCAAGACACACCTGGACTGCTACAGCATTCCTACCTTAGCTCCAGACATTCATTCTGGCCCTCTTTGGCTTAATCTCCCCACTTCAGCAGAGGGGTTATTTGAAATAATGGACTTTCTCAGTACAATGTAAGCTCCATGAACTCAGGGACCGTGTCTGTTTTTGATCACCACTGTTTCCCCAGCATAGTGCCAGCACACGGAAATGTTTTTGAATGACTTATGGAATACATTAATAAACAGTCTCAGGCGGTTGTCTCCTCCATTATCCCTTGTCCTTTGCTTACCACACCAAATCTCTTCTACTCTGGAATCTTCATCAGACCTATCTCATGGTCCCAGCCTTGTCTCCATGATCGCGGCTTACTGATTATATCTCCCATTCCCTCCCAATCCTATTTTGTGTGTGTGTGTGTGTGTGTGTGTGTGTGTGTGGTTGAAAATACTGTGTTTCCCTGAAAATAAGACCTAACTGGAAAATAAGCCCTAGCATGATTTTTCAGGATGACATCCCTGAACATAAGCCCTAATATGTCTTTTGGCACAAACCTTAATATAAGACCCGGTCTTATTTTCAGGGAAACATGGTAGGTAACCATAGTGGTAACTGCTTTTCTCATCAATACATTAGGAAAACAGAAGCAATTCAACAGTAAGATTTATATATGGAGTCAATTCCTTTCACGAAATTTGATACAATGGTTCTCTGCTAACTAATTATAGAGATATACACTGATTGTAGCTTAGATAGGAAAACTGGGAATCAAAAAATGTCATAGGACTACTAATCATTTTTAGGAAGTCATAAGACATTCTGATTAGAAACATCACATGCAAGGTCTTAGAAATAAATGAGTATACTGTATGTTTAATATTTCAATCAAAAAATTGACAAACATGAAGAAAATAAAGGTATATACTATAATAACTTGACATTTAATGGAGTTTATGGCAGAAGAGGTCTATGCAATACATGTTTTTGCTTTTGCTTTTTTCCTTTAGTTGGCAATGTTGTATATTAAAAAGAACTCTGCCCTGGAAAAGCACGGGTAGGGTCCCAAGCCTACAATTAAAGGTATGCATAACCACAGACACTTATTTGGCAAGTCTTTAAAACAAAAAGATTTTATGTCGCCATCCTTTTTATTTGCTGACTAAGAAATTTTATCTGATGACTAAACTAAGGGATCACAACATAGAATACTTTGAGGAATAGTTTGTTTTAAACTCTTTACGTTGTCAACAATGATTTAGGTGAAAGTATAGTACATGAAGCACTAGATGACATATTGCTTACCAAAAGTAATAAATCTCCTTGTAGTAGTTCCAAGAGAAAGAGATTTAGTTCGAAATTTGTGAAATCTTGATTTTCTAATTACTTAAACTGTAAGACTATTAAGATTTATGGACAGAGATAATCAAGCCTATTTGGTTTTATGGGAGTTAGAAAAGTCCAAGTTCAAATCTCAGTAATACACTTAAGAGCAGGTTACTGAATCTTTCAAAGTTGTATCACATCTCTAAAATGGGAGCATTTTATGGGATTAATTTTTTAAGAATAGGATATAGTGAGTGTAAAGCTCCTGGGAACTGCTTTTGGTACATAATAATTGTTAAATACATTATGGATCCTACTGTTCTTATAGATTACACATAATCATATAAATGAAAAACACTAGCTAGAATCTGGTCCAATTCTCAACCAATGCAGGGTGGGTTCGATAGCCTTAACAGATTGCTCTCTTGAGCTCTACAAAATTAGAAGAGAGTCGGAAAGTTACCATAGCTCATTAAGAGTTGCAGTAAATTATCTCATAAACTACTGTTCTTCATGTTATTTCCTATTTAAAGGAAATGGAAAAGTAAAGAAAAGAAACATTATCATATATTATGGGCAAATAAGATGAACCTTCGAATTTTGATTTGGCTAGCGATTGAAATACTCTAATTGCATTTAACCACTATATTTAGTTTTAGTTTGTATGTATATTAAATATGAACAAATAACAGTAAAATTCAAAGTATGAAATTGAAATGACAATACAGTAAAAATAAATAAATAAGTAAACACCTCTAACCCTAGGTGCCCTATTGCAAGGGCAAGAAATTGATAACATAAAATTTAGAAAAATGTAAATCAGGAAAATATTTTCAAAAAATTTCTATATGTGTAGAAACAAATAAATAAATAAATAAAATGAGAAAAATAATTTCAAAATGTAAACTATCAGAACTGATAGAAAGGATTGAACCCTACCATACTGCCCTCTTCATCCACAAAAATTCTATTTTTTTTATAGTCCGCTTTGGGGAGCCAACAAAGAATTAGGGCAGGAAGAGATATGATAAAAACAATTTTAGGAAGATAAACATTTTAACTGTATACCAAATGGATTAAAATAATAGGGACTGAAGAGGAATATAGATGGTTTATGGCTGACAGTAGGAAAAGAGGCCCAATTGTAACCAACAGTTTATATCACTAGAATAATGCCAACAAAGACAGAAAATGATGGAAACCGGAGAATATTTGAAGGAAGAATTAGTAGAAACTAGTGTCTACTATTGGGCCCAGTGGCTGCTTATATGGGATAACAAGAATTTTGATATATGGGGGTAATAGGTGAATTATGTTATTAACACGAGTTAGGAATTTAAGAGTGCAAAATGGTTAAGAGAAGTATAATTTGGTTAGAGTTAGAATTTGGTTGCAGTTAGGAATATACAGCTTTGCAGAAATAAAACTCATTTGTGCTCATCACGACCTATTCACTCAGAATTTATTAAAACTTAACAAGGCACACACCACCAGCACGAGTTACCTGAGTTTTGTCCAAGTGGGAACTGCTAATTTCACCTTGTCATCACAGATACAGAAACTGTGCTCAACTTCCCTTGAGAGCCCAAGGGAATTCGAATGGGAGAGCATCTTGAAAGTTCCAATGAAAACGTTCTCCTGTCATAGTGTACATATCCCTTAGAAACCCACAAATTCTGGAACCCATAGTTCTGATCTTTCTTCCTTAAGTATTCTCTCAGCTTTAATCACTAGGATTGTTAAATATGATAAATAAATACCCCATCACAGAGAGCAAGACTATTTTTCGTAATATTTTGGCATCTGTAACCAAATTCTTGGGTTCATTCTCTCTCCTGCATGGAATGGGCTCATTGTCACCAGTATATCACCATTACATCTTTTAAACAATAAACATATTGTTTACGTCTCAGCCTTTACGTCTTTTAAACAATAAACACACCACTTCTCTCTACTTCTTATCTCTTTCAGTTCTCGAATTCGTATTTTGTGCTACGTAATCTTGTCTTTACCATCAAATTCATACTTAACTGTTTTATCTTTCCTTCGAAGTTATACCTGAAATTCTTGTGGGACAATGTTTTGTGCTTTGCTGTGTTTCCCACCAGGTTTAGCACACCACAGGCCAACCAGGAAGTGGGTATTAACGCATGTTCATTGATGGATTAGAAGAGTATTTGAGACTTTTGGCCGCTATAATGGCCTCAAGCAAAATGGAAACTAGAATGTGTGAAAGAAATGGATAGGCCTAAGACTTGGGTCTGTTGTTAGCACTTCAAAGAATTTTATCCATTTTCTGATGCTTTCTTTCAATGTCTAATTGCTTACCATTTCTCAATGTTTTCTTATTCAGAATGAAATGAATATTTGAGAAAACTATCTTTAGGCAGAAAAGTTTAAAAAAAACACAGTTGAACTGAAAATAAAATACATGCAAATTGATTAAGCAAAAGAGGAAATTAAGCACAAGATTTATGAGTGACAGGGGATGTATTGATACTTTAAAATACTTTTAGAAGGATAAAAAAAAGTAAAGGTTTTTCAAATCTGGTTATAACTATTTATTTAGGCTCAGTTCAGAGATTTTTTTCTAATTAATATCTTCAGCTTCTCCACCTGAATAGAAGTAAACTCAGTCACCTAATGACTCCCTTAGGTTGATTCTAGTTTCTACAGGTAAAAGTCTAAATTCTACTTGGCAGCTTATAAAGTGACACATATTCTAGATTGCCTGGGACAGTGTTGGTATGTGCCTGCTATGTAGGAGTAACTATTACTAGTGCTTCTTTTCTCTCTCAGAATTGTGCTTATTTGAATGATAAATTTGTGTGGTCTCCTAATGATAGGGCACCATTATAGGGGGGATTGAAAAAAGGAGACTCCCCTGATGGTTAGAGCCCAGACAAAATGTTTGGCAAGCCCAAGGTACTTGGTGAGAAGGAAAAGACAGCTTTTTCTTCAGGGGGTATCTCTTGTGCCAGAGCACACAGCTTATTGATCCAAATACAGACGGATTAGAGGTGCCACTCCATCCCCTCTGATGGGATACTGGTGCAGTGTATAGTTACCCAAACTGGATGACTCCATGCAGTGGCCTGTCCACCAGCTAGCACGGTCTTCCTAATGCGCACTCACTAAATTCAAAGGATTTCCAACACTCAGCCCAAATTCCAGTCCTTCTTCAAGTTATCACCAATACCACCTTTTTCTCTAAATTTACACAGAACATATTTTCGGTGCCACTCATTTCACTAAAACTCTGTCCTTCCCAGTGATGTCTCTGTAGTGTTCTGGCTCAGGGTGGATTTGTGGGGCCGTTGGGGGAAAGGCAATTACTTGTCTGAAGTTTCTGGAAAGGTTTACGTCCACGTGTATGACTACAAGTCAGACAGCAAAGACAGGATGAATTTGTTCCCGGAAGGAAATACACATTACACATTAGTATGGGGAGGTCAGTGCCAATTGTACTTGCAGGATTGCAAAACTAAACTACTTTAATTAATAATAGTGGAGCTAACATTTAGCAAGTACTACTTACCAAGTTTTTACCAATTGCTAAGTATTCTGAAACTAAGAACTTAATTGAAACTTCAAACAACCCTATGAAGTAAGTACTACCTGTCATTAACCCATTTTACAGATCAAGAAACTTAAGTACAAAGAAGTTACAGAAGTTGGCCAGAGGTCACAGTATTGGAACTAAGATTTGAACCCAGACAGGCTGACTCCTGAGCCTTCTCTCTTAACCTCCATCCTATTCTGCCTTTAATCTTGCGTTGTCTCTAGTATGCTTGAAGTTCAGATGTGTGGTCTATAATTTCCTATTGCAATTTTAGTGTTTAAGAGAGGTGTACAAGTTGGACTTGGCACTGACTTCTGCATCTGGATAAAGAATTACCAAAAGGGAAAAAAAAAAAAAAAGAGCCAGCAGTGGGGAATGGCATCATTATGTCCATTCCACAAATCCCAAAGGACCCTTGAAATCACCCTCAGAGATCTGAACAGAAGAAGTAACAACTATTGCTATCAGGACCTCAACACAACAAAGGTTTAGCCATCACGCAGTTTGGTGGGGAACCAAAAATAACTTTTCAGATTTTTTTGTTTTGTTTTGTTTTACAAGGAGTAAGAATCACTAGTGTAGGCAGCAACGCATAATACTTCAGAGCACTGTAGTGAGTTTTGGGATGTGTGACCTTGGCAAGTAACGTAATCTCTCTATGGTTTGTTACTCATCTATCAAAAGAAGATACTATAAGCTGCCTTATAAGTTTGATGAGTGTTAATGAGAAAATGCATATAAAATAAGCACCACAGTTCCCGGTATGTATGTATATAAAATAACTACCACAGTTCCCATCGTTGCTGATACCAGACTCTACAAAAGTTAGAATTTAAATGGGCTTGGTGAATGTCTGGGATTTCGGGAGAGTTCTGTTACTGTTTCACACCAATCCTTGTGCAACACCAACTTCCTTATTGACTCAGTCCAATGGATTTAACCTTCTACTTGAACTCCACTTCCATAAAGCAAAGGCCTAATCTAATTGTCCCCAGGTGAGCTTCCTACTGTGGTTGTGACCATTTGCCTTCTTTTCAGCAGAGAAAAATCTTTGCATTTAAAAAAGTGTGTTCTTGTTTGTTTCTCCTCTAACTAAAATTATACTCTCATCCAACTCCTCGGCCAAAATGAGCAATAAAAATAATGAGAGAACTGATGACTCTATGTGGACATCTAAAATGCTCCAGCAATGGTGACCCTGAAAAATTATTATGGCAAGTTATCAAATAGTTGACACTATCTAGAAAAATGAAACTATGTGTTCCTCTATTCTGTCCAGTTGTATATCTCACAAATCCCGCTAAAATAGTTCATTGGCAACGCACACAGTGATCTCTAGACAGACTTGTGTTAGGTATATTCCCTTTTGGATTCTCAATAGACATTTTAAATATTCAGCCACCAGTATAAATACCATGCCCAAGATGATGAATTACTTCAATAATACTTAACATGAAGAAAGTTAGTCTGAAATGTCCAGAGTGAGGGTTGTGGGAACCATAGCTGCTTTTAATGCAAATTCATAAGGCTAAAAACAAAACAGACTATTAAATGTTTAAGATGAAAGTCTTTCTTTGGGAAAAATCCAACTCATGAGGCTAAATTTGACACAAAATATTCATCATCATAATTTAAATTTTAATATGTGGCCTATTTAAAGGCTTCACACTTGAAAAGCTTTTCACATTTATTATGTCATTCTGTCTTAATTAAGAACTGAAACATTAGAATAGGTTACACCTTTGGATTCTTACAGAAATCAGGTTTATATTCCTTAAGAATAAATGTACTTTTCTAATAAACATATGGACATATTAATACATAATTTATTCACAACAATTACACCTGACTTACCAGGTAACAGGTCTACAAATACATGAAGTTTGACTGTTTAACATCTTTTTTCCTGGAATAATGTTATAATATATAGAATTGAGTAAAAGGTATTTTTGGACAGAAATAATTTTTAACAATTATTTAAAAAATATTACCCTACAGAAAATTTGTAGAAGATAGTAAAGGGGATTCCACATACCTCTCATCCATCTTCCCCCACTGTTAACATCTAAAATAACCATTGGACAATCATCAAAACCGAAAACATTGGCATTATACTATTAAATACTAATTTTATTAGGTTTTACCAGTTTTAACTAATATAATTTTTTCTGTTCCAGGTTCTAATCTAGGTTCCCACATTGCATTTTTTATGATTAGATTGAGGTCATGAATTTTTGTGGAGAATACCAAGAACATCAAAGAAATGAAGTGCCTTTCTCAGAGCATATCAGGAGGTGCATGAAGTCAGTATTTCTTATTACTGGTGACGTTTAAATTGATCACGTAATTAAGGTGGTCTGCTGAGTTTCTCTGCAGAAAGTTTGTCTTTTTACCTTGGAGGAAACAGTTTTATACTACAAAAATTTGTAGTCTCTTCAAACTTCTATCCACTAATTTTAGCACATCTATTGCTTTCAATAATTATTATTTTGAAGTTCTAATGCTAAATATCTACTTCCATATCCTTCTATGTTTGTTGATTAGAATTCTCCTGTAAGAAAGAACTGTCCCTGCTCCCCCATATATCTATTACTCACCTATCCAATTACTTATTAATATCACTAGGTACTCATGGGTATTTACTTTACTAGTTGGGTTTTAATTCTATTCTATTTCTACTTATTTTGTTGCTCAAATTGCTATAGTTCTGACTAGTAGGACGTCTTTTAGACTGGTTCCTCTGCCCTTCTGCAATGCCTTTATATTAGGGGGTAAAATGTGTCCCTCTACCTACTTTATTTTTGTAAATAAATATTAATTGAAACACAGCCATCCCCATTCATTTACTTATTATTTATTGCTGTTTTTGAGCTATAATGGCAGAGTTAATTGTGATAGAGACCAGGTGGTTCACAAAGCTGAAAATATTTACTATCTGGCCTTTAATAGCAGAAGTTTAGCAACACTGGTCCTAGATAATTTGTTTTTAGTTACCTTGGGATAGTGCCCAAAATGAATTTGTTTGTCACTTTTGAGGTAGTTCATAATATAGAAACAAGTAATATACTTGCCTATATTCTCCTAAATTAATTAGTTATAACATTTTTTATGTTAAAGATTTATTTTTTGTGTAAAGGAAGAAACAGACTGTCAGTATTCTCCTGGAATGAGTTACGCACATATATAAGAGAATAAACTATAAATATTAAGAAAGTAATGGAAAGAATAAGGTAAAAAATTATCTTGGTAGGGGAGAGAAAGAGAGAAATAGTTCTCCATAAGTTCCAAAGTTTCCTCTATACATGCAAAGGGCTTGTTAAACTATCCTCATAATAATAAAAAAAAGTAATAATTTCCAAAGATGTCAAATTTTCAGTCATTTTTGTCTTGAAAACATTGGATATTGTTATCACACTTCACAATCTTCAGGTGATTTACCAAAATATCTATTGAAATGAAACCCTCAAACCATACATTTTGTTTTCAAGAATGTTTATTATGCAATGCACCAATGCTAGAATTATGTCAAACTTAGTATCAGTGCTCAAAATACATTTATTGGGAGGATAATGGGATTCTTATAATCATATTTGAGAGAACAATTGTTCTAAATTGGAAGTACAGAAGTTGGACTTGTTCTGTTAGAGAAAAATAATTATACCTGAGCTAGCCGAGGCTATATCCAGATAGCTACATTGTTGTTTGTAAAGTTATTATTAGAAAGTTAGTAAAGGGCAGTTTTATTACATTGGAAGCACACCTCATTCAGATAGGAGGAGGTTCCTCCAAATATGTTCACTAGGTAGACTTCACGTTTTCCTCTAAAATCTTAACATCAAGATCAGAAGTTCTGAATCCTTGGTAAATGGGCCCTAAGAACGTTGAGGCACAACTCCTAAAAATCATATACATAAGTTTGAGTGTATGTGCACATATATGTGCATTTTCTAAAGATAAGATTCTTATAGAGGCAGAGATTCAAAGAAGTTTAAGAAAAATTTATCTAGATTAATGTCTAAAACTGAAGAGAATTACTTAGTTTTTGTATTTCATATAGGGCTTCAACATCAGTGTGTGAAATTTTAACATTTTTACGATTCTGATACCTCTTGAACATACTGTGATTGTTTGCTAGAAGTAAAGTGATATTTAATGCCAACTTATTCCTGCATTTACAAGATAAGAAAAGTACGTAGACGATGTGCAAAGGAAATAGCATGAAAACGGTGGGCCTTGTTCATAGCTGGCATTCAAATACTGACATTAAAAGTTAAGAGAGTTTCCCTCTCATAGTAGAATTTTTTAAATTGTCTCAGCATACACAAAAATACTGCTCGTTATATGCATTCACCATAAAAATATATAAATACTCCTGAGCAATTTAATTAAAAGCTCTTAAGGAAATAAGGGGTCACAGTGTTTGAGAAAGTACCAAGGAAAAGGCTCATAATTTGAGTTGGGAACATGACTTATCTTCCATCTAACTCAGGTAATTATAAACTACATGATACAAGAACTATGCTTTGGGATAATAATCAAGCTATAAAAGCATTCTTACAAAACTATAAATCTATCATAAGCAACCAAACACTTGCAAAAGCTATTTGAAGTTTCCTGAAAGCCTAAGTTCCTGAAAAATGTAATTTCTCTGAGCTTCAATCTTTAACTATTTCTTAAAACTCTTTTCCCGTCTCACTTCCTAAAAATTAAATTTTGCATTTGTAGTGGCAATTAATTTTTGTATCTGTCTTGAGTAATTTACTGTTTGTAAAGAGTACGTATCTTCAATGTCTTTGAAGAAAAGTAAAAGTCTTTGAACCCAAAAACTCAGTCAATATTTTTGGCTACCCTTACTTAAAATTAAGATAATGTCATTCTCTGCTTAAAATGAGTATCCTTGAGGAGTGGGATGAGATTTATTAATAATTTAAATCATTAAGAAATTATACACTGGACACAATAATAGGGAAACAAAGATAAAGGGGGGAATCTTCTGAAAATCATGAAGGGTTGCTATTTGCACATTACAGCATAATATAAGACATAATATATGTAGCAAAATTCTTTGAACATAGTAATAATCAACAAATATTTCTTAATTTTTGGTTTCTAAGTAATAGAATCTGAGACCATGTCACATTAAAAAAGGATAAACGGATACTGTTAAAAAGGCACATTTTCCTTTAAATTTCAGTCTCCAGGGAAAAGATAACTAGAATGTGCTTATAAATTATACTTCCGAAATAAAACATATTTATTATTTGTTAAATGTTCCAAAATATATTCAACTGATTCTTTCAATGGGCTTTAAAAAAAAAGGTTTATTGGGGTGACAATGGTTAGTAGTTACATAGGTTTCAAGTGTACAATTCTGTAATCCATCATCTATGTATCACATTGTGTGTTCACCACCCAGAGTCAGTTCTCCTTCCATCACCATATATTTGACGCCATTACCCTCTTCTAGAACCCTTCTCCCACCTTACACTCTGGTAATCACTACACTATTGTTTATGTCTATCAGTTTTTATTTCTTTGTTTGTTTGTCTTGTTCCTTTGTTGCTTTCACTTTTATATCCCACATATCAGTGAAATCATATGGATTGAGAATCAGTGGGATTTTGAATTAAGTTCAGTTTCACACACATAGGCATCCCATAGGTTGTCCTCCTACTTTATTGGGCTCTAGGTCTCTGATGGAGTTATGAAGTCATCCCTATTCTGTTGGCTCAGTTGCAAATTAGATGGACTTAAGTGAGAAGCAAAAAATAGTAGAAACAATAGTGAGAGAAGCGTTTCGATTTATATTCACAATGGTATTCAAATAGTGGATATCCAACACCTACCTAAAGAAACCAATTTTTTTTAATCATTTCAGTTTTGTCATCAATAAGCATTTAATAATACATTAGTTGCTAGGGTAAAGAATGTGCATGCTCTGAAAATGGAAAGAAATGGCCTGTGATGATTGAATTTAGCTTTCACAATGATCTATCTTATATACGAAGATTAATTTGGCCCTGTGAGCATCTGGCCCAAGTACTACACGGTAGAAAATGCTGGCGGGAAGTAGATATTTTAGCTTCCAGTACAAGATAACTTTATGGAAGTTGCTGATAGGTATAAATGCCAGGTTTCTTGGCCTGGAACATGAAAAACATTGCCATAAATACATAATGAGAATGAAACAAAAAAGGCAACTTACAGTCAATCTATAAGACTTTGATTTAAGGAATGGACCCTTCAGCTTTGTTGATATAATCTCCTTTTGTTGTACTGTGAAAAATAATATTTTGGAAAATATCTGTATTATCTATGTTTGCCAGCAATAGTGTGGTCTAAATGATATCAAAGTCCACCACACTATTAAAGGAACTTGATATTTCTTTTTTTAGGAAATTAAAAATCCTAGTGTGGTTGCCTTATAGCAATGGTAAGACCTCTTTTATATTTATATATATATATATATATATACATATATATACATATATAAATCTATATGTTTTTTTTTTTTCTGTGCCTATCTCTTCCTGCTAATTCCATTAAAATGAATGTATGCCTTCCTCCAAGTAAAAAATCTAGCCTTTAAGACCCCAATCAAATTTCTAGACTGCTACTTCAAAATGGCCTCTTCTTCCTTGGAACATATTTTCCTTTATTTATTTATTTTTTCAGTATGTCTTATTCAGAAATTAGCCAAATATGATTAGCCAACTCTTACATTGTCTCACATATTATACTTTTAATCTTGAACATTGTTTACTTATCTCTTTAACCAGATGTAAGCCTAATATGTTCCTTTAATATATAGTACACATCCTTTAAATATTTGTTGATTTGCTGTGTTAACTTGACAGGAATAAAATGAATTTGACCTTGTATAGAATATAAAGGACATCTTTTTGTCACAAAATGAACATTTGACCTTGTATAGAATATAAAGGACATGTTTTTGGCACACTGTGGTAGACAAACGAACTCAAAGGTTTATTCTCAAAGGTAACTAACTGATTTATCTGGAGCAATCTTTAGTCTGAACAAGTAAGATGATGTTCGGCTTTGTGGATTAACATTATGAGAAAAGAAAGTCTATTTTTGTTGAGAGAGAAAATTTTGCTATATCACTGTAATTAGGGACAAATCAGAGATTAATGACGCATTATATTCCAGAGCTTTAACTGACAAGCACCAAGAAATGGCTTTCTCAACTTTAGTTTGCAAAATATTATTTCTATACTTTGCTCCATGCACAGAAAATAATGGAAACTGGGTCTGCTATTCAGAAAATTCAATATTTATTCTGAAATGTGAATTGTTGAGTTATAGGAACATTTTACACACTCTAAGAGCATATAATCTACCTCTACTAATTAGTTTCTCTATGAAAGCTATCCAGACAATTACAGGGTAATACCACCGGTCAATGCTTTAGGTGCTTTTCATTAAAGGTATAGTGTTGCTACCAGATGAATTGCTTAATATAAAAGCACTTACCACAAAGCTCTATAATGGAAGGTTAAGTGCTATATTTAATTACTAATTTCAACCCTTATTACCTATATTTTGCATTGCAGGCACTTTAAAAAGAACCAAATATAGCCTCTTGGTCCCTGCTTCTCTGACTATAGGATTTAGTGGTAAAGGAATTAGTCCAGCTATTTTTCTAATGAATAACAAAAAACTTTTTAAAGAAAAAATACTCATATCACAAACCAATATAAAAGAGATATACTAGGCATTTCTACTGAACTCATACATAAAATCACTTTGTTCTGACAACTTTAATCTAGATGACACATACTTTTAAGTTTGTATTCAGCCTCCGTTGGAAATGTTGCAGATGGAACTCCAAAAGAAAAAGGAATTTGAAATTGTCATGGCTTATTTTCTACCTCAACATAATGCTGAAATGCACACAGAGCAGATGATTAATAAAATATCTGATGGCAACAATGGTGACTCCCATATTGATCATTAACTTTTTATATGTATATATCCAAATTCCTCACAGGTGCTCTAATTTTCTTGGGGGCAGACTGTGTTTTACCCTTGTTTGCATCCTTAAAATAATTCCAACTTTTCTCACTCTTGATTTGCCAATATTATCTAAAATACTTTTTGGTGAACGGGCACTTAGAATCTGGACTAAACATAAAAGTTTGCATCTAAAATATCCATTTCTAAATATTTGCTCCTCAATCATCATAATATTGCCAGATTATGATTTTTGAATATATTTTATATTATTTCTTATACTGAGCATCCATTTAATTGGTGAATAAGACATTACATGTGTAAACAAATATTAGTCTAGAAAAAAAATACAAATATTTGTAGACTTAATTAATACTGCCAAACTTCAATTAAACTTGGACATTAGCATGCCATAAAAAGACAGGCACCATGGCTTTTTTGAACTATACCTAGTGCACAGTATCTGTATGTGCACAACTAAATTTAATCACATAGGTGTATTAAAATAATGAGGTATAGAAATTTTAAAAACAAAATACTTATCCACATGCATTAATGCATTAGAAAACTAGGTTCTGATTATTTATGCTTGGGAAATGCACACCAAATTTCCCTTTTAGAGATGCATTATGAATATGAATATAATAAAGTTTAAGTAAAGACATTTTAAACTAGTTTAATCCAGACTTTCCCAAACTGACTTGAGAGTGGGACTTCCTCTCTCCCTACACAAGTCACCATTTACATTCTCTAGTACAGTGTTCTTAAAGATACCAGTTTAAAAAGTGTGGTAAAAGTAAAAAAGTTATTAAATTTAAGATAATTTAAAAACATTAACTGGTGAAACAAAGCTAGGTTTCAAGGGGCAACTGCCACACTGTAATAATAATAGGATCTATCATTTTACATGTTTAGACCCACTGTTCACAGATAACATTCCAGGGGGAGGGCCTAGACCTCATCCTACTTTGTATCTTCCATGGCGTCCAATGCAATGACTTCCTCCAATAAAGCTGATAAAGAGGTCCTGATTAATTGTACTTTAGGAAATTCATCAATTTACTTTTCTGTAATTCCACTGAGGCTGTAGTTATTTAAAAACTACATTTCTATTAGGATTTCAGTAAACTCAATAAGGGATTTTTAGTGGCTATGTAACATGGCATGCAGATTTAAGTTACTTTCATTCCAGATCTTCCATTCCTTCATCTTATTAACGGAAGGTGTACATTCTTATAACTGCAATATAAAATTGGGATAATTCCCAGGATATCAATTCAGCAAATTTCTATTGAGAGCCTACTATTTGCAAAAAAAAAAAAAAAAAAGGCGCTGGACATATTATTAAGGTGATTGCTTCTAAAATTTGTCATAGAGCATTTTTTTAATTATCTTTAATTCAGCAAATATTTGAAGAGCACCAAGTTTATGAAATAGGTTTGCAATGAGGCTTGAAGATGTAAAATTTTATAAATCAGAAAAGGTCCAAAGGGGCATCACCGACATTTCATTCCATGATTGTAAGTCAGTAGCGCTAAGAAAAATTTATCTTTATTTAATAAGTTAGTTATTTCCTCAAATTATTTCTTTCAAGAAACAAATACTTGTAATAGAAAAATTTACATATACATTTTGGTAATCATTGTTATTGTGTGAAATGAAAATGAGTAGTACCAGTGTCAGAATTCTCATAAAACCTCATGGTTATATTACAGTAAAAACAAATTTCATTTACTTGCATGTTCTTATAACTGATTTACAGTACTATAAACAGTTCCTTTACTATTTCTCTGTTTGTACGATGGCCCTCCTGCACTTTTCACGAGCTTTAGCTATGTACCACCATCAAAGGAATCACCGGGTTCTATTTTCTTTCACGGCAAAAGGTGTTATAATAGTCTCTCCACTTTAAATTTTAACTTTGTTACTTTTGACAAAGCCTTTCCTTTGTTGAAATGCAAGGATCCAGTAAAAAGAGCTTTGACATGTTGTGCCTTTTATGTGTGCATTTTTCTGATTTCACTGATGTCCTGAATTTTGGAAACGCTAACGTGTGCCTTTAAGTTCTTCTATAAAATGCCATTTGTACACTGTATCAAGAACAGTTTAGGATAGCAGTACATTCATATGACTCTAAAGTCCAATAAATAATTGATGGCTTCACAATTTGGTGAAACGAATGCAAAACAGTGCTTTGTTTTCCACTTTGTTTCTCATAAAATCTTCCCCGGGTACAGATTCACTGGCTTACCTGCAGGGTAGCGCTCGATCACTGGCCAGCTGTCCACCTGTAACGTGGCATTGCCACCACTCCTCGTGAAACGGACCACATGATATTTCCCATCGTTAATGATTGCATTGGACTCTTCAATGGCGATATCATCTGTCCCAACATTAAATTTAACTCCAATTTTTCCTTGGTGCTGGAAGGGGGGAGGGGAAAAAAAAGGAAAGTTGTATAAAGTTGTTCTGATTAGTCAGCATTACATAAGAATTACATACAGGATATTGTTCAAGAACATGCTTTCAGACAACAGCTGCTTTCCTCCAATTTTACTTCTGAAAAACTCATGTATAGAAGCAAGATTCTTGACATGTGGGTAAGTTTGAAGTATCTCTTTCATGGATAATTGATATTCCTAAAGACACACTTTCAAGAGAATTGAGCTGCCTTTTTCCCAGAGGTTGCCACAGACAAGGTGCACAGCTGCCTGTGTGAAAGGACATCCTTTCATGTCCTGTAACATAGCTCCTTTAATCCACTCTTTTCATTTCACAAGAAAAATGAGGCTTGACATTCTCCCTTTTAATAATGGTGAAATCAGAGCAATGAAGTCTGTTTAGAGACAATTGACAAATGCTCACAATATAGAAAAATCATTCCAAAGTGTACAGGCACACAGACAGGCATTTAATGAGTGTAGTTTCTTAGTCATTATTCACACACACAAATAATCATGAAATGCTAAGACCTTGAAATTCATTCAATTTCTTTTTTTTACAGATGCTGAAACTACGGCAGAGGAAGGTACAATGACATGCTCAAGGTCACATAGCTTAATAGAGGGGTTCTAGAACTAGAACTCAGTTCCCCCTTCTTAGTTGATAGCTAAGATACGGCTATCTAAAATTGACTTCCTCTCTGAATTATGCAAAGCAGCATTACAAATCATTGTAAGTACAAAGCCTGTTGCTGGTAACTTTATAATGGCATAATACAAGGTGGCAAAGAGAAGCATGTCCTCTGCTTCTGAGAAGCACTCTCTCAAAGTAGGATTGTCAACTTTACCATGAACGTGGTTGATTTTTAAAACATGTGGATTTGCTCTAATCAGTAGCACTGCAGACCCCTGTCCATGTACAGAAGCTCAAACTGCCTGTAGTTCACCCTTTGTCAAACCTCAGTTGAGAGAAACAACATGGGGAAATCCATTCCTGTACAAATTTATAATCAGAATATCGAAAACCTAAAGATTTGGGCCACATTTTCTTGACCTCTTGGCAGATACTCATCATTGAACCAAGCAGCAAGAACATGGTACCAGCTTACACTGAGAGTTGTAAGAAAATCTTGTCTAAAACTGCATTAATTGAAGGGAAGTATCTGAAGATGTTATTTGGGGCATTGTTCATTGTACTCTTCATTTAGATGTTCTGTTTTTCTTGCATCTTGTTCTTACTGTCCATAAAGGCTCTTTTTCTTATCAGGCAGTATGACTTTTAATTTTTGCAAATTTTGATTTACTTTCAGTTTGATGGACAATGTGACTTAAAATCACATTTCCTTTTTGATTTGGGTGCTTAGGAAACTCAGAATCAAAGTGAGTAGGGGAATTTTATTAGCTGTATAGACTTCTAGTATACAGTTTTCTTCTGGACTTATTTTTACTTTCTACCATATTTTTCATGATCTGTACTTTTAAATATATGCCATTGTAAGGCATTTCAGTTTTTTTGTACAGTGATTCATGTGATAAAAAACGGTGGGATGCCAATAAAAATTAAAATGTATCCAAGGGGCCTGTGGAGACTTTTAGGTTTTCGGGGGGGTATTGTGCCACCTCTTTTGTGTGAACATTCATTATTTCCTCATTCTGGTAGAATTCCTATTTTCTCATTTTCAGTAAATTATTTAAGTGGTACACATATATTTTAACATGTGATGTAACTTCACAGGGCAATTAAGAACCTCATTTAAGGTTTGTAGTTATCTTTATTTAACTAACACCTTTATAGTGTTCTAAGCATTTCACTAATACTAACTCCAGAATTTCCCATAACAACTGCATTTTATCTCCATTTGAAACTGAAGCATAGAGTGATAAAGTAACCTGACTAAGGTCACATAATTAGAAAGAGAAAAGCTATGATTCAAATCCAAGCAGTCTGGCTTCACAGTTTATGCTCCTAATCATTACACCAGGCTGAGTTTTAGGAATATTGGCTCATCCTGTAACGGCAGTTAGCAGGTTTGGTAAATCTAGTTGTTCTTTACTGTTCTATTATTCCTGCTAGAGTAGGAGAACCACAGGACCTTGTATTGTGCTTTGTAGATTGCGCACACCTATCAATCAATATGTGCTTAAAATAATTTTATAGAGGACAGTAAGCAACTAATAGGAGGATGTCATAGGATGTTAAAATGAACTCTTTTTTGTCTCAGTTTCAGCTGTAACCTTGAGGTGATAAGAGGTCAAAACATAGATCGCTACTTTCATTTTACAAAAGAAGGTGCACGTTTGCCTAAGCCAGACTTACAAAGGAGAGCACTGCAAACCACTTTTGGGATCCTAAATTCATTACTTATTTCCAGCCCATTAAAAAGGCAAGAAGGGCCAAGATGAGATTGATCATTAGAAGAGGATTTGGGGGGAGAATTTGGATGTGATATGATTTGCATGTACATCCAAGGTGGAAGGTACTTTTCCTTTATCTCAAGTGCAGGGGAGAAGGACTTCAATGAAACCTCAGACAGTTTGATACTGGTCTCCTGGAACTCGGTGGCAGTGGTTGGGGTGGTCAGCAAATTGGGATTTCACTCACGCCTGAGAAATCTCCAAGGGGAGAGACTGTGACTGGCTGATGCTCTGATAGTAGAACAAAGCATTACTGTACCAGAAGCCACTTGTGGATCAGAGTTTGTTAGAACAAGGGACGTGTGAGCATTGCAGCGCACCATGGGTTAGAAGCCAGCACAGAATTGTGTCGCATCCTATCCAAGAGAGCCACTGCAGGGAGAGGTAGTGAGTGGTCAAGACAGCTCAACAGAAAGAACCTGGAGTTGTAGTCATGGATGCACAGGGACTTAGGTAGACATCCTAAATGACCATTTGAAGGAAATCCATTTACCCACCTCAAGACAACTACAGGTAAAAAAATTCCAATGGTGTACCATGGTCCCCCAAAGTGCTCCTCAAAAGTGTCCCTCAGAGTCAGTTTTAAGCATAGTCTAAGCTCAGCTAGATGGCTATTGTTGTATTAGCCAGTTAAGATCATTTCTGTCTCTTGTTTCCTTTTCCTTCTCCTGCTTCATCCCTGGAGGAGTCAGGGAGGAGGAAGAGAAGTGAATGTCATGAGAACAAGAGGAGAAATAACCCTCTTCCCTCACCCAGTGCAAGTGGTAGATCCAAGTCAACCCAAAACAGTGTAAAAGGAGTGGCTTTCACTGAAGTTGTATTTACTATTACAAACCAGTGAACTGAAATTACCAGTGAGAAGATGACATTTTACTATCCAAGAACGACCAAAGTAGTATTGAGACTTTCACTGTACTTCCCTGGGGTCAGGAAGAAATACTGCACAGAACCTGTTTAAATTTTGTCGTATCCTAGGAATCATATCTTACAGCATAGCAAGTGCATGAACATAGTTCTTACTGTGGAGTTGCCCATTGTTTTAGAGTCTCTTTTATTTCAGGTATGTTTCTTATCCCAGGATAGACTGAAAGAAATTCTTACAGTTACCTACTTGTTCTGATAGGAAGGCTACAATAACGCATTTTCATCAGAGATTCAAGTTCTGTGAATAGAAGCATTACAATGCTAAAGCTACAAAATGCACCAAATTCTAAAATTCCTTTACCTTATCCCTAAATTTTTTTTCATTAGAAAACGCAAAAGTGCTTATTTTCTAGGATACAGAAATCCCGTTTTCACAGGGATTCATTTCTTGCGATAGAGTAAAACAAGTAAAGACAATGAGGATTGGTAATTGCCCGACAGCTTTCGACTTTTAAGTGATGTTCATCTTTCCCTGGATATGTTGATGTGGACCTTCCACTTCCAACATCTTTGCTATTTCATACATTCAAACTCCAGAGTCAGCCAGAACAGAAATGAATATCACCAAAGTAGGCTCAAACAACAGACTCTACCCTAACTCAGACATTAGTACCCCAACCCAGGTTGTATTACATCTTTGAAAAGCAATGTAATCATAAATGATAGCCAAAGGGTCTTTTTTTTTTTCTTGAAAACAAATACATTAAAAATGTATATACACCTGAAACTAAGAATAAAGAAAAAAGCACAAAGAAAGAAACAAATGAACAAAAAAACCCCACTGTCCTGTAATAGACTAAGGGAAATGATTGATCAAACCTAAGTAATCAATACTCCTGAAAAATTATTGAATTATCCAATTACATAAGGCAATATGTTAGGGATTGTGGGAATGCAAAGGTATATGAAACAGTCTACCTTTAAGGAGCTTAAAAAAGGGCTTTGGAATCAAGGGAAAGAAGTTGGGCTTGCTTGTGGGGACAATATTGTATCAGGAGAGGGAGCTATTAAAGAATTGTTGCCCGTTTAAAAAACAAATGCACATAAACCACAAAATATTTATATCAAGCATATTTAGAGGACCAAAATTTATGCTCCCACTCAGAAACCGTAAATATTCTCCAAACATACCCTTCCCATGTTGACAGAACAGCAAGTCATTTCAAATATATAAACATAAGACTTGCTAACCTTTCTTACCAATGGATAACTACAATTTAAAATAATTACTTGCAAATTCTTATTGTTCTGGGATTAAATGTGATTGTCTCTGGCAGATCCTCATGAATATTGCATTAGCAAAACCAGCAATAATTTCACTGGACATACACTGATCTTTCCGCATTATATCTTCCTTGAAATGGATAACTGGCTCACATCATAATTTTAAAAATCTATTATAAGAATATCAGTAATGAAGCATTTATAATTTAATGAAGTCTTTCCATGGATTCATAAAATAAATAGTGACAAAGGTAATAATTAATTTTTTTTCACAAAAGTTCATTTCTAAATAATGATATTATTAAATCACGTTAAAAGGAAACATCATGAAACGACAGTGGGAAGGAACTTGAAAGTTCTAGCAAGTAGCACCAACATTTAATGCACTATTTAATTTCATCTTCAATCACATATTCATATGAAAACTATTTGTTTTAACCAACATTAAAATTTAATGGTATTCTCGATATCTTGGGCATATTTAAGCAACATGGTAGTATGTTATAGACACAAATATACTTCAATTCATGTGCATATGAAACAGATAAAACAGAAGACACATATATAAAGATTTGGCCTGTACATGGCATATAGACATGTCACTGTTTTTTGTCCCTTAGTCTGGGGTTGTACGTAGAAGTGTTTGGCTCAACTATGTCCAGAAGAATAGACCAGTAAAAAAAGAAAGAAAAAAAAAGTCTTCTATTTTTAAAAATTTGTTTCCCACAATCTGGTAGACAGTATCACCAAACAGGATGAATAAACGTGCCACCCCGGATGGCATGGAGATGAGCAGGGAAGCTTGTTTATGGTCTATAAGCCTCTATTGTACAACATGTTACAGTCTTATACTCCAGGGCCCCGCCTTGAACATGACTTGACGAGGTCTTCAAAGGCACTCCATGCGTGTGTGCATTTCAGAATACAAAACAACTCCCAAGTGCCAATTCTGTGTTGTCAACTAAAATCAGATTTTGGCTAAAAGTTATGTTTTGCTCTTCCAGAGACTAAGCTTCACCAGGGAACAAATGTTTTAGGGCTCCAGGGGGACTCCGGGGCCTGTAGTCACTGTCGCTGGAGTAAGTGACTCTGCAGAGTGTGTCAGAGAGCCACCTGTTCTATTGCCTCAAAGCAAACACAACTGATTCAGATAATTGCTAATTAACCCAAATGCATATCCAAATGAATAACTTAAGGGTCTTACTGGCAAGTAGAGACTGTGTTTACCACTCTAGATAGTCCATAATGTCAAGAAGTGGCTTTGGTCTAGTTATTTTAACCTGTCATTGCACTGGAAATCACCCCTTCCAAACACACACACACACACACCCCTACAAACACACACCCACACACAATTTCAAAAAAAGCTACTGCTGCCCTGTCTCCCATGTTCCCCACTGGAGAATATTTTTAAAACTTGTGGGGACAGAGCCCCAGAAAGCCGTTTCCAGGCTCTCGGCCTCACATAGAAAGATGCTGGCTCAGGTAGTAAATGGCCATCAACTGTGATTGGATGGCCATAAGCTGTGGCTAGTTGGCTGTCAGCTGTAACCAGTGAGCCATTGGCCACTAATATAACTGTTGTGGCTATGCTAGCAGAAAATGGGGGCTGGCAAGAAGATGGTGACTGAGCTAGCAAGCGCGGATTGCAGTTAGCAAGGCGGATTGAAGTTAGCAGGGCAGGTTGCAGCTGGCGAGTGAGGTTAGTTGGCAGAAAAGCGGACAGCAGGCCGCACGTCGTGTGAATCCAGCCTCCAGTGAGACTACAGTGGTGTGACTCCCCTACCTATGGCTCCGTGGGTGTTCCTTTTTGGACTCACCATGTCCTGCGTTTTTATGTGGGGAGCGGGACCAGAGACCCCACAGGCCGCCCCGCATGACAAATGGTGCAGCGAGCAGGGTCTCCCGCATGACAAAACTCATTCAGCTAATTAAAAAAAAAATAAAAAAATCTAACATGCATTATGCATGGTGCTTAAGTGTGTAGACAATACAAACATGTAAAGTATGTTCCCTGCCTTCTAAGAAGTTTTCAATCAAATTGGGAAGATAAATCATGCATGCAAATATTCACACCCACAAAAGATTTGAGGAAACAACTGGAAGGAGCATGGGTGCATTGGGGAGGATGGGTTCTGAAAGGTCTCAGGGAGTGTCCAACTGTGCGGCAGGAGCAAGCTTGGACAGCTGTAAGATGGCCAGCAGATACTGAAGACACCCAGGGACCTAGAAGATACTTTCCTTCTGTCTCTCATCTCTCTTTCCAGGCCCTACATACCAGAGTGTCCACTGGGTACAGGTATTGAGCTACATATGCTGTATCTACATAAAACTCCTGGCAGACCTGAAAGGTAAGTGCCATTTTCTCCATCTGCTCAGAGAGTTTAAATAATATGTCCCAAATCATATAGCTAATGATTATCAGCACTGGGACATACCTGATTTGCAGAGGCTTCCTAAAAAAGATGACTTCAGCTGTGTCTGTGTTTCAGGAAAAGATCTTGAAACCAATGCCTGCTCAGAGGAATGAGTCAAGAGTAGGGCTACTGGAAAGTGCATCTTTCTTTTTGGGTAATTACATGTCACAGCACCACACAATAAGGAATGAGAGTGGGTAAGATCTACGATGATACTACCTCAGAAAGATCTCATTTTGTGCTAATACATTCTAAGGAAACAGTATGTTAATTTTCCCATTGAGTCTTCATTAAGATAGTATAGCGTTTCTAAAATGTCCTCATCGTACAGAATACTAGGGCTCCTTTGATTCCATGAAATAATACCCTGACAGTGATATTACCTCCCTGCAGGCTTATGCTCCTCTCTTGGTCCTCAGAGTGTCTAGTAAAACTTCGTAAGCCTGTGACAGTCCTGCCTCACACATTGCTCAGGTGTCAGCTTTTACGAATCTATGTTAACACCTCAACTATATTCTAAAGAGCTCAAGGGTAAAATGAGACTGGCTTATTCTTCACCACGCCCTTCACAACACTTCAGTCTACCTCTACATCTGTAATTTTCCCAAACTCTTTCACAGAACAATTTTCTTTTTTTAATTGAGATATCATTCACATATCATAAAATTTGCCCTTTTGAAGTATATGCTTCAGGGGTTTTAGTATATTTACAAGGTTGAGAAACCATTACCACCATTTAATTCCAGAACATTGTCATCACACTGTAGTTTTTTTTTTGATGAGATAATACATACAAAGTTCTTAGCACACTTGATAACTACTCAGCAACTTTGAGCTATATTATTATTATGACTATTATTATACCTATATTATTATTATTATTATTATTGTTGTTATTCTTATGATTGGAAAAAAATGTTTTGCTCCATAGAAGATTGATGGCAGTTAAGGAAAATGATTTTTGAATTATATAACTATTACAGTTTAGTTAGAAGACATAAATCTCGTTGATCTTTACAACTTGTGAAGCAGCATATCTGTTTAGTAAATAATGAAGTTAACGTTCAGAAAGGCTGAGACTTGACCAAAGTCAGAGTATCTATCCACCATTTGGCTCAAGAGGGAACATTCTGAAATCTACCCATGCTCACCTATGAAATAAACTGTCCTGCCATTGGTTGTATGGAAGCAGAGACTTTTTGATTAGACAACCTCCACCTGCCCTCCCACCTCAATGATACTATGGTTCTATGAAAAGCCTAAATGGATAGCTGAGCAGTTAGTGCAGAAAAAAAGAAAAAGAAATTAGAAAACAAAGTATTAGTTAGGTTTTTGAAAAATAAAAAAAGCACCTAAATTTAAATTTGAGTCTTAGATTTTTTTCTTATAAAAATGTTTTGCTCCATAGAAGCATATATTTTTTATAATATAAAATAAATGAACTTCAGGATTTTATATTTTTAATTCAGCAATTCTCCAATTTGTGAGGGTAAAGGGGATAATACCACAATAGGTCAATGTCTCAGAGTAATCTGGGAAGCCTTTTGTAAACCAAGTGTTTTTTCCTAAGGAATTATTCCGGGGGAATGGAGGGACTTCTCTTTATGGCTAAGATTCCTTGCCTTGCCAGGTATGTAGGGGGTACGTTGGTAGGGGTAAATGTGAATAATGGTCAATGAGTTTCACTGACCATTGAATAATGGTCAATGGTCAATGAAATACATTCATTAACCTCTTGACATGGATGGACCCTGAGTTCTGCAAATAACACTAACTCGTAAATGTCCCCATCTCCTCACATTATCGCTCCTTAGATAAAACTAAATCAAGAATCAAAACAATGTTGTGATGAAAGTAGCCCAATAAATGACTGGTTGGTGTATCTTTGTAAAGAGAAATAACCCTACTGTTGGTATTTTGAGATCGTCCCTTTTTTGTTGTTTCACCAGTTGAGACAATACTGAATTACTCTTTCTACTTAAAAAGACATTCTTGAACCGTTATAAAATTTTCCAGTGTGGCAATGGGTTCAGAGATGTCATCAAGTCTTTTTCACGGTATTTTCCTGTGGTCTAAACAGCATATCTCTGCATGATACCATAGCTGCTGTAGAATAAAATAAAACTAACGTATCCTCTTACAAATTAGAGCCATCTCATTGAGATCATTAATTCTGTATTTCCATCCCTGAAAAAGCAACAACATTGAAGCAGAAATACTCATCTTTAAATGTATCCTTATGTGTAAAGAATGTGTTGTATCATTAAGGTTTTTTTTTCCCCCTGAAAAGTCAAAAAGCAAAAATTAAAGCAAAAACTGGGCCTTGGCTGTTGGTCTATGTAAGGTTCTTAATTTTCCATATGTATACCTCTGGCTTAAATATTTAGCCCAGTGATCCAGCATCATGACAAATGCCTTAGGCTGCTGCATAGAGACCTAAGTCCACACTGGCTTAAGGTAAGGCTTGTCCAAAGTGCAGGGGGCCCATCAGATATGCCTATGCCTTGTATTCTTGTTTATTTTTGTATTTGTTTTATTACTGTTGCTTTAAAAACCTTTGGTTGGATGTTAAATTAGCTTTGCTCACATTTTATACTGACTCAGAAAACTGTATGCCATAAAGATTGTGTTTCAGGTACTGATGAAAACAATAACCTTTGTTTCTGGGCTTCTCTCTGATTCTTTGTCTTTGGGCCATTTCACTGCTTAGTGTTACTTCTACCAGGAATTGGACAGGGAAAGGACATTCTATTCTATTCTATTGATTCTGCTAGCTGTTGGCATTTTTATGTAAAATAATTTTCCTATAAAAGAGATTTGGGATTATCTGTAGATTTCATTTACTTGTTGTATCCAAGGACCATCATTTTGGTGGAGAACCGACTACATAATTACAGTCTGACTCTAATGTTCCAAATTTCCATAGCACAGAGCACAGCATTTTTTAGACAAATAGACAAAGTATCTTTGGAGGGTATTTTAGTCCTCTACATGGTAAAGGTGACCTTAGTAAGTAGGTTGAAATTAAACCAAAATTGGTCTTTGTATTTAAAAGGTTTTTTGAAAAACAAAAAACATATCAACAGATAAATATAATTACTTTAATGCCTCAGTTGAAGAATGCTTGTGAGCTATACATTTAATGAAAAGGATGGTTTGGAAGGGCTATAATTTTTTAAAAATTTTGTTTGTGAATCATGATTTGCAACCAGAAAAATAGAGAGGTAACATTTTCAAATGTGTTTGATGGATTGATGTTTTAATAATACTACCTTGGTTTTCATAAGCCTCAAGCAGAGCTCTGACTTGAAATGCATTCCAAGAGAAAAGCTGACAGTGCTACCTTTCGTATTTTCTTTCTTATTGACTTCTCATTGAGGACTACCTTTCTGATATCCTTAGAAAAACTAAATATTTGCATATGGATGGAGAAATGCATTCATCATAGATTATTTTCTATAGCATCAGCACAGCTCCATTATCCCCAGTGTGGTAAGTAATCATTTCTGCAACCATTAAAAATAAATCTACATTTATGTGTGTGATTTTGGCACAACAGAGTTTTCAAAAGAGAATATGGAATCTCTAAGGCTGAAGCTCCTGATGATTATGACCTTTGTTTGTCTTAATAAAACAATAATACTCCTACAAAAATAAAATAATGTCAAGAAGTATTTATCAAGAATCTATTAGGTGCAGTGCATTTCACAAAACACTGTACCATTCTTTCCAGGGCTCAAAATTGTAAAACTGTATTTGTTGGTTGTGTTTACATACATTCATTTTTCTACACTGCATGCTTTGCTTGCATAAATGACACTAAAATTTTGAAAATATTACAACATGAGTTTAACCTTCAGTAATAATTTTCCATTCATTCATTCATTCATTCAACTAATACAGATAGATTTCTCACTATCCTCCTGACATTCTGTTAAGTTCTGGATAAACAGTAGTTAACAAACCAGATGACACTGCTGCCATTATGAAGCTTAAGTCTTTCATTATTTCTTTACACATTAAAAGTTTTATAAGCACATAAACATAAAGTACGCTAAATGTCAAGAAGAAAAAGAGCAGAGTGTTATGAGAGGCAGTGAGTGATTAAGGAAAGCCTTTGAGGAGCTGTGGATTGAAGAAATCAATAATGAGAGTAAGAGTTTTTCAGGTGAAGGAAATAATATGTGTGCAGGCGAGAATAGAGGAAGCAGAGGAGAGAATATAAGCAAGTATAAAGACAGATGCTTTTAAATACAAATGCAGATTTGGGTACAAATATATGAACTTCTCATACACATAGAGATATGTAAATTATATATGAACATATGTGCGTATTATCTAGAAAGTTTGCCAAAGAGACAAAACTAGGTTATGGAGTTATGCATAAAAAATTAAAACACATCATTTGCACAAATAAAGCAATTGGAAAATATATTGCAAAGCACGTTTTTTTAAATCTTCCAATGTAAAAATGGAATTATTGTTATAAATGTAGAACCTAACAGTATGCACTTTGACATTCATCTAATTATTTGTTCCTGAGTTTCATTCAACAATGTGCTTTATGAAATGTAATATATAAAGGCTTTCTGAATCAACAGGGACTACCCACATTTTCCAAAAGTCATTTACTTCTACAGTGTCAAAAAATGATTCATCATCGTATGCTTATATTTCAAAGCTAATGTAACATGTTTTGCTTCCTTGTGTGTATGTGATGGTGAGGGGATATCTTGTTAACTTATTTCTCTAGAGAGCCGTTTTATCTCAAGATGTAGCAAGTGTTCTCCGAACACTTTTCACTTTAAAAATACTGTTTGAAATCACTTGACTAGTTTTTTCAAGTACCCTCCACAGATTAGTTGAAGACAGAAAAGTTTTCACCTTTGACCTTTTTATTTCCCTGTTCATCTAGAAGAGAAAATGAACAAGGTTCAATGTTTGAGTCCCTAAATGGCAGATTTCCAGGCATCGCACAAGTTGCTTCAAACAAGAGCAGAAATTCTTTATCCAGTTCTTTTTCTGGAAGAAATTCAAATAAATGAAGCCAAAGTATGAAATTTTCCAACAATTTGGTCAATAATTTTGAAACCAAATCATAGAGTGTTCAAATACAAATAATTCATGAACAGCTTGGACTTGAGTTAAATGTTCATTGCTAATTTCTCCAAAACAATAACCACTGGGGTTTTCTGAGATCTTCCCTTCTCATTGTTCACCCAGAAAAGCCAGAATATATTTTGAGGAGACTTGAGGATTCTGATAACAGAATAAGACAGCCTGAGAGATAAATACCTGGAGCCAAGTCATTAACCATCTATTATTAAAACACTTGTTTTTTATTGAATGTCAACGATAATTTAAAAGAAAGAAAGAAAGAAAGAAAGAAAGAAAGAAAGAAAGAAAGAAAGAAAGAAAGAAAGAAAGAAAGAAAGAAAGAAAGAAAGAAAGAAAAGAAAGAAAGGAAAGAAAAGAAAAGAAAGGAAAGAAAGAAAGAAAGAAAGAAAGAGAAAGAAAACACATGCTCGTGCGCACTCTTTCTCTCTCTCGCTCTCTTCCTTATCCTCACTGCTCTGTCACATTGGCCTTTCACTTCCATGAATGTACCATGTTCTATCCCATCTCAAAACCTTTGCTGTCAGCTCTTTCTTTGCTTCCCCAACCTCAAATAATTGATCCCCTATATTTTAGGGGGAGGAAACCTTGACAACTTTAGGATGGAGCTGGTCATTGAATCTGCTGAACAAAAAGGACAATGCTTACCTGTGAAACTGTCCTTTTATGAAGCAAAAACAGATTAGTGGATACCGACTGAAGTACAAAAGACACTTAGTTTGTCCTGATAATAGTTGAAAAGCTAGTGCCATATAGGAAGGTGTGTCTCACTTGGGTAATAGTATTCTTCAGTGGACTTTGGGTTACCTGTAATAAATCTTCCATCATTAAATATCACAGCAAGATTAATATGTTGTGATCTCATATTTTACTTATACACTTCCCCTACCAAACATGTCCAGTGTTTCAAAATGAACACAAATCAAACCTAATTGAGGAGGTGAAAATCCGCTGAGAAAGTAATTGCCCATATTCTAAAGCGAAATGGGAGCCATATCTAACATATTCGTTGTTCTGTGATATCAGCGCTAAACCTTCACAATTGAGAGTGAATATTCCAGAAGGTCTGCATCTGTCAGCAGGTTCATGATGCTGATGATAGTGCTGATGATAATAACTAACCTTCTTCAATATTTGCGATGTACCAGGTACTCCTTCTAAGATGTTTCTATATATTAGAATATATATTATTATTTCCATTTATTTGATGAGGGAGCTGAGCCTCAAAAGGTTTAATGACTTGCCCCAAATCACATGCCTAATAAGCATAGAGCTGTGATTTGGTCTTTAGCAATCTAGTTCCAGATTTTGTGTGCTTACAGCCATACTGTTGTGCCTCTCAGAAGGGGTCCAGGTGTTAAAAAGAGTCTGTGCTTTAGATGTGATATCTGTAAGCCTCTTGGAAAGGGAGACCTGCTAACATCCTGATTATTGCAGATACCAAGTAATACATCGGTTACTTTAAAAACCTTTACTCTTTTAGGCTTCACAATAACTCTATTTGTCAGTGTCAGCCTTGCAATCAACGTGGTGAGGATGTTTGAATCTCAAAGCAAGTAGGTGACTTCTCTGAAGTCACAGAGCTAAAACATTATCTAGTCACACCCAACCCAGGCCTGTCTGGTTCCAAACCAGTGTTTTTCAACGACATCATACTGGCTCCCTCTATACACTCTTCTAGACCCCTTGGAAATACAAGAGGCCACTGGCATGAGGTGTCCTAGGGCCTCTAAATTCTCATGCTTTTATGAGATTTCGAACACAGACGAAGTTGCCAAGATGAGGTAGGCAGAGCCTAGCAATTCTTTTTTGATGAGCATTAAAATAGTCTAGGTGTTCAGAATTATTAGCAGACTAATAATTAGGGTCTGAATTAGGGCCAGAGCAGATTTCTTCATACTTCAGGAGCCCTTGGAACAAAAGTGGAAGCACAATACCTTTTAGGTTTAATTATAATTCTGGATGTCATGAGATGCTCCGATACGCTATAATGGAGGAGCACTTAAAGAAAGGGCCAGTATCTTTCCTTTCTCCCCACTTGCCTGCATCCCTGTTTCCCCCCACTGGCTTTTCTTCCCCCAGCTAATGGATTTCTTTTTTACTATTAGCTGTCATTTGGGAAAGATGTGCTTCAAACTTCCAATCAAATACAAAAGAATACATCATCATCGTAACAAAGTCAGTCATTAAATATTTTCTTAATGAAATTTATGACTCCATTGGAAAGGAAATGAGAGAATTTAATTATAGTTGACCGATAGTGATAAACCTAATATTTAAAAGAAATATTAATAACTTTTCAGCAGATCAAGTGTTCCGTATGTCAAAAATCAATGATCATGTAAATATAGCTCTGAATTGCATAACCAGTTCGGTTGTGTCAAAAAAAAAAAAAAAGCATTTTTGTACAGCACTGTGATACAAAGCCTTAAAATGGTCTTAGAAGAAATGAAAGAAACCATCATTAACTATTTCTTATATCACAATAAAAATAATTTAATAGGCAGAGTTGCTGAAAATTTAACGATGAATTGACCCAATTAAAGTATCTTTATTGTAATTTTTCAACTTCCTGAGCTAACTTTCCAAGTCATGATTAGAAATGTTAAATTAGTCTTCTTTCTTTTTTTTTTTAATCTAATTTAACTCTTCTCTTAAAAATATGGCCATGTTTCACACCCTTTTAATACTCTCCTTCCATGAATATTTCAAGTTTCCTATTTATAATAAAAATTCGTAAAATTGTTTCATTTTGATCTTGGTTATTTGAAATAAGCCTCTCAGTCATTGCCATCTTCTATTTCTCCCTAAGGCTGTAAGCATGGATCTGGTTTTTAATTGACACTGTTTTTATTTTGAGCTAATTTCACCCAAGATGCTGCCCAAGAATGCCACCTTTAGGAGACTGCTTCATGCTAAAAGTCATAAAAAATGAACAGCAACAACAAAAAAAACCCACAAAACTCTTGCTCTGCAAGCAAAGAACATACCTTGATACTGGCAAAAAGAGAGAAGAATATTTAATATAGGCTCTGGCTGCCCTCCAGTTTACACCTAACAAGTAACAATGTATGATTCACTCACAAGATTCAATAATTACCTTTAATGATAGGTGAGTAAGAGATGTGGGCAGCATTTAAGTGTAAGCCAAGATGCAACAAATGTGAACCAAGCAAAATTGGTTTGGTGATATTAAGCTTTTGATTAGCTTTCCTAGTCAAAATTAAATTATTCCATATTCCTTTGAAATAATAATGCAATTTCTTGCTTTAATGAGCTCTATCATCTGTCTCAAACTTTGCTATTACATTTATATACCCCAAAGATGCCATAAGAAATTACAAAAATATTTCAAGACAGATTTATAAATTTATCTTAAAAATTTAAAGGCTACCTAGGCATTTTATTTTATTGTTGTTTTTAATGCATTGTTGACTCATCATTTGACTTAAAACATCATAATGTCCAATCTACGTGTAGAATGTTAAGAGCTGAACTATTAAGAAAATGCCATTGTAAAAGTGTCTCGGTCTAGATACTTCAGAAACTAATAATGTTGATGCTTCAGTAACTAATAATGTTGACAACAATATTACAATGAGTTTTAATTGTCAGTGACTACTTCCTATGTTTCAAGTCTAATCTTTTTAAATATAGCACTGAACACAGTTCAGGCCCATAATGGTCACAAAATAAACTGCCATCAATATGCTTACTTTAAAAGTGTTCCAAATAAAGTAAGAAATAAATGTTTACAATATCATTCCCACGTTTTAGCTTTTAGACATGGCAATCAATGCAGCATGACAGCAAATAGAAATAGTTTAAATAATTGGGGAAAAAAGGAAAACAATCACACACTGCTTGCTATTAAACTGAAACTACACTGTTGGATGTAAAAATAGGCATTTTAATAACATAAAGGTGCCAATCTTCAGAAAACGATGCTAAGAATGACACAAACATAAAAGCATACGTTCTCATAAGGAGTAGTAAAAGACATTTAGCACAATACCTTAGAATAAAAAAGTGAAATATCAGTTTAATGAAAGTATATGGACATTTTTTGGCAAATCATTCTGACTGTAGACTCTGGGTGATGGGTCATTGAAGTCTATCATGTTATTTTCTCTTAACTGTGCTAGAAATTTCCATAATAGAAAAGAATGAACAATAAATGGTAGCCAGATAGTCAAGGGAATTGCAATTCTTGTGCCTAACTAAATTTGTGACCTTGAAAAATTACCTAACTCTTCTGTTGTCTCAGTTGCCTCATTTAGTTCAACATCTTCATTTTCTAGGTCATCCTTTTCAGTTCTGTAATTCTATTCTATTCTACAATAGCCTTCTCAATTTTTATATACCTTATATATTTTAATTCAATTTGTTCAGTAATTCAACATTATTTTAATGGTTCAATTTGTGAGAACCACTGCTGTGCAACAAATGGAAAGTATCGGAAAACAACACAGAAACAAAAACAATAGAGGCACTTCTATAGCATCTAACTAGCACACTCTTCCTGTTTGCTTTGAGATTTAAGATTGTTTCTTAATCTTGAAAAAGAAATAAAATAATACGATACAAAGGGGAGGGGGAGAAAAAAAAAAGTGAATCTGGTATGTAGAAGGATGCTGGGATGCCTTGAGAACAATTACTGCCACAGAAGAGTAGTGAAGACCCTACACTCACAGCTCATGATTTCTATCAAAACTGCAGCTACACTCACTTTGGTTGAGGCCAGGGGACTATACTGAGATAGAATAAATGTATCCAAGGAGCAATCTTTCACTTTTATTTGTAGAGTGGGTTTATTTTCATTGACTGATGACACAACAAAATGATGTTTCCTGGGTTTCTGCCATATATATATATATATATATATATATATATATATATATATATATATATATATTCTAAAGTAAAGTCCCAAAAAATAAAGACAGTCCAGAACACCAAATAAGAATATAGTCAGCATAATTCTATTGACAAATGTTTTGATTTATATGCAATAATACTTCCTGATGCTGATGTAGTTAACAAAACAAACCTATGTTTACTACATAAGAGGGAACTTTGTTAAGCAAAAGGGAGATGGCATGGCCATGTGGGAGTTTCTTATCCTCTGTGTCAAGCTAAGGGAGAGTATAATGTAAGCAACAAGTAGAAAATGGAGAAAAGCAATGATTATTACCACGAGAACATCGAATATCCCTCCACACTTAGCAAGAATGTTGAGGAAGCAGACCCCTTAATTTGCGTAAACTTCAATATAAAAAAATAATTTTAAGTCTAATTATTTTTCCAAGTTGATATGTGGGGGTGTGAGTGTACACAAGATAACTTCTTAAGCAATAAAACAAAATGATAGAAGGTGGCACTTGACTGGAGAGACCAATTCTAGCATCTCTTTTTGTCTTGTTTCTCCATCATTGGATAACAGTGGTCCCAAATATAATTCAACAGTGCAACTGCATAAATATTTTCCCTGTAGGCTTTAATTTAGACTATACAATATGTATCGACATCTTCACATTATTAGTCATAAAACTTTTCTATTGTTCCCCTATTGATAGCTTAAGAGAATGACCATAAACTGAGTTTCTTTTTAAAATATCAGTACTCTAAAAGATAAAATTGTCAGCATCCTCTGTCTCTCATTTCCTCACCAGAACTTAGACATTTGATGGTCTGCCTTTAGGTATAATGCTTCATTTCATTTGCTCAGATTACATAAGACTTTAAGTTGCAAACAACTATTTATTTGTTAAACAACTATGGAGACCATAAACATAGGACCTTTACAGGATTTCTCTTGGTTCATTATTTTAGATTGTCCCATAATGCACCTGGAAGCAACTGGAGAAAGAAATGACAGGGACTTTACCAAGAACTGAATGATACTGAATAAAAATGCTGAATATTAAAATAACAGAAATCTTAGAATTGGAAAGAGGTCTTGGGCCCGAACTCTCACCTGTTCAGGAAGCTGTTCTAAAATATCTCTGACAAAGGGCACTTAAATTCTACTTGAAACCAGCCCGTGATATTACTAATTCTCAAAGCAGTCTATTCATTTTTTAAAAATCCTTTTGAATTGAAAGTTACCTCTTTTTTAATGTGTCTGCAGTATGAACTGATATAGTGTAATCTGTACCCTTTTCCCATATGACAACCTTTCACCTTTTTGAAAACAGTTCATCCGGACAACTCTCTTCCACCCTAAGTTCCAGTCTTCTCCTGGAGAACAATTTTCTATTTTTTAACTATCAATCATTTAAGAGAAGTTTTCTAACCATTCACCCTTCAGATATCCAATTTGTTAACAAACTTAGATTCTAAAGGACCTTAACACAATGCATTGACTGAAATGCAATACCTAAAATGGGTACCAAACAGTGCACAATTTTCCTTAATTAAGCATTATTCTTCCATCAACATTATTTGGGTTTTTTAGTAGCCACACTCACTAGTTGCAGTTCTGAGCTTTTAGTAAACTAAAATTCCTAGACCTTTTCACACTGTTCATTAGTAAGATAGCTTCTCTATATTTATTCTTGTGGATTTAGAAATGCAATTACAGGACTTTAACCACCCCCTCAAGATTTTCCATCTGTTTTGGTTTTGCTCAAACCTTTTTTCTTCATCCAAAATACTCTCTTCCAGCTCTGCTGTCTGAAAATACTAACTCTCTTATTTATCTTGGGCTTAATCTTCCTCAACTCCAGATTCCCCTCTCTAGTGTATCATTCTGCTTGATGGAGAACATAAAATCTGAACAGGACTCAAACACCACAGCTTTCTCTTTTTATCTATCATTAAATCCTCTCATCTAAGCAGATCCCTTCCTGTCCATCATGTTCCAGAAAACAAAACAAACCCACATTACACAAGACTCTGCTTATTCCGACTTTAGACTTGATGAGTACATATTTACTTACAGAGATTTTTACCTCAGAGATTACAGAGCAATCTCTCTTTCTAGTTCCCTCATTTTTGTTTTTTCAAGCATCTTTTGAAATACCCTTTAAGATATTTTGAGTTGTGAATTCTTTTCATAGAGACAGACTCCTGATGGGCATAAAGAAGTTGGTAATGGTTTTGCCATGCAGTATAGAATTCAATCAAATGTGTCCGAGGGTGTATCCCAGTCCCATGTGAGGCAACCCATTACATCCTTTGGTAAAATTTAGAATACAAATCTTATCTGCTTCAGAGATCTAGTACAAATTACATGATATTTTTTTAAAGTAAAGTCCTTAAAATAATGTATAGGTCAAAGTTTGTTATCAATAAATACAATCTATTATTAGTATATTACCTATACTTGCATAGATATATGAGGTTGGACAATTAAGTTAACGAAATCATCCTAGAAAAAGTGCTACATACCTCATTGCTGAATATCACTATGGTCACCTTTGAAGTACTCCCCTTGGGAAGCTATGCACTGAGGCCAGTGCCTAGTCCACCCTTCAAAGCAATTTTGGAATTCTTTTTCTGGAATGGCCACCAGAGTTGTTATTGTATTACCCTTGATGTCCTGAATGTCATCAAAATGTCTTCCTTTCAATATTTCCTTTATCTTCGGGTAAAGAAAGAAGTCATTGGGGGCCAGATAAAGTGAGTAGGGAGGGTATTCCAATACAGTTATTTGTTTACTGGCTAAAAACATCACAGACAGTGTGGTGTGAGCTGATGCAGTGTCATGATGCAATAGCTATGAACTGTTGGCGAAAAGTTCAGGCTGTCTAACTTTTTTGTGCAGCCTTTTCAGCACTTCCAAATAGCAAACTTGGTTAACTGTTTGTCCAGTTGGTACAAATTCAAAATGAATAATCCCTCGGATATATATATATATAAAAAAAAAAGGTTAGCAACATCCTTGGATCAGTTCTCTAACTTAATTGTCACATCTCGTAAAATGATCAACAAAAGAAATAAGAAATTAGCAGGTTCTTTGTTTTTTGAACATTGGGCAGTCAGGTGCCTATGCCATTTTCATTGCCAGTATCTCAAATGTGTTTCCCTTTTCATTGCTCACATCTCCAAATACCCATATCGTACCACTTCTTTGATGCCAAGTCCAAATGCTACTCTTCCAAAAGGTCTTCCCTGAGATTCTTTTCTGAAGCCATCACTACTCTTGGACTTGATTCTTGCATTGTGAGAATCTTGACGGTATGGGATTTTTGAAACTCCTCCCTAAAGCTCATTATCTGGCAGGAAACTTCAACCATAGTAGGTGCTTAATATATATCTGTTAGATGGGTAGATGACACCCCTCTCCCAGCCATAATTAATTTCTTCCTCTCCTGATTTTGTATATCCCTATTGCACATAACTATTATCCATACACCATAATTTTCTGTGCATATGACTCTTCTGCCCTACAGCTTTATAAAGCTTTTTAAGTTCATCTTTGTCAAACTGACCTGTGGCTATCATACAATGCTTCAGCACATAGTGGACACTCAAAATATTTTTGAAAGAATTAATGTCTGCTTTTTATTACTGTTAAACTGGTGTGTGTGTATGTGTGTGTGTAAGTTTTGAAATTTATACCAAAAATAAAGATTGCCCATCGATTATCTCTGTCTGAGACATATGTTCTAATATTCAATGACCACAATTCTGCCTATACAAGTGATCTAGCTATATGTTCCTCAACTCTGAAAAGACTTTGAAAGCTTAAGTTCAATTCTAAGAGAATTTTGGGGGGACTCTCTTTGGCCTTGATGTTCATTTTCAATCCATCTTAATATGTTGAAAAGTGAAGTAGGCAGAGGATCATATTATTTGTATTAAACCCTGCCTGAAACCACTAGGCTTGGGTCCTTCTATGGAACTCCTTAATTTAGAGTGTCACTACAGTGAAATGACTTCCATTGGACATTAATCACTTAATTGCTCAATTAATCATTATGCGTTGAGTGGACTAAATAGTGCTATGGAAGATACAAAATACACTCAGGATCTGTTCTCTGTTTACGAAGGTAAAGTTCATATTGACAAGTATTGATTTATCAATGCAAGGGATATACAAACTGAACACTAAAATTAGTGATGTAAAAAAGAGTCTATCACAGATTGGGAGAAAATATTTGTAAAAGACATATCTGATAAACATATTTTACCCAAAATATACAATAAACTCATCAATAAGAAAACAAAGTACAAGAATAAAAAAATAAGCCAAAGACCTGAACAGACACCTCACCAAAAAAAATATACAGATAGCAAATATGCATATAAAAAGATGCTCCACATCATACGCGTATGTCATTAGGGTATTGCAAATTAAAACAACGATGAAATGCTACTACACACCCAGTATAATGGCCCAAATCCAAAACACTGATAACTCCACATCCTGGCAAGGATGTGGAGCCACAGGAACTCTTAGTCATTGCTGGTGGGAATGTGAATTGGTACAGATACTTTTGTAGACAGTCTGACAGTTTCTTACAAAACTAAACATTCTTAGCATATGATCCAGCAATCATTTGGTATTTAACCAAATAAGCTGAAAACTTATGTCCACACAAAAACCTGCTCATGGATATTTACAGTAGCTTTATTCAAAATTGCCAAAACTTGGAAGCAACCATCAATTTCTTTAGTAGGTGAATGGATAAACTGTGGTACATCCAGACAATGGAATATTATTTAAAAAATAAGCTATCAAGCCATGAAAGGACTTGGAGGGACCTTAAATTCATATTGCTAAGTGACAGAAGTCAATCTGAAAAGGCTTCATACTGTATTATTCCAACTATATGAGATTCTGGAAAAGACAAAACTACGGAGACAGTAAAAGGATCAGTGGTTGGCAGGAGCTGGGGTAGGGTGGGGGATGAAAAGGCAGAGAACAGAGGATTTTTAAGACAGTGGAAGTACTCTATAGTATGATATTATAATACATGTCATCGTACATTTGTCAAAACCCATAAAATGTACAATACCAAGAGTCAACCCTAATGTAAAGGGTATATGGGAAGTCTTTGTACCTTCCATTGAATGTTGTGGTGAGCTTAAAACTGCTCTACAAAATAAAGTCTATTAAAACACACACACACACACACACACACACACACGTGTTTGTAAATATATATATATATATGCATATATATGTATATGTATATGCTAATTTTAAAAAATGAAAGTACAGTAGGACCACAGAAGAAATAAATTTCTGAGAGTGCCCAAGAATTCACCCAAGCTGAGATAATACCAACAAAAATCAATATTCCTTGAACACTGACTATCATCCTGGCATAGTCAAAGCAGTTGATGTGTACTTTCTCATTTAATCTCTACAACCACCCAGTAAATGAAGTACCATCATTATCTCAATTTTTCCTTATGGCCTGAGACTTATAATGCTCAATAACTTTCTCAAGCTCACACAATTAGTGTGGAATATAAGCAAGATATGGATCTAGGACTGGCTGAATGCACAGCCTGGGGTTAACCATTACCCTATGCTAGCTGTCTTAGAGAAAAAGTAGAAATCAGGTACCCAAACACGACAGGAAGAGCAAACCAGATGGGAAAAGTCATACTTGTTTCTGGAAATTTTGCAGTCTATGACAGTTTTATGCCTGATTTATTTTTATTTAATATATCTTCAAAACTGCTAGAGTATTTGTAATATGAACAAGGCAACAGTCTTCCTGTTACATCAGAATTATATATATATATATATATATATATATATATATATATATATATATATATATATATATATATTTAATATATACAGACATATATATATATAAATGTATGCAATTTATAAGCAGTCTATCGTATTAAGAAGGCTTATTAAGGAGAAATACTTTTCACAGGGTCAATCTCGGGGCTAAGCGATTACATTTGCTATCTTTTTAATACTAGTAGTTAGATTTTTTTGCCTAATTGATTTTTGAACCTTTCTAAAAGTGCCTGAAAACGTAGCTTGGAATTCTCCTAAGGCTCAAACTCTCTTTTTTATTGTGACTAACAATTTTAACACAAGGCAAATGCTTTGTAGACTGAAGGAATAATTACTTGCACCTCTTGCTGGAGTACTATAAAAAGCTACACAATTTTTGTTGATCTTCCACTGGCTTGACTATAGCAATTGAAGTTTATCAGAAATATTTATGACATGGTATTGCAGGCTCTAATAATTGACTTTGGGAAGCTGGGAAAACTCACTGAAGGTAAAGTTATTGTCTGAATCTCATACTAGTAATTAGAGATACAACCTAAAATGTTAAGTCAGCAATAAGAAATGCAATCAATGATCAATTAAAGCCTTTTTCTATGTTTGGAGAAGAAAGGGGTTAAGAGAAAGATTTGCAATGGAAAGAAATTGTACATTCAAATGTGAAAGTCAAAGATTAGACCTGGAAAGCCTTTCACAAACTACCTTGAGATTTTGAAGGGGTCAGATCACTAATGAAAAGACACTCTGAGGGATTCTCAAAATACGTTACCAAAATTGCTTTGCGTGTCTAAAAGGTGGAGTGCTTGTATATCTACAAAATGTTTTAATAAAGCAAGGAAAACCTCTGCCTCTTCCCCCATTTCCTCTTCTGAGAAATTGGCAAAATCCTCCTCCCCCAAGTGACCTCCTTGACACTGATATTTCTAAATATTTTCAGGCAAATCAAGTTAACAATATTTAGAACATTTTGTAGGAGGAGTGCAACAATTTTTTCTCAAATACAGGTCCGTAGCTCATGTCATTGATTAAAGCTAACTTTTCTTCAATATCTCTGACTTGGTGCTGTTCTTTTCACAGGTGTAGCCTGTGAAAAAGGATTTCAAAATTCCTGCACCTTTCTGGTATTGAATGGGGTTTGGGGGGCAAGGAGATACCAATGTCAGATAACATTTTCATGATTTTCTGAACTGAGTCCTAAAAATAACAGAAAATTGCCTCTCTCTGTGTGTCCATGTGTGTTTAACGTATGTGTGCATGAAAAACCTTGGAAACAAAGGAAGAAGTCAACATTTTCAAAATGTGTGGTTGTGATTATTTTTATCAGAACTTGGATGGATATAAAAATAAGAACTGAAAGCAGATACACTTTGAAACATTTTTAGCCCATATCCTGCTGCTTGCACATTGAAAATTGAGGACCATAAAACAATAAAATACTCCTTAGATTTATGTAGCTCCTTTCAGTCAGCAAAATCTCCAAAGTGTTGTGCAAAATAACAACAACTTTTGAATTACGAAATTATTAGAGGTTCCCATGAAAACTCTTTAACCCAGAGATAAGGAAAATGGGCAATACAGACAGCCAGGAGGAAGATTTTCAATATCCTGCTCCTCAATCCATAATTTAAATACAGACATAAACTGTAAAGAAGCAAAACGACTATTTGTATGCAGCATACATTTGAGTCTGAAAGGTAGAAGTCAGTGTTTGAAAACATGTTTTTAATAAAGCATGTAATACAGAATTGACAAATAGCAAAGTAGGAATGTGTTGTAGGAGCAAGTATTAAATGATTATACCTCCTTCCAAAAGTGATTTCTTGCTATGTGACTCAGAAAAGAACAATCTGCTTTCGATAGTATAATAAGCAACAGACTAGTAGTGTGCATGGCTTCGCACAGCCACCAGAAGGGTTTCAGTATGTACTTCTCACTGATTCAGTGACACAAATCATAAAGCCTCAGGATGTCAGAAAAAAAATTTTTTTCACTGTAAATTTTGATAAGATCATGACAAAAATATATACGATCCACTCACCAGAATTCTTATTGTGAAAAATACTAGAATTGGCCCACCACCTCTATTGCTAGGAAATTTAATGTAATTACTTTTTTATGGTATTGTCTAGACTCTATAGCATTGACAGGATCTTTGTTGTCAGTCTACACTGGAAAGACATTAAATAAAGACCCTAGGTGTTCTTTCTTCTCTGGTAGGAACGATGAATCAGGCCAGCCACCTTGCCAAAGGGTGACTGTGACTTAGCTAATCAACCTAAAGGTAAAGGTATGTTATGGCCAACACAGAAGTAAGTGTTAGTGTCACACTTAACAGAACGTGTCCCTCAATGAGGATACTGAAAAAAGCAGACTGTAGAGCAAGGATTCTCAAAATTTAATATGTTTGTGAGTCATCAGGGATCTTGTTAAAAAGGAGATTCTGATTCAGGAGATCTGGGGTGTCACCTGAGAATCTAAATTTTTCACAAGCTCTCAAGTTATGCTCTTCTGCCAGACTGCAGACCACACTCTGATATAATGTATAGAGATGTTTGATGAATAGGATCAACCTATTTAAGAAATCTTTAAATAACAGGAATGTAAATTATATAGTTAGTAAAAATTTTCCCTTGTTATAGCTTCCTAAGTTTGTAGGCTGGGCATGCATGTTAAGTACTTATTGTTTAGGGGGAAAAAATGGAATAGCAGTTTGACTATGACATTTTACATGGTGAATTCTTCAGATGGGGAAAAACTGCAATAAAAGAGCATTTCTTCCAAATACAATTTTCCTTTCTCTAGCTTTTAAAAGTAGCTCAACAAAAATAGAGACTGTGGCTCTGTGTTTGATCTTGTTTCCTTTAAATTCTAAAGCAGGCTCCATAACTATCTTTAGAAACCATAGTAGTGAACTGCTGAGCTCTGGGTCTCAATAATTCTGAGGATGCCAACGGACTTAGGGGTTACCAAGTCAGACCTTCAGATTTTGCTTCTATTGGCCGTCAAAGGGACCATGAGTTAATCAGGGTCAGATATCAGTCAAAGCTTTCTTGGAACATAAGTCTGGAACACATTTTAATTCACTAGTAGGAAAGATTTATTTGCACCTTGAGTCTGCATTACCCCACTTAAAGCCAGGTTCATTTTTGCTTGGGAAAAGACAATGTTCATTTCAAAAAGGCACAATACTGATTTGCGAACCTGTCCTGTTTTAGTTGGGCTTGCAGGCTTTCCGATAAGCTTTAGATCTATATTTGCCAGTGGCTTAGGTGAGATGCCTCATGTCTCCGTGACACTAAGAGCTTCGTGCTGTTCATCTGATCAGTCTTCCTTTTAAGTCAAAATCTCCCCATATATTAACTTGAATTTTAGCAATAAGAAACAGCCACTGTATCACCTTATTTCTCCATTATGCTTTGTCAGAATTTCTAACTATTAATATTATGTTTTTATTTTTTTTTTTTAAAGACTATGTGTGTAGAAAATCTTTTTTTTTTAAAGAAAATAATAAAATGATAAAAATTCACTGATTTTTGATGGACATTTTAGGGCCTTCTTTTACGTTGGTAATATAAGCAGAAGTCACAATTGTATCTGTAAGTCCTTCTGAAAAGCCCCCAAAGAAATTGCATGTTTCCGCTTGTCTTTTATCTGAGCTTTCCTTGTCCTGTGTGAAGCCTGTAGCAGGGATCAGAGATTCAAAACCTGACTATAAACAGAGAAAGGTTGAAAGAGGAGGTTCATTTATTAAAAACTCTATCATTTGAATGTAAAACACAGAAAGTGTCTAGTCCAGGCTGAGTGGAAAATATAGTAAAGGAATATAATCCTAGCCAAGAGATTTTGTTTCAAAATCCTAATTTTGCTAACAAGGCAAGAGGAACTAAAATATACGGATAGCTATATGCCTTCTATTTCACATATCAATCCTTGCAACCACCACCTAACTGACCTTTTTTAGTGTCATTTTCCTTATTTATTTGATGCATTTTTATATTTCCATTTTGCTCTTTTTAACTTTTCCACTAGCATTCAAGAAGCCTGACACAAAATATGCATTCCCATAAGTACTGCAAAAAGGCACTTTCCTGAGTATTTTAGAAACTTGTGTTTGGTTCAATGAAAGTAGGACCTATGCATTATTCTTATAACGTGTGTACCCAATCCGTTCTTCTGGACGCCATCACATGTTCTTCTTTGAGCAGCTGTTAACAGATTCCTGCTCTACTGCTGATCAAGATCCCAATCCTTAAGAGCAAATGAAAAGACAATCTAATACTGGTACGATGCTTAAGATTATTCTCACTTTCTCTGCTTCCCACTGAAATGTAACCTCAGTACCTTCCGATGTGTTGAGTCCTTTGAAACAAAGTATATATGACGTGAAGGAATGGATCAATAAAATCTCAAGCTTAAAAAATGAAATATGCGTTATTGCATGCATCTTTATAAAAGATGATTGAGACACTCTGGGAAATGTTCGAGGATGCAGAGACACACAGGTACACACATACATATGGCAAAAGTTAGAACCTAGGCCTAGGAACTGGATATTAGAAAACTATTAATCACAATACCGTTCATAGTTCATTTTTAAGGATAAACATATTAATTTAAATCCATCCTCATAACTTCTAAAAAGAAATGCCTTTTAAAATAGGCACTCTGCTCTGTAATGGAAGTACATGCTATCTGTAAGGTGAAATGAAAGTATAAACGTCCATTCCCACAGTCTTCGGTTGTTGTTTAAACACGAATGTATATTTCATGAAAAGTAGGTAACTTAATAAAGTCATTGAATTTATTGATCTGATAATAATACATATTCTCTATTTTCCTTAAATTTTGCTCCCCGTTTGGAATTTAATATAAAACAGCTTCGGTGTAAGTTATGAAAAACTTGTTAAGCAAAACCTTTCAATACAGTAATCACTGATGCCACAAAACCTTTATTTCCCTTCAAGCATTTTAAAGAAAATTTGGGTAAGCTGGTCATCATTTCAGATCCGTTGACTTCGTGTGACGTTGATTAATTGCTCAGACTGGAAGTTAGTGTGATCATAACAGGAGTTAACATTTATTAAGTGTTTACCATATAACAGACACTGTTTTAAACACTATACTTATTTAATCACATTCTAACAATGTTTTAAGCACTATATTTATCTCATTTAATCTTCACAATAACTCTAACTAGATAGTGGTAGTGATCCCCATCTTATAGATGGTGAAATTAAGTCACGGAGAATTTAGCAAAGATCATATAGCTAGCCAAGGGCAGAACTTGGATGGAAACTTTCACTTTGTTTCAATGCACCATAAGCACTACATTGCACTGCTCACAATGAAAGCTTCTTATCCAAGCAAATATAATGCGAGGTGCAAAACTGAGGGATACAGATTATGCTTCTCTTGATTGGGAAGGAAGAAAACATCCTAGTGCTTTATTATTAAGGCTCAGTGAGATTGAATCATGGATGTGCTTAAAGCAAATATAAAGAAAACCACAAAAAGTAGACCTCTCCTCAAGACTGACAAAGGTCAGTAAAGCTATGGGGTATTTACAAAGCAGTATGAAACAACATGCAACAGGAATGGAGAATCATGTACTAGATAAACAAAATCTGCAAAAGCAATTTTCTTTAGAAAAACCTCCCCAAAAATCTTTGGAGAGGAAGTGGTACAGTCACTGAATTTTCATAGAAAGTCTGCAAAACACAATTGCAAAGGCAGTCCTTCAAGTCTAGACAGCCACGCTGCACTACAGAAGATACACTCGCTGTTTAAATAACGCTTTAAAAAAATTCTGCTTGTTTACCAAAATCTATTTGCACTTGTTGAGAAGCTTCTTTCTTCACTTATCTGAATGTGACAATGAATCAAAGTATCTTCTCTTCTGTTACCAGATGTGATAATGGAGAAACTCAGGTCCTCGCCAGAGGCTGGAGGATGTCTTTTCAGTGCTTTCTGAGAGGGAAGGCTAATTTTCCCACATAAAAATCCCTCCCTGAGGAGTTGTATTAATGAGGTCCTCAGCAATGCTTCACACTTCACTATGCTAATTATTTCCAGCTGACTGGCAAGCAGTTCTCTTGCCAGTGTCCTATACTAGAGTGATCACCCACATGAACTGTCATCCCTTCCCCACTTGCTATTGTCACAAAATACAGGATTTTGTTCTCTGTGTTCGGTTGTGGTGAAGACATTTTAATCTCATCTGACAGGACCTGCTCAAATGGAAGAAGTGTGCATAGAAACGACTAGCAACACATTGGATGTCACGGGTGTGTTCCACAGTACTTGTTAGGGCAAAGGTTCATTTCCATTTCCCGGAGGCAGCATCCATTAATATATGTCCTTGTGGAAATCAGACTTTCAGACTTTTCTTTCCAAAGATGGGAAACACACACACACACACACACACACACACACACACTCCGAAACTAAACTAAACTAAACTAAACAAACAAAAAACAGACCACAATCTCTGCTTTCGTATGGCTTTCACTCTAGAATGGAGAAACAGAAAATAAGTTAAATACATTAAATGTATAGTATCTGATAGGGTAAGATAATAAAACAAGGAGGGAGAAAAAGAAGCGTGAGTGGGTGGCACTGAAAATCACAGTGGCAAGAGGCCTCACGAAAATTGTGACTTTATAAAGATCAAAGGTGGTTAGGTAAAGAACAACACAAATGTCTGGGAGAAAAGTCCTCTGGACAAAGAAAAGACCACATACAAAGGCTTAGAGGTAGAAGCAAGAATGGCGTATTTTAAAGAGGCCAGTATGGCTGGAATAAAGCAATTAAGAAATAAAGAAGTGTGTATGGTGGTGGTGGTGGGGGGAGAGGAAGGGAGGAAGGGAGTGGGGCGTGGATGAAGACCATAGATCATATAGGAGCTTAGAGGTCAGCGGAAACATTTTAGATTTTACTCTGTGTTGTGGGTAGTGGTGATATGAGGGATTTGAAGCAGGCAACTGACATAATCTGATTTAAATGAAAGAAAATCATTCTCAGCTCCTATGGGAATAGATTACAGAGAACAATTAGTAGGCTATTGAAATAGTGAGACAAGGTTAAATTCTGATTATATTTCAATTATAATCAAATCATAGTAAGGTAGAGCCAACAAGATTTTCTGCTGATTGCATGTGAGGTGTAGGATAAAAGTCTCAAGATGACTTCAAGGTTTTCAGTAAAAGCAACAGGAAGTATAGATGGCCATCCTTTGTGATGGATAATATTGTGTATTTTGAGAGGAATGTCAGATTAATTTTGGACAACTAAAGTGTGTACAATATTGGGTAGTAAATTGGCGATATGAGTCTAGAATCTGGAGGTAAAACCTGAAGGATTACATACAAATGGTATTTAAAATCAGGGAAAGAATGGGGTCTTCAGGGGAGTGAGTACAGATAGAAAAGAGAAGAGGCCAGGACTGGGCTTTAGGTGTCTCTAATAATTAATAATCAGAGAGATGAGCAAGAACCAGAAAAAGAGATTGTGAAGAAGCAATCAGAAAAAGGTACGTGGTTCCAGAAACCAAGTGAGCAATACTTTTGCGGAAGAGAAAATGATCAACCATGTAAATTGCTGCTGGTAGACCATGATGGTGGACTGAGGATTGACATTGAGGGCCACTGTTGACCTTGATAAAAATATTGGATATATTATTTTCCTCACTAAATTGTATGCTCATAGGTCAGAACCTATCTTAGGCAATTGAAACTTAGAGTTGAATTCCAAAGTTATTTTGTACTTAGATTGTCTGGACTCTGAACTTTGTTTTTCATACAATTTATGATATTTCAATATGAATTATAGATGGCTTCTCAAAAAAGCCCACTTCCTCCCACTGTTAACACAAGGTAGCAGACCAAAATAATAGAATCATAAATCTTAGGACCGAAAGTGATATCAGAATTCATGCATTGGCTAGGCTTACTATTTTACTGGATGAAAAGACAGGCTGACAAAGGTTAAGTTACTCAACCAACAAGGGAGCAACAGAATCTAGCATGCCTAAATCTCAATTTATTACTCTTTTCCTTAACAACAATATACATGAACATTAATTTGACTAATTTAACAAATTTGATTATAGGTTATTTTAAGGCAGGCATCCTTTCTTATATATGTAAGTGCCTAGCACAATAGTTCCAGAACCATACTGTATTCAAAATTAGGTTTACTGAGATATAATTTACATACAGAAAAATATACCCTTTCTAAAATATATATGATGAGTTATGACAGATGCATACAGTTATGCAACCACAATGGTAACCTAGATATAAAACAATTCCATCACCCAAAAAAGTTCTCTTGTGCCCTGTTACGGTTAATCCCCTCCTCCCACACCAGTCTCTGATAACCATTCATCAGGTTTTTCTGTCCACAGTTTTGCTTTTTCCAGAATGTCTTATATGTGGAATCATACATATTATTTAAAATTGTTTCATGGGTAAATATGTACCAACTTTAAATAAATATTTGAAATATATTTGTCCCTTCACTACAATTTTGGTCTTAAGACACTCCTCAAAGACTCCTTTATAATCTCTTGCTGTGAACTCAGCAACTATAATACCTTAGTCCCTTTGAGTTTATTCAATCATTGATTCATACATTTATTAATCAAACATTACTGTCCAGCAATATTCAAAACTCCTTCACTGTTGTTATTTATGAATATATATAGGTTAATATAAACATTCCCATTTTCCAACTGTCTCTATTCCCGTATATTCTTTTGAATACTCAGCACAGTACCGGTGACTGGAATAGTCCTCAAATCAATGGTTGATTTATTGAAAACATTAACTAGCAAATCACAATGTTGATTCTCAGCAGTCCTAAATCTCAGTAGTAGCATTTAAAGGTAAAATTAGCACACTTGAATAAAATCTACATTATCTTCTTTTTTTTATTCAAAATCTCTTCGTAGCACAGACATGTGTTTTCAGAGTTTTCTCTCCTAGGTGCCTTTAAGCAAAAAAGATTAGACATCTGGCCTTGCACCAGAAAGAGGGGTTGACAGGATATGAAATCATGGGGATAAGAAGGATCTAGCTATTTCTCTTTCAAGAATTTTTTCAGACAGAGGCAGAAACTGAAAAGACAGATGAAAATGGGACAACCCAGTGACAAGAAAGCAAGGAAAAATCATGTATTCTTGCATAAAAACCTATCAATAAATTTCTGGCTTTAATATTAATATTTTTGGTTACAGTTAAGCTTTAAATTTAATGACATTCTCATTTGTATGCTGATCTAGTGTTATGAATACCACGTTGTGGATTGGGATAGACATTAGCAGTGATAAAAATTAAAGAAATGAAAAAAAATGTCCACAGGCTTTAACATACATACACATACATATACACCCATACTCATGCCAGGGTAATATGAGAGAACCTGGATATTTTTTGCAAGTGACCTTTATGAATAAGTTCAAACTAGTCATCATTTTGTTGTGTTTTTTCTGTGGTATAAGCTAAGATTTTTTTAAACAAAAATTAGCTTTTTGTTTTGGAATATTATGAGTGACTTATGAGCGACCTGTTTACTGCATTAGGAAATAGTGTGCTGTTTTGTTCTAGAGACTATAGGAACAGAACAGAGCAAAAGAATAACAGCAAAGAAAGGAAAATTACAGTCTTAAGAATAAAAACGTATTCCCCCCATTTTAGCCCCAGACTGACTATTAATTTGCTGCCACTAGGTAGAATTTTAAATGTATGCCCTTTTCAGTGTACAATTTTAATACAAAAATTGACATATCGGGCATGCAGCACATATTAGAACATTGTTCTTTCTCTGTAGATGTTTGATTGACCTTGACTAAATGTCAAGAGAAACATCTTTTCCTGACTTTTTTTTTCCTGATTATAATTCACCTTCTTTCATAGTTAAGTATTGCTCTATCACTTAAAACACATGCTCTGTTTAAGTAGCAGTTACAGGTGCAATTCAGCAGATAACAGAAAAACCTTCTTGTACTATGCTAAATGTGAGAAATCTTTGTTTGAATAAACAATTGGCACTGCTGATACAATTGATATAGTTGTATTTTCTGTAGATTTCCAGAATATACACCTTTATAAAAGCTAAGACATAATGAAAACAAAAATAGAAGATGAATAATTCCCTGTCTTTGGAGTCAGTATACTTTATTATTAGATAATCATTCTCAGTCTACATCAGAAAACACTTGAAACAACTGGAGATCAGTTTTCTGATTTTTTTCCTTTCCTTTCCTTTTCTTTTCTTGAAGAGGACATCTCATTGACAATAATAGAACTATGCCCACAAAAAGCCATTAACATTAATGGAAACTAAGCATAGAAAAAGCCTGAGATTCATTTTTCGTCTTTTAAGGAGCTTATTATACATTGCTGCCTATCCCAAAAAAGACAAAATGGGAAGCTACTAATCACGTGTTGCCTTATCTCTTTAAATTATATATTTCATTAAATCATGTTTAATAAATCCTGAGTTGGAAACAGCATAATGAAACTCCAGCTGCAATAACATTTATGTTCCCAATAAGCCAAGAGCTTTCACAAACCATGTATCATATTGAAAGTCACTGGGCAAGTTATATGACCATGATTCTCATGAGCATCTTCTTTGTGCTGGCAATTAGGCTGTCTGCCAGGAGTTGAAATGATTAGCAGTAAATATAAATTGAATAGCTCTGCTTTGCAGTTCCCCAGTCACTCTTAGTCCCTCCGTCCACAGGGAAGATATTGTGAATCAGAGCTTATCATCTGAACACATGACAATAACTGAACCGGCCAAGACATGGGGGAAATTTAAAAGGGCAAAGTAAAACAATAAAAACACATTCTTTATTTAATACCCACTTCACCTTTGTAGCGAACACTGCTCTAATTAAAAATATACATATAATAAAAGATAATAAAAGGAAAAACCTGAAAGCGTTATTAAATCATAAATGACCTAAAATATTTTAAAATCTTGAAAAAGTTGCGTTGTTTTTTTTTATGTGTGACTTGAAATAGGATTGTGTAAAACATTTTGATTTCAAATATAATTCTGCCTAGTGAGCCAAGTTACTCAGAGTTGGGCATTCTAAGATTTACCAGTATCTTCTCAGCTACTTTCATATCATCATCAGGGTTCTACAGAAAACTGGCAATAGGTTGTTTTCTAAAATATTTTTCTAGGTAATTTATTATACGTCTTATCATAAAAATCTCAATATAGGAGATACAAGAACTGGAACACAACAAAGACCAGGAAGTCTTATGACTCTGCTGTGCAATGAGGATGAAGTTAATAAAATACCAAAGCCTTTATGCTACTTCGTTTTTTGAACCCATCTGAAACAGCTCCTAAATCTTAAGTGGTAGGAAAATATTCCTCAGGCTTTCTTCTATGTATAAGAAAGGTCAGATAATAGAAGAAGCAAAAGAAAAAGGGTCAGTGGAGAAAAGGGCAGTGTTAAACGTGGAATAATGGTGAAGGGCTTTTAAACACTTCTCAAGGAACATCAGGCAGAGATGAGTCTAGTAAAAAGAACTTCTGCTAACTGTACTCCTGTTACGTTCATTCTTCTCTGTGACTTCCCTTATCCTTTCTACACTGGTTTCTTCCTTCATCACTATTCCATATGTAAAATGGCTGAAAATTGGTGACCTGAGTAAGAGAAAATTTAAGACATGGCAGCTTGATCAAATATTTAAAAAGCTGCCAGGTTGAGCAGAGATGTCTGAGCTTTACCATGAGTCCTGGATATTTGTCTTGCTCAACATTGCCTGGCACATGGTAGGAGCTATATTGAGAAGATATACCCAAGAAGATGTAAGCGTGGTGGGACCAGGGAGGTCACGGAGATATGGACAAAAGAAGAGGAGAAAGACAATGAATCATGATGACATCTTTCATTTCCTGGATTCAGCCTTTCTTGAATCCATTAGCCAATACAATCAGTTCAGATGCTTTAGCCAGATTAAGTTAAATTTCCTCCTTTTTCATTCAAAAGTATCCTAACTAATACTATAACATCAGGAAACATACCAGCAGAAGCTTGACAATCTCACTATGTTTTGGTAATGAAAGGCAGCCTTTAAACTATAAATATTTACACTGATGGAGTTCCAAGCAGATGCGGATAATTTGCCTCTTAGGAAAATAAAATGGATACCATGGAGTAAAATTAATCTCATTTTGCTTTCTGAGTTCATATCTGATGCTCAAAAAGAGCACCCCAGGACAACATGACTGTTGTTCAAATCCAAACACTCTTAATAAGCATAGTACAAAAAATATGAATAAACTAATCATGAAGAGCAAACCAAACTGAAGCAAATGAATCCTCAAGGTGATAAAACTCAAAGGAAAGCCCATGATTTTGTTGATATGTTAGTTGTTGCAACAGAAAGCCAAACAAGCAAGGGAAATTAACCTAACAGAATACTTCAGTTTTAAATATTTGTTTAAATAATAAAACATTTTCTCTTGAAGTTCAATTGATGCAAAACTAGAAGAAAGCAAAGTCAGTTCTCTTTGTTCCAAGCTCCTATTACCTCTGCTTAAACTAAATAACTAGACACAATTCTGAGTATTCCATATATATTCTTTTACTAAAATTGGGCAGAATTAATGAAGCAAGAGAAGTCTACTGTCTTGGCAGATTTCCATGGGAATATAATTGAAAGGGCTGTTTTTCTCCTACAGAGAAAAGAGAATCGTAGAACATTAAATTCAAATTTCTATAGGAATGTTGTATTACAATAAAATAATTATCAGATGCCCAGAAAGGTTGGAAAACGAACAAGTTAAAGAAAACTTTTATTTTGCTTCAACAATATGTTAAATTTCATCAACCATGCTCCATGTGTGAAAATTAATAATTCTAAAGTACAGAGAGACATGAAATGGAATATGAAAACCAATGGATGGATCAATGTGGTTGCTTAAAAAAATAAAATTAAAGACAGTCTTCCTGGGCTTGCCATACAAAAAAGAAGAGAGGGCCTATTTTGGGCCACAGTAGAATTATGTACTGTAGTTACTCAGGTATTTAAATAGCCATTTTGGCCACTACATAAGTGGTTCAAATAAAAAAGCAATAAAAATGTACATTTTAAACTTAGGGAGAAAATCTACGTGCTAAATTTTAGCATTTTTACTTCAATTGACCTCAAAACATAATTAAATTGGAGTTGAAAGTTAAGTTAAACTAAATATGGTTTATGTTTTCCATATAACGTTAATACTCCAAACAAATGCTGGACATTATGATAAGCACACAATATATCTCATTTATTCTCTCATACCACCTCTATAAGCAGGATATTATTCCCATTTTACAGATGAAACTGAGATTGAGAAATATTAGTTACATTTTCCCAAGGTCACACACCATTCTTCTGTCCATTCTTTCCACTGATGTGCACCCATTCTTGCTGTGACATGCCCAGGAGTGAAGATTTCTATTTTTCCATGTGGAGGATATTCTTAATGGCACACTCAGTCTTATCTATGAAGAAAGCTCACAACATTCTTAATTCCCTTGCTCCAGCCACTAAAGGAGATATTCTGAAGATGGTCAAAGGCAAGCAGCAGGAGAGAGAGCTTTCAGAAGGTGTGAATATGTTCTTCCTTAGGCTTCTGCTTCTCAACAGGCCAAGCAAGAACCAAGACACAGCCCGTAAAAACAGACTCTTCTGTTCCCACGACTTCCTCAGAGCTTGGGGATGATCCAGCTCCTCCAGTAGAAAAACGGCAGATTTGGCTTAAACTCCTAACTGGAAAGTAAGTGGAGTAGCCTCTACTTAAGTAGTTCCCAAACTGAGCTGCAAGGAATGTCCAGTAAGACAGAGATATAGTCTGGAAAGTGCTCGGCGAAAGTTCTATCTATAATGTTCTATCTGCCACCTCAATGGAAAAGACAAATACACAAAAGCAAACAACAAAGTGCTTTGGAGGTGAACAAATGTGGGAAGCTCTAGGTTGAATAGATTTGAGTTTTCTTTGTTATTTTCATCAACCATTTATAGGTTAATCAGCATTATGAACCCCCAAAGAGCGTGAAATCCACTGAAAATCTGCTGAAGTCTTGTAGATGCCCTGCTTTACGTATCCTCTAAGTGGAGACTTGGAGGGAAAGGCTGTAGCTGAAGGCCGTTAGTTAAGAATTCAGGGACTCGGGACCTTGCCCAATTCTTTCCCAAATATGACTAACAGTATTTAATACCAAAACAATAAAAAATGTTTCTGCATACATATTGCCCAATTTATTTATCTAAAGTATGTCTTTATTGGTACCATATTGAAACAAGCTGATTCCTTCTTGAAACCATGTTTAGGCATCATATGGGCATCTCTGAAACCTAATTTAATTTTGTGGGATTCTCAGGTTATTTGGAAGCAAATCTTCAATGGGTAAACTTAGATAAGATTTTCAAAAATGTGCTTCTCAGCTTCGGTTGAAAAGATGTATTAATGTTCAAGAGAAGATTAATTGTATAGCCCTTTCCCAACTGTATCAATCATTAACACCTTTGTCCTGGAGCATCCTGGGAGAATAATGTTTCAAGGACTATCTGCCTGAATACCACTGACAAACAAACCCTGCTGTTTGAGTTTATTATCATGGATAATGAATTGGAGTTTTCTTTCATAATTTTATATCTTCCAGATATAACCAAGTTCAGCCATGTAATCACTAGTTGAACGAGTTCCAACCTCCCAGTTGAGGTTTAGGTGTCCTGAAGATGGGAATGACTCTTCTTGAGGACAGGGACCTTGTCTTGCACATCTCTGTGATCTCTAAAGTGCTCCGCACAGAATTGACACTCGGTTCAATAAATGTTTCTTCAATAAAGGAAGAAAGGCTCTGTTGCCACTTACAATACAGAGCAGTTTTCATCTTCAAAGCCCTTTATTCACATTAATTCAGCTATTTACATTTTGCTGATGGGTAAAGGATAGCCAGGCTAAATGGGCTGTTAAAAGCCAGAGAGAGTAAACCCTTCTGTCAGGAATTAGAGATTTGTAGTTACTGATTTCCAGTCACATGTCCCTGGCTTTCTTAAGGGGGGGAAATGAAAAAAAAAAAAAAGAACAAGCATCTAACAAAGCCCAGGTAAGTATTCGTTATTTTACTGTCAGGAAAATTCCATAGTGGTTCAACAAACAAATACACTAGATGATCCCAACAACTCTATCAAACAGTTCTTTTTGTTATGGTTTTGAGTGTGTATGTATGTGTGTGTGTGTGTGTGTGTGTGTGTGTGTGAACAGTTCTGATACACACTGAGATGCAGAATTACCTGTTCCCACTTGTAATTCTAAAACAACTTCCAGGTGCCACAGGAACTGAAATACTTTTGACCTAAAGCTCATTTTATTCCTGCAGAAGTGTGCTAATTGTATAGCCCTAAAGGCAGTAGCAACATCATAATTTCAAAATAGACATTAAGGCAATTAAATCCATAGAACCCTACTGCAAATTAAAGTACAAATGGAAACTGTCAGGTGTGTACAGTTATGCTACTTCATACACTTCTTTATGAGCTAGCTCACATCCCAAACTCTTATCTCTTTAAAATATGTTATTTTGCTGTGAACTGCAGGAGAGAGAAAAAAAAAAAAAGAAGACTTCTTGGTCATGTATTGTTTCAGCTCTCTGTTGTGTTTCCCTTTACTCCTTAGAGACCTTGACTTTTTCAGAGTAACTTCTTAGAAGTAAAAAATGATGAAAAGGTCTAGTGACTATAGATCCTGTATAGGGAGTATGGAAAGCAGTCAAGTAAGACAGAGATATAGTCCGGAAAGTGTTCCATGAAAGTTCTAAACATCTGGCTTCGTGGGCTCTCTTACCTTGCCATCTACTCCTCTCTACCCTGCTGAGATCAATGCAATTAAGCCTTAAGACACGTCTGCCTTTCCCTCCCAAAGCAACACCTGATGGGATAAAACAGAACATGTGTTTATCTGGTCAGTGATGTTTATTGTGTGCATAACACTAGATTTGGTTTGGGAGTTGATATCTTAAGGAGGGGGAGGAAGAAGTACCAGGGAGGTAGTGAGGACCAAGAGTATAAGGATTGATCTAAGTCCAGGACCCAGTGGTCTCGTGTCAGATTGAAGGACTGGAGAATGTTGTTACATGAAGCTGGAGATAAATCCCCAGGGAGCTGGCTTGGGCTTAGACGAGCAGGTACGTGGCATGCCAGACCTGAAGATGTGGGGGGAGTGGCTGAGGCAGGTTGCTGGATCAGGGCAGGGCTAAGGTCCACAGAAAGCCTTTGTTACTTGGCTACATAGGGGCTAGACAGAGGTCTCTGGACAAGCTACAGAACGGAAGTCACTGTGAAGCAGGCAACCAGGTTTGCAAAAGAGTTCTAAAGCGAAGTTAATGAAAGAAAGTTTGTTGGATCGGAGCAACCATTGACAATTCTCCACGGGACATAATTGTGTGGAGCACAGATGCCACACCAACACCACACCCATAATCTCCACTAGCCTGCATAGCGCTAGATGGCCTAACCATTTTTAGATTCTGATCCAGAGTGATGATTCAAGAAAAAAAGTCAATAAACAAGTAGGTGCTCCGGAAAAGAAAGCTAAATTAAAGCCATGGCATGGGAGAAGGAAACATTCTGTTCGTGGAGTGGTAAAGAAAGATTCTTTCATGGGAGGCCTTATAACCACATGAATGCTCAAGAAGTCATAGCCTTTTCGAGCAGAGTCTTAGTTATCACCCGAACTACCATTTGTTGTTTACAGATTCAAAACAAAACAAAACTGAAGCCTTGAGAAATCATTGCTCCAAATCACACATGTAACTGGGAAAGTGAAAATTAGACATTTCTTCGCTTGTGTCTTGAATTCTCTTTAATTTGGAAACCTACAATGAAGCACGACACCTAATAAAAGTTAATTAGGAACAGGAGTATCAGACGCCTTCTCTTGCTGGTTACTTGAACATAATTAAACATGCCATCTGAATCAAACAGACAAACCTATGCTTGTGGGTCATCCAGATATGGAAACCTCACAATCAAGGCAAAGAACTTCAAGGCAGTCCAAGATTAAGCCAACCAGTCAAGGAATACAACTAAGGGAAATCACTTGTAGGACCTGATGTTGATTTAGAACTATTAATTTTTCGTGTTTTTTTTGTTTGTTTGTTTCAAGCAACAAAAGGAGTCTAGAGATACAGTTTCCAGTATTAATGGAAAGTAACCAGAAATATCAGAATACCAAGGGAAGATAAAGTCTTCCTTTACCCTATTTTTAACAGAAATGCATGGCCATCATTAAATATAGTCTGCAGAACTGATTCAAGAAAGACTCCAGGTGGTAGGAAATCGAATGAAAGTTCCTTATAAAGTCAATGTCAGGGAATGGGTTGCACAGCATGGAATGCAAAGTACTAGCAAAGCTCTATTAAGAAAACCCTCACCATGCTTCAAGGTTATTTGATAAAATATAGGCCAAGTGTTGATCACCAGTCTGGGAAGCAAAGGAACAGATCACAAAAGGTGAACGGCAGAGTTAGGCAGATTCCCAGCCCTATTCCCAAAGTGAGGCACTGACACCGACCCTCACTGCTTTATCTGTACCCTCCTTGTCACATCACACACACATTTTCTTCTTAAATCTCCTAGCAAATGGTACTTAGTGAAGTCTATTTACTCCTTTTACACCCACAAACTCAGTCTTGGGTTGCCCATTTTGTGATATCATCATTGATGAAAGACTCTAATGGCATTACAAAACCCTGAAATAACACAGCTAACATACACCTTGCAGGTAATTGCTTAAAACACCAGAAGAGATGGATGTCTAATCTATTCTTAAAAATCTGAGCAGACAGCACTTCCTCCCTCTGCTACTCCTTTCCCCTTCACCCCCCAACAATTTCTGCTAGTTCACTGGAGTGTTTCAGAAAAGAAAGAAAAAGTATTACATGCCAAAATATAATGTGGCCTTTTTCACACAGTTTCTCTTTGCAATCCCAAAGCTGTCATTAGCAGCTTCAAGGCAGCGCGCTTACTATTATTTAAGAGTAGGCTGACTTCTTGGTAATAAGCAGATGCATTGATTCATTTGTTGAATAAATATTTATTGAGGTACTCTATTAGATACTGGGTAAAATAATACAATAAAAAAGAAACAACTGGTAAGAGACATATTTTCCACAAGTCATTACAAAATATTTAAGTAGCATTAATAAGGTGGATGAGGATAGAAGGAACATTTTAGGGGAAACCCCATATCCAAACACTGCAGCAGAAAAACAAGTATTGATTCTTTTCTTACAGAGTACAAACAAGCTGCCTACTGATATCTGATCAAAGTGAAGGCTGTGATTATCTTGGTTGTAATGTTTTAAATTTTCATGAAGGAGAGAAGGATATTTATGGATTCACTAGCTGGTTTGCATTCCAATAATTTTATTCAGAAAAAAAGCACTCTTGTGAGAAAATTGAGACATAACCTGGATAATGCAAATTCTACATTTAATCTTGGCCAATTCCATTGTCTTATATTTTGTGTATATGTCAAACACATCTGTGAGAAGAAAATGGCCCACAAATGCAACCCTATTTTTCTTACTTGCCCAGTCTTCAGAACAATAACTCTTTATTCTCCTTCAGTCTCTAAAACACTAACCAATTGTTTAGCATAATATCTCCCTGTTAAGAAGAGTCAAAGGAAGAAATTTTTAGAAAGTTCATCTCCTAATTAAGTTCTCCCTTCATAAAAGTATTTAATTATGGAAGTTGAATGAAGGAAGTTTAGTACAGATGGATTATATGGAAAGAAGAAATAAAATTTCCTAGAAGGAAAATAAATTGTTCAGAATGAGGTGGTCAAAGTTTTCAAATGAAGAAAAAGTTGATTCAAAGTGTTTACTCAAGAAATCCTAAAAGTGATCCAAATTCAAAGTTCCTTTTGCTGTCCCAGGAGACCTGGTTTACAGATAGAATATGATGGGCCATTAGCAGACATCTTAAATTCTTATTCGTATAATATTCTAGAAATATTTTTGTCTCAGCTCATAATGTCTCAAAAGACCCTGATTATTTGTTTATTGATTGGTAAGGCACCATACTCTAACAGATGTTTAATGCCTATCCTCCTCCCTAGAAAAGGGGGCAAAGGAATCCTCGATGCACCCATTAAGATTGCTTATAGCATTTTGCTGTAACTTTAAGACAAAGGGAAATAAATGCCTTTGTCCTAACAGGCATTACAGCCATGAAATCCTATGTGCAAAGTGAATATCAAACTGATGGTATTTTTACTGTACAAAATGCATTATCTGGAAAATTGAATAAATAAAAAATGTTTTTTAAAATTTGTTATGGTCCCAGCTAGTAAAAGAAGGAATCTAACAAAATCAATATTGAACTACCCATTTGGGAATGGATAAATGACCCCACTTTCACTTTGAAGAAAAATGGAGAATAACCTTTCATAACTAAAGAATTTATCAATCCTTTTAACTCTGCTTATTAGATTGCAAATATCAAGACATTTCTAATTTAGGGTAAACAAAGATATACACGAAAGAACCCAACAGAAAATAGTATTTATAAAACTGTCACTTGAAGATTTTGCTTTGGTAACTTTGAAAGGTAAGAGACAAACCAATTGAATTTTCTTCACTTAAACCAGAATGTGTTCCTCATACCCAACTAAATCTACATTCATGCAAACCAATGATTCCTATGGTGGTCACGGATAACATATTTTGAGTAGTTGATTGGTGAACATTTGTGGACATGTTAGTTCTCAACCTTGAGCTACAACTATCTGGAGATTAAGGCCAGTATTGAGGACCACAGCCTCTGGAGAATTTACAGATAGATAGATCGTATCACTGGGCTGGCATGGATTTGCATTGAAATTCCAAACAAACCTTGCTTGATTTAGTCAGAATCTTGCTCTACTTGACTGTGACCAGATTTCCCAACTGTGTCTGTCAATCAAAATTAAAAAGAAGAAATATAATAAGTTTAATTTTTTTCTAAATCTAGAGCCAGGGCAAAACTTCCAAGTCATTATTAACTAGCACAATACCAAGAATATCACTCTCAATTAGTCAGTTCATCTTTTTTTAATTATTCCCTGTGTCAAAAATATGGCCTGTCTGTCACTCATAAAGTCATTAGCTAGAGAGAAAAGTAGATTTGATTTTGATTGAGTAAAAGAGATGGTAGGCTGTTTATGAAAGAATGTATGAAAACTGCCTTTTTTAAAGAGAAAAAATAAAAACACAATTTTGTTATCCTTTCTGTTTCCAGTTTTTGTTTTTCTAAAACAAACTAATTTCTCCTCTGAGGGAATGAAACATTTTACTTTCTCATGTTACCTTGCATTCACTGATTGGACTAGTACAATTCCATACCAAGCTTAATCACCTTTTCTGAACAAAAAACTCTCATAAAAAATAGTGATGCAGACTTGAAAACCTACAAATGAAAAACCCACTCATAATTTTCCTGAAAATAAATTTAGTTGGAATTTTTAAACAATTTAATAAGTATACAGACTTTGGAAACAGCACCACATTTAAAGAATCTCTCTACTTTGATGAGTTGGGGAGTGGGTAAGGATACAACTCAACCATTCTGATTTCAAAGATTTTAAAATTCTATCTATAACAAAAACAATGCAAACTGTAAAGAGAGAGATTTTCCACTTCTTTCAAGGAAACTTTGGTGATTAGGACAGGAAAAGAAAAGTAATTCAATGAGCCATTTGAAACACATTAATACTAATTGCTTAATGTTATTTGTGGTTAAAATAACGAAATAATACAAAGAATTCAGGAAAAGCTATGGCAATAGAATTAGAATGTTAATTATCACATCTCACTTTTCTCTGTTAACTATCTGAAGATCAAAACCCCTTGTCTCCTTCTCCTTCTCACACCTTTTACTTATTCTTCTTTCTCAATTAGTTTGAACTTTGCATGGAATTTAATTGTTGGTCATAATTGAAGTAAGGTCAGTAATTCCTCAGACTGTTTCTTAAAGTGTAGTGAAACATTTAAGAACAGTCATCTCCTGGGCTGCGCTGCCCTCTGATTATTAGGCTAGAAGTCATCTTATTTTCTTGTTCTATTCTTCTCCGTACTCAAAAGGTCCCCAAAGAACAACCTTCTGAAGAACAGGAACAAGGGTCCCATTAGTTTGTCATAAAACCAAAGTGATACATGTGTTTAATAACACAGAATGGTAGCCGTAGAAGTCTGACTTCTCGATTGGGAGGGTTTTTTGAAATGTGGGGCAAAGAAATCACATGAGAGTTGAGAAGTGAAGATAAAAGGTAAAGAAACCATTTTGTAAATGTATAAAATTCTCAGAGTCTCAGGAAGATAAAGTTAATACATAGGCCCTCATGTGAACCTCAACTAATTTATACCTTCTGGGACAACGACAGTAATAATATTAACCAAAAAGCATTCATTAGTTTCCCACAAGGAGAATAAGTAGATTGAGTCTACTTTGCTAGACGAAGTTAATGCAAAGGTATGACAAGCAATTGAAAAGTTCTATTCTTTTCAATATCCAAGCAGGTAAATAAGTAGCTTGCCAGTAATGTCATGTATTTTAAAAGAAAAGAAAAGAAAAGAAAAGAAAACAAAACAAAACAAAACAAAACAAAACAAAACAAAACAAAACAAAACACCACTAGTAATGACCTGGTGAATATTATTAAACCTCAATTATATGTATTTGTTTAGCATAAATAGTAAGTGGTGTTAGTTGTAGAATTACAGATGTAATCAGAAATTTTTAATATCACCCTCACTTGACCATTCATATGGACTATTTGATCTGCACATTTTGTAAAACTCTTTTCCAAATCAACAGAAAACTTATTGTGAAAAAAGTATAATATTTTCCAAGTTTAACATTTTTTAATCCTAGATAAATGGGAGTGGGAGCTGAAAGTGTTAACATACGTAAGTATACTTAGTTTAAGCAAAAATTAGTTTTTAAATAAGACTGATGCACTCATATATATATTTTCCTAAATAAAATTAGTGCAGAGTTTTTATTTTTATTTTTTTAAATGAATTCCAAAGATATTGATCCAAGAATTATTTATCATGGCAAAATATCACACACAAAGTAAATGTCTAATAATGAGGATGTAAGTAAAACTTATAGCACACGAGACTGTTCATCCCACCCTCTAGGACTTGTACTTTTAAATGATAATTACTGAAATTGAAATGATTTTTATCAGTGTAGATACACCTATGTCTGACTTCAGAGAACAAGAGGTACCAGATGTTTTCATTAAATGTGATCCAAATAACATGTGCATCACCATCACCTGTAGTGTGTTGTAAAACGCAGATTCCCCAGACCTGCTGATTCAGAAAAGTCAGCATGTGAACAAGGAATCTTCAGTTTTCAGAAGCTGACCATGTCATTCTTCTTATCTCTAAAATCTGATAACCACCATAGCACCAAGTCAGAATGTTACCAGATATTCTTGAACATCTTAAAATGATTCTGAGATGCTGCAACACACTCCATATTTATCCAAGTATTTAGGACAGTATTCATGGAGTCAAATGCCTAGAGAAGCCAGGCAACATTTTTAAACAGGAATGGGGAGTAATGGGGCTATTACAGACAGAAGAGAGTTATTCCTGTCTAAAGGTAGTAGCAGCTACTCACTTCTTCTTAATTACTCTCCCACAAAAATGTAGACCACCTTGTCAGATATTCTGAATGTTTTCTTTTACACAGTAGAGATCCTGATGTTTATGTGAGGCATCCTGATTTTTAAATGTTGACAACCAACGTAAAATATTCTAAATGTGGAATCAGACACTATGTAAGCAAGCAAATCATATATAGGCAGGTTCTAATTGAAGGACAATCAATTTGCAATATTTGATTTTGGTAAACTGTCTGGAAAATATTATAGAAAATTGTTCTGTGCCCAAATATTTAATTTCCCCTCCATCTATGGTTTACATATTGTGTTTCCCAGAAAAATAAGATCCAGCCAGACCATCAGCTCTAATGCGTCTTTTGGAGCAAAAATTAATATAAGACCCAGTATTATATTATATTATATTATATTATTACATTATATTATATTATATTATACCTGGTCTTATATTATATTAAAATAAGACTGGGTCTTATATTAATTTTTGCTCCAAAAGATGCATTAGAGCTGATGGTCCAGCTAGGTCTTATTTTTGGGGAAACATGGTATATATAGCAAAAATGGAACTGTCCCCTCTCTGTACTATAAAGGCTAGGTGTAGGTACTTTGGAACGCATAAACATATAGCATTAAACCTATCTATAAATTACAGTCTAAACAAGTAAGGCTTATACTCTGTGACAGTGACTAAAGTAACCAAGTGTTTCAGAGAAGAGAATGGTCAGCATGGGACAGGAAGATTATAAAGGGCTTCCTAGAGAAAGAGGTATTTAAATTGGACTATGAAAGGTGATTAAGCTTTTAAAAAAGAATTTTAAATAACTTTATTAAGACTGTAAAACTCCTTTCTTCTAAAAATCTCATTAGGGAAGTTAACACATAAATTTTAGTGACATGGGCATTTAAAATTTTTAGAAATAGTGAAAATCTAAAAATAGAAAAAAATCCCCAATGGATTGGATTTAAACAGTATGGTGTCAGAAGCCAGGGATAATAGACTGAACAAAATCAAGACAGTGAGAATGAAAATAAAATGAAGCCCAATATAGAACCTACAAAGAACAGGGTAGCAGGTAACTGGAAATGTTAATGAGACTGTTTGCTGCTTTCAGCTATCATCATATCCTTGGAATAGAACATGGAAAAAGTAAGCAAAAACACTATGACAAGTGTAGTTTGCTTTCGTCTTCATAAGCCTAGTAATATTGAATACTATCCAATGCTAGGTTGAGGATTAAACCAAGAAATATGAGCATGGAAGAGAAGGGAGGAAGAGATGGGTAGGTTAGGGGAGAGAAGGGAAGGAAAGAGAAGGAAAAGGAAGGGAAGGAAAGAAGGAAGGAAGGAAAGTAGGAAGGAAGGGAGGAAGGGAGGGAGGGAGGGAGGGAGGGAGACATTAACACATATCATGGAAAGAAAAAGTAAGCAAATTATCTATAAATATGTAAAAGGACCTGTGAAAAGGGAACATTGGTCGGTTAATCTCATTAGCGTATGCAGTTCAGAAAATAATGTGCTTAAGCACAGTGGGGAGAATTTAGGTTAAATAATATAAACATTTGTTATAGCCATACAAGAACACTCAGGCAATGGATCATCCTATCAAGGTAATTTAGAGACACTGCTGGAAAACACTAATTTCTTATGGGTTGATTTAAATATAATTAAAATCAATCCGGATACCACACAAGGGAGAGGCTATGTAACTTTCAGAAGTCCATTTATTATCTGAGGACAGACAGAACAGCAAATGTGCAAATGCTCTACAGTTAATCTTCCTTTAAAAACCTCCCCCTCATCATATCACTCCCTTTCAAAAATAACTTTAAATGACTGCACTATCCATCCAAAGTTGTAAGTCAGGTATTCAACATTCAGAGTCTAGTTCTAGCCTACTGTTTTAACAATTTTATCTCATTCCTCCTAGACACAGGCCGTGCACTCTCATTTGACTGATCTACTTTCCTGTTTTCTAACGCTTAAAGACCAGGCTCCAAACCCACCTTCACCTAAGTTCAAGCACCTTAAAACCTTCTCTTTACCTATCTCAATTCTTTTCATCATTCAGGGCCAAGTCCCTCCAGGAGCCCTGAATTCCAAACTCATAATTTACCATTCATCTCCTTCATATCACACTCACCATGGGACCTCTCTTGCATTGCTCTATTTTATTATCACATTATTGAGTTATAATGTTTTGGCTTCTTACCTAGTCTATAATGTTTTTTACTGATGACCATGAACGCTTATTAGACTTTAGAGTACTCGGTGTTCTGCCCAGAATAAATGCTTATTTTTCTGGTATTCTTTTTAATGGATTTACTGATCAACCTTCAACATCATTTCAAAGCCCTATAAAATCTGTATAGTTAATTTTAACAAGACCCCAATAGAATTTTAACAAGATGCTATAGAGTCTGTAGATTCCAATGTTCACAAGACTCTATTAGAATCCTACAAAAATATTTAACATTCTCCAAAACTGTGGCTAAAATTTTTCTCCTCTTCCATTTGCATCCCTAGAGTTGATTTCCAAAGCAAAACACAGGCCTTTGAAAGTTACTGCATGATCTTGGTTCCTTCAGTGAGAAATACATTACTCTGCATCATCCCCATTTCACTGCAATTATAGCAGAATTATTTTTCAAATTATAGTCACGTGAATTTTGGAGGCTGATGAGAAAGCACTGCCCAGGAGCCAGGTCTGGGGTATGCAAAATACTCCTCAGCGGCTGCTCTTTTTAACTTAGCAAGGAGGACATACTGAATCAACCAGTAATCCTCCTTCACATTTGTTTGCTCTTCTTTTCCCTTTAGTTTGAAGCCCTAACTGAGCCTTGCCCCTCTCTGGCTATATCTCTGCTCCTTTATTTCATACATGCAAATAATATTCATGGCCCCTGTGAGTTTTCCTGACCACCCAAGATAATAGAGAGAGAAACCACAAAGATAGGGGGAAAAAATAGTGCCACACAAAAGCTCTGGTAGATACTGCCACCTACAGGGATTTTATGAGCACCGTGCTTAAGATCATCCCATTTCAACCTCACGAAAGGGGAATCTCATTTATTACAAAGAGGGAGAAATTGAACATATTTGAACTACGTGGCTAAGGAAGACGCAAAATCCATCAAATCACAACTTTGATTCATAGTGCAGAATAATTATACGTGTATCTAGGTGTGAAGTGAATGTGTCCACACACGCGCACGCACACACACACACACACACACACACACACAATTATTTTACCTTAACAACTGATGGTAAATTATACACGAGTACATCATGGAATTTTGCTCCTAAATATTTTAGTGTATTTCTCCTAAAAGGGATATTCTTTCACGTAATCACAGTATCAGCACAAAACAACACATTATTTGGTTTAACCTACCACCTGTATCCCCATTTTATCAATTACTCCAGGTATATATTTCGCACCATTTTCCCCCCTGCAGGATAAGATCCAGTCTAGCAGAGCCAGACATTTTTAAAGTCCTTGAATCTACTTTTTGGGGGAGGGAGAGAAAGAGTTTGTTTTTCCTTTAACTGCTTAGGCTCTGAGTTGTCACCATTGCAACCAAAAGGGGAATGGGCTGCTCCCATTGACCTATGTTTTTCTGCTTCTTTTAACATACATTAGGCTCAGAAAAAGCATAATATATATTTTGGAATTATGGATGGGCTAAGATTAAATACCCAGTACGTGAAGGAGTGAAAAGCTTTCCTATGATGAGAGGGCAGGTGTTTTTTCTTTTTTTCTTTTTTCTTTTTTAGGTATTTGACAGCTCAGCGGAACTGCTGTGTACTTCCTGGTAAGTTATCTATGGTGCTATGGAGAGGTGAGGATTTATTTTATATGCTTATCATGGAATTATGCCAATAGTCTGGGGACCACAAAACAGCAGGATGGAACTAAATGTATCACTCTCCCAGAACTGATAAACACTTTTTGGAATTTCTGGGGAATGATATAATTACGTCAGAAAAATAACTGGTGAAATTGATTGTCAATAAGCATTAGGTAACTGAAAAGCTACCTATTTATGTACGTGCAAAAGGAGAGAGGGAAGATTAAACTGGCAGCTATAATAGTAATAATTCATTCACAGAGTATTAACCACAACAGTAACTATGGATTTCCAAGTAGATATTCCAAACTCCTAAAACTTAGGAAAAAAAGTATTGTAAGATGGAGATAATGTTTCAAAGCTATTACACCCAATACTGTGGCGTACGTCACTATATTATATCAATTTGCTCAAAGTAAACTATTTTAATCAGGTTTTTCTTTTCTTTCTTTGTTGTTTTTGCATTTATCCAATGCTTGGGTAGTCCATTGTAAAGGTAAGATTTTCAATAGGTATTGATTAGATTCAACAGTGTCATAGAATCAAATCAGGAAACCTATGCAAGAGCAACGAAACCACTTCAACTGGCCAGAACACAAGTGACCAAAACTTCCATTAGCTGATTGTTTTTTCCCCTAACGTCTACTTCTATTAAAATTATATATATATATATATATATATATATATATATATATATATACACATATATATGTGTATATATATATACGTATACATATATATAAAGTTCACTAGAGATATATTCTAACATACTTATATGTTAAGTATACATTCTGTCTACTTTATACAGCTTAGTATCTATGCAATAGTTATCAATGACAGAATGGGTTCTAGAGTCCTACAGCGCCCTAAAACTTCAAAAACAATGTCAAAATGTTTGCTACGATATTAACTGCAAAAAAGAAAAATGTAATTATATATAATACTTTCTAACAATGCAAGTATTTTTAAGTGATTCATCTTAACCCTTAATTAAGTAAAACAGCATCTTTCCCAAGCATTTAAGCTAAATTAGATTCCAGTGTACCATAATCTTTTGGATGAGATTTCTTAATGGCAAATTCCAAATGGAGTATGCCCTTGAGATGAAATAGATCCTAGATTGTTATAAAAAGAAAACATGTTCTACATCATATTAACAGAGAAAAAAAATAGTATTTCCCTGGGCAAGTAAATTAGATGGCTTATCTGCTAATATAAGTTTAGCCCATATGGTTTTTAATGGTATTTCTCAGAATTCTAATGGCCAAGTACATTACTACTCTCCAAGCGGGATTTAGTTTCCCAGAGCTCATTTGATCATAGAACATTTGTTCTTGGAAAGTAGATTACATTTACCGAAGCTAGTGATTTTTTGGATGAGTTAGAGAAAGCTGATCTAACATAAAGGTGGGCTATTCCCCTTCCTCAAATCATTATATGTACTAATAAAACCTAGAGCCCAATCCTTACGAATGCCGTTACTGATGTCATTAATAGAATCCTAGGTAGGAACCACAAAGTAGATGCCCCCAAAAGGGATCTACACCAAGATAAGCGTCACTGAATTTGTAAATTTCACATTAGCATTTCCCCACATTATTTTAACTTTTGGATTCTTATATAAAAACCCATTTAACTTATCTGAAAACAAAAAGGGATGCCTAAAATTGAAAAAAAAAAAATCCCTTACCCAACTAGCAGTTAAAATTCATGTTAGAAAGATAACCAGCCTGCAAAAGATGCAGGGCTTGCTTAATGGAACAAAGCTCTTGATATGGAAAATCATCAGCTATGCATGTGCAGCTATTATGACTAATTATATATCTAATATACATATATACACACACACACACAATATACTGATGATATAAATGGTATCATTGTTATTATACAACTGAACTTGTATATTATTTTACAATTACACATTGAGTTTGACAGCTTCTACTAATACAGTCAGCCTTATAGCAACTGCCTATCTTTTGATAGTACTTCAATGACATCCCACACCACAAAATGTTTTTCACACATTCTTCCAAAACTTAATATTTTGTGTATTTCACCTTTTGGAGATCAGTCTTCAAATGTAACTACCAAAGGGAAAGAGATAGTGCCTTATAACTCATACTAGGGTTAAAAAAAAAAAAAAAAAAAAAAAAGACTGAATCAGGTCTTAATCATCCATAAAGAAGGGAACTGCAGATCATCAAAACATATTTTTCAACTGTGTAATTTTGATGAGAGCCTGCCACATCTATTGAATTCTCTCCACTATCAAGGTGGCTGAAATCTGACCTTATATTCTAGAAAACATTTGGGGGAATGGAGGATACATTGATTTTAATTACTCTTAATAAGCTTCTAGTGACAAAAGGAAGCACTGTCTGGTTACATAACATAGCAATTTTCCATTGGGATGGGTAGAAGGAATAGATACTGTGTTCCTGAAGACTAAAAGCATAAAAGGCTCTTTTTTCTTTTTCTTTTCTTTTCTTTTTTTTTTTTTTGTCATTTGGGAGATAGAATTATATTTAGGAAATAAAATCAGAGAGAAAAGAAAAGAAGTCCTACTGTTTACTAAAAAAACTTTGAAATACAGGGCTGGCTCTGGTCCCATTAAAAGAACAATATCCTTTTAATAGTATCTTGCTTTCTGACAGCTTTTAATTTAATGTTACAAGTTACAAATCTGGTTTAAATTGGAGGTAATTTCAACTTGAGAGAGGTTTAGATTTCAAATTTTGTAACAGTGTTATGCCCTGATGTCATATTAAAAAATAAATATAAAAAGTGTTGCAGAGAGCAGCAGGACAAGAAATATGGGGGGAAAACAAAACAAAACCAAAAAAAACTATATACACAATCAGGTTAACATGGAGTATTTTCTTGTAAAACTAAAAATTATTATGAAGCATTACGTTTGTTAAGTTAAACACAGTATGCTGAGAGTTTTAACAAAGTCACCCATTCTAATATAGTTTTCTAAATCATAATTTTTCTGTTACCCAAGGTTGCTGAGAAAGTAAGTGAGAAAAGATCCAGTCAATAAACAAGACTCAATTAAAATATTTAGCAGACAATGCCTACCTGTGGGAGAGAAGTATTATTCCTTTTCTGATTGGTATTGTGATAAAGCTTTCTGATTCCTCTTTCTGTATTCCACATCTTTTTCATCAGTGATTATTTTTCTCACACCTACTTTGATTTGTTCCATTTCTTTGCATCACAAATCCCTTATAATAGATTCTTTGTCATTCCTTATACTCCTCACACTTCCTTTCTTTGCCTTTTTCTCCACTGAGATATCATCCAATCCTCCATGAAGTCTTTCATTTTTTTTCTGCCAATACCTTATCACGAGAATGTTTCTTCAAAAATGTCATAATCTCCAAATATACAATTTTATTTTTTCTGAGTTTTCAAGATGTTCAGACATTTAAAGATTAGGCATCGCATAGTTTCCCTCTAAAATTACACTTTAGAATTACTTAGCACATCTGATTTAGACATAGTAATTTCATTTCATTCTGCCTAGGGATATTTGGTAGAGTGATATATCTTTATACAAATAAAATAAATTAGTGGTGAAAGATACAATTATTTCATATCTCTAGGAAAAAGTTTGTGGGAATGAAAACTAGAATATACTAAAAAAATAAAAATAAAAAACAGAAACAAACATATGAGATAGGCTCAACTTAAGTCACCATTGTAGAAAGAATCACGTAAACTTTAAGCTGCTTTCAATACCTGGAGTGGAGGTGGTATTAACTCTGATAGCTGAAACTACATTTGTACAACCAGTTTATAAATCCTTCAGCAGAACCATGCGGGCTTTCCCTCACTCTATAGACAAATCCCAACAAGCATGCTAATGTTTTCCTTTGGTGAGTTATTTTGCTCTTCAGGGCTGTTCTTAATGTCAAGCATATAGCACAGGGCTGGACACTACTAAGTCCTGAAGGAACGATACACTAGTGAATGAAAACAGGTGAGAAAAAAAAATCTCATTTTGTTATTTGTCTGAGCCTTAATCCTAACAGCAACAAGATCTCAAGCCCACGTAGTGGATTATATCTTGATTTTTACTTCTATTGCTTTTACATTTAGGTTAAACATAGTTTAAAATAAACATAGCTTTTATATTTAGGCTACCAGCCAATGTATGCCAACCAAGTTCTTTTTGCATAACCTTCTTTTGCTGATGCATGTTCCAAAACCATACCCCGCCTCCTGACACCAAATCCCTCACCTGGTGCCTTTTCACTCATGGAAATTCAATATTCCCGTATTTTAAGTCAATCTTCTGGACCGGCTTTTTCTAACCTTTCAATTTATTCTTCTTTTGAATATATTTAGCATTTATACTCTCTATCACTCATTTTCACTTATACTATTTTACATTGTGAACTTTTAAATATGTTTAGTTCCAACATAAAGAATGTCCCAGGAAAAAAGTTGTTAGCTCTATCTCATTTTGTTTCCCCTATGACATTCAGCACAGATGCTCTCTGTTTGGTGGGTACTCTATAAATACTTACTAGATATTTCAGATTAATGATTAAAGACCCCTCTCGCATCTGGTATCTTTAAGAGGTCAGAGTTTTAGCAAACATTGTAGTTATCCACATTTCTATTTGTAAAGATTGCAATAATTGCACATAGCTAGGAAACAAATGGAGGGATAATACATGCTTTCAAGGAAGTGCCTTAGACGATGACTGGATACAGCTGATTGCAAACACCTAGAGGGCAAGGCATATGCTTTATTTATTTATTTATTTATTTATTTATTTATTTATTTAAGTTTTATTAAATTTATTGGGATGACACTGGTTAGTAAAATATATAGGTTTCAAGTGTACATTTCTATAATACAGCATCTATGTATTGCATTATGTGTTACCACCCAGACTTAGTTCTCCTTCCGTCACCATATAGTTGAACCCCTTTTCCCTCTTCTATCACTCCTCCTCCTCCTTACCCTCTTGTAACTACTACACTGTTATCTGTGTCTATGAGCTTTGTTTCTTTGTTTGTTTGTCTTGTTCGTTTGTTGCTTTTAGTTTTATATCTCACATATGAGTGAAGTCATGTGGTTCTTGATGTTTTCTGTCTGACTTATTTCACTTAGCATGATAATCTCAAGATACATCCATGCTGTCACAAATGGCAGTATTTTATCTTTTCTTATGGCTGAGTAATATTCCATTGTTTATATGTACAACGTCTTCTTTGCCCAAACATCTACCAAAGGACATTTCCCTTGTTTCCATGTCTTGACCACCGTGAATAATGCTGCAACGAACATAGGGGTACATATATCTTTACAGATAAATGTTTTCAGATTTTTGGGGGTAGAAATCCACAAGAGAAATTGCTGGGTCATGTGGTATTTTCAGTCTTAATTTTTGAGGAACCTCCAACTGTTTTCCATAGTGGATCTACCAATTTGTATTCCCACCTACAGTGTATGAGGGTTCCTTTTTCTCCATAACCACTCCAACACTTGTTATTACTTGTATTATAGATAACAGTCATTCTAAGAGGTGTGAGGTGCTATCTCATTGTGGTTTTGATTTGCATTTCTCTAACAGCTAGTGAAGTTGAGCATTTTTTTCATATATCTGATGGACATTTGTTTGTTTTTTGGGAGAAGTGATTGTTCAGGTCTTCTGCCTATTTTTCAATTGGATTGCTTGTTATTTTTATCTGTATCCTCCACAGCACCGACCCACATGGCTTTGCAAACAATATTATAAATGAATGTTTACTGAAAAAAATTTTAAAAATGACTAAATGTTGGATACAAAAGGATTAATCTAATCCTTTTATAAGTAGTTGGTTGCCTCTAGCCACACTTCCACCAGGTACAGAACAGGCAAAGTGGAAGCCTCCAGACAACTTTTCTTAAGATATTTGGATACTTAAAAATTCAGATAACTATTCAAAAATAAAATATTTTAGTGCATTCTCTCTGTAGAGTCTACCTGTGGACATTTGTGTCCTTACTCTAAAAGAGAGCTACAAAGGGCAACTAAACAGTTGATGTTATATGTGGAGTGGAGAAGAAGTGATTCTTTGGACTGTTAGTAAAATTAGTACTGCTCAATGACTTGGTTACAATATGAAGTTACAGACAGCAAAAATAAAACTTGAACCTACATTATCAACACCATCCTATTCATACAAAATTCAGAAGCCATCCACTATATTTGCCATTCTTGCTCTTGAAAACTTCCCAACGATTGCATTCATTTTCTAACCCACTTGTAAAATTCGGGAAAAGTCATTCAATTATTCTTGGCTTAACCATAGTTAAAATAAGTTTATACCACGAGCTTCCCCCTCCGCCCCCTCCCCCCCACACACATATACACAAACTTTAACTACACGATGTCTTCTTTCACAAAAACCCAATACAAAAAGCAAAACTGTTTTAGCTGGAGATCCCATGGTGTGTTTTAAAGCACTGAAAGTTTTCAGGCTTTACTGTTGATGCCTGTTAGATAGATGTGCGTGTGCTACTCATCTTGTAGAAAAGAAACCCTAGTGTACAAATGGAGCTGGATGTGAAATGGATACTGGGTTGAAATGTGACATTTGGGAGTTAAGACTATTTCCAACTGTGTAGAGTTCTAGAGATTCTCCAATCATGATTTGGGAGAACGGTGCTTGCTGAGTTTCAGATGCCTCTATCCTCATATCCATTTTAATAATATATTTACAGAAGCCGATGCTTGTTTAAAGAACACAAGTAGTACAGATGAGAATCTGGTAGCTGTGAGAACTAAACTAATATATATTTTTAAAAAATTTTAAAAGCCATTTAGAACCCAGACTCTTACAGTTTGTTTGTATGATAATAGAGTGTGCTTTAGAGGCAGAAAGCTCTACCATTTATTGACTGTGTGACCTGGTAAGTTACTTAACCTCTGTGTGTGTCAGTTTCCTCATTAATAAATCCAATGCTAATGTAGTTGATGTAAAGAGTGATTTTTTTATTCAAGCAGAGCACTTGCTATTCGGTTGGTGAAAAAGTAATTGCGGTTTAAAAGGTTAAAAACAATTGCAAAAACCACAATTACTTTTGCACCAATGTAATACATTTCTCAATAAATGTTAGCTCTTGTTAGTACTATTACGCAAATACATGAAGGACAAAGGCCAATTTCTCCAATAGATAAATTGCTCACATCGTTATTTTCATCACCATTTAGTTGAGTTTAGTTGTTTTTCTTTTCCTGCACACATGTCTAGTACTAGACATGCACCTGCCTATCCAGAGGGCCAATTGGCTTTCTGGAAAGGTTTCAAGCATTGGCATATTCCTCTCTTTCTCTTTGGCTGTTGCATAATTTAGAATTGCAATCAGAAAGTGTCCCTAATACTAATGTTCACACTCTCAAAAGATAAAAAGACACAAAGTTTAATCAGATTCTTGGTAGCAAAGTGTCATTATTTGGAATGAGCAAATATCTGCCATTTTAAAGCCTACCTTCCAATTGCTATCTGAGGAATAACTTGAGTCCTGAGAAATATGATAATTTCTAGGCCCACAGAGAGCAATAACCTAGAGAAAGTACATACTGGCATCTACCTTTCTCTTGGCATGGATGTGCCATACGAGTGTTAAATATATAGTGTATACAGTCATCTCTGGGTTGAAAGCTTGTTTTCCAAGTTCATATTAAGAGTGTGTTTGGGGGCAGCTGGATGGCTCAGTTGGTTAGAGTGTGAGCTCTGAACAACAGGGTTGCGGGTTCGATTCCCACATGGGCGAGTGAGCTGCACCCTCCACAACTAGATTGAAGACAACGAACTGCCACTGAGCTGCCTGTGGGGCGGTCTGATGGCTCAGTTGGTTAGGGCGCAAGCTCTCAACAAGGTTGTTGGTTCAATTCCTGCATGGGAAGGTGGGCTGTGCCTCCCACCACCAAATTAAAAATGGTGACTGGACTTGGAGCTGAGCTGTGCCCTTCACAACTAGATTGAAGGACAACAATTTAACTTGGAGCTGATGGGCCCTGAAGAAACACACTGTTCCCCAACATTCCCCAATTAAAAGTTTTGTTGTTTTTAAAGAGTATGTTTTCCATAAGGGTACAACTTTAAGTAGTGAAAATAGAGTTCTTTAAACACTGTAAAGCTTTTGCCTGAAATATTAGAGGAGAAAAGAGGAAAATCTTTGCTTTAGAAGAGGCCATTTACTGTTTGTGAAACATACCTTTCTGAAGTGATTTCTACAGAAACTGATGTCATGAACATACACAGGCATCACTCACTTTATAGAACCTATTTTACCACATCGGAGCCACCTGCTTGTGCAAGGAATAAGGGAAAATTTAGGGAATGGCGGGACCACAAAGACAAAGGGTGGCCATTTTGTTAAACAGTTACCACCAAGATATTGCTGGCAAAATAGTGGAGCTGTATTCACACAAAGCAGTCACTAATTCTGAGAAATAACTCAAAGAATCAATCTACAAAGAAGGAAAACCAAAAGGGATTTTTGCATCTAGAGAGACACAAATGATTCAGTAGTTGTAAAAATTTAAGAAACTAGGCAAATTTTCTTACTTTGTCAAAGCTCCCAGAAAAAAATAAAAAAATGGTAGTGTTAGTGTGGTCCTTGTACATCTCAGGCCTTTCCTCAACTCACTAATCTACCCAAAAAACTTTTTCCATTTATGAAAGTTTCCTTGGGTATAAAATGATAGCTTAATCAGAATAAAATAGAAAACAGTTTAACAAAGGATGTAAGATAGTATATATTTCTTGATCCAAAGACATTTTTCACTGATTTCAAATGACCCAAATTCTATGAATTTTCATTTATTTTTCTAAAATGTCACAAATGCCAAGTATCTTAATATCTGTCACTTCAAACTAAATATTTAAGACATTGAATTCACTATTTTTTCCACAAAAGCTACTCTTCCTCTTTCATTTCTTTTTCTATTAAGTAGTAGCATCCATTCAGTTGCCCAAGCTAAAGTCACAGAGTACTCCACAGAGAATTCTCTTTATCTTTCACAGATGTTGCAACCTGATTTTACTGCTTATCCTTAAGGAATGTGTTCCTGTCCTTTTTCAGATTCACTGCCGATGTTCTTGTTAGGCCCATCTTAACTTTTACCTCCCAATCCTAACTCATCTCTGGGCCACCATTCCTCTTCTCGATTGTCCATCTTCTCCGTACTAGTGCCAGAGCAGTCATCTGAATAAATGAATTATACACTAATAAATCACAAACCTCTTAAGATGACCTCAACTTTCTTCCTTAGCTCCCATCTTTATTCAGGCCTAAAGACTTTGTCCACATATGCTCTGTCCAGTATGGTAGCAGCTAGCCTCGTGTATTTAAATTTAAATTAATTAAACTTGCAGAAAGTCCTATTGGATAGCATTGACCTATATAGACATTCTTCTGGTTGCACTGAAATTCTACTCCCTGAATACTTTTGAATAGAGAACCATTCAACAAATCCACCCTTCCATATGTTACATCCTTTATTTGACCTACCCTTCTTCATAGAATTTTTTTCTGATCTTCAGGATACAATTTCAATATGACCACATGAGCAAAGCCATACCTGACAACCTCGGTGGAATTTATTCTAGTACTTCTGGTCTCCCACAGCACACATTGTTTATACCTCTTTGATAAAACTTACTATATTGCATTCTAACTTTCTTTTACCCAGTTAGCTCTTCCACAAAACTATAAGCTATTTGGTCATATCATATATATATATATAGCTTTTGGCTCAGTGCAAAGCACATAGCAAACATTAAAAAAAGGTTGAATGTTGATTGCATTCGGTGCATATATCTTTAGTGATTAGTTTGCTTGAAAAAAAATCAGTAATCTTGTCTCAATAAAAGTCTTAGGACCCTAGGCCTAGTCCTTTTTCATTATCACTTGCAAGAACTCTCAAAGCTATTAGCCACACCACTAAACTTATAACCTTCACATTGCCATATGCTTATCAGTAGAAGTAGTGATGCCAATTGGAAGTAGCATTTCAATTCAAAGCATCCATTGGGTCTAAATTGGGACTAACACTGGTGCATTTTATAGTTCTCTCTCTCTCTCTCTCTGTCCCTATATATGTATGTATATATATATACATATACACACATACATACATATACACTTACATATATATTTATATTTTATATAAATAACTATATTTATATAAATACACATATTTATTTATATAAACAAATAAATTTATTTATATTCATATTTATATTTCTGTTGATGAATTCCTCCACTACTCCTGGAGAACACTGATCATTCTCTAAGTAGATTCAATTAACTTTAAAGAAATCATGTTTAATCAATTTGAAAATATCTGAGCTTTGTTCAAATTACAATTCAGTGAGCTGACCTAGAGCTTATCATCTTTCAGCACTTAATTTATCAAAGAAGGAAACATAGCAATGGGTGGGTTCTGACGCGCAGTCTTAAGCATGAACTGTATTAATTAATTCCTATTTAGGAGGTTTAAACAGCACTTGCAATGGGCACTGAGCTTTATAAAGACAAACAATGCCCACATTCTTGGAAAAAAATCACCCACATTCTTGGTGTGCTCTCTACATTTAGACATCTTCAGAACTAGCAAAAGACATACCTAAAAAGTGCTAAAACTTCTATGTAGGATATTTAATTCTATTCATTTTCTGTAGGAAATAAAGGTCATTTGTTTATGCAAAGCTCTTACCTGTTGATAATTCCGTATTCCACTAGTTTCTGTATTTTTCTGAAGAAGCAACGAAAATGCACTTACATGGATTTGTACGTCTTTTTGTACATCTTTATAATTTCTGAGGTGCAGAGAGACAGCAGATGTTGTAGAATAAAGGAGAATCACTCAGGCATTATGTGTTATAGACCTATTTTGTTTGTTTATTTGTACACATCACTACATTACTAAAAGTATCCCTCATTTCTACTGGGACTTATTCCTCCCCATACTTCACCTAGATAGAGCACTTAGGAACTGCCATATTTGTATGTCACCCTGCCTCCCTGTCCAGAGTTGATAGATCCAGAAATGGGCCCAAATTGGGCCAATCATAGTACCATAACTCCCTAAACATATGTGATTGATCAGGAGTGAGTATTACACCTACCTTTTTGAAACTAGAGCCAAATATCTATCCCCACACCCATCCAGGAATATTTGGACCACAGATATTTTAGAAAAAACTCAGGTAAGTTTCCCACAAGATGCTAAAGATGAAGGCAACACAGCTTGGGAGCTCTCAGAAATCAAGTTTTCCACCACAAGGAACAAATGCAGTCTGCAGTGTGATGACATTGATCTGACAACCTGAGAGAGGCTGAAAGGAAAACCGGATGATTCCTCACAGTGCCCAAATCCCTAGGTCTGGACCTTAACACTCTTCCCCCCTCAGATTGGTCATCAAGGTTTCCTTCCATTCTGGGAGTCAATACATCTCCCTCATCATGTGAATGGTTCAGGCTATGTTTTCGACTGTTACAACCAAAGTAATTCTAACTCATATTCATTAATAGTTCGTGCACAGTAAAATTCACAATAAAAAAAAAAAAAAAAAAAGTAACATTTCAGGCTCTTCCAAAAAATCAATAAAAGTGACAGAGGTTTATTACAGGATCAAGATATTAAATACTATCCAATTGAAAATGGAATCCTTTTCATATATTCCATGGCGATTTTTGATGTTAAATAATGCATTCAGGGAAAATGCCTCCAGCACTCCCAGGTCTCTAGAGTTGTGTGGACGATGTCCAACAAGCAATTATTTGGGAGTACATTCATCTACTGTTTTGTTTGCGGCCCTCATATACACATATACAGCTCCCTCACCGCAAATTACACAACCTGCTACCTATAGATTAATATGAAAAGGAAAGAGGGAAGAGATAGAGGGAGGAAAGAGGGAAGTTGGAGGAGAATTTTAGTATTTTAATTAAAATGTTGACAAATTTATACATGTTGGCATTCAAAGAGTTACTCTCATACGCTGCTTCTAGAAGTACAAATTGATATGGTATAAATTGATATGATTCTTGTGCAGAACAATGTATTATTATACATGTCTGTACATATATTATTATACATGTGTAAAACCTTAAGATTTGACAGTGTCTTTGATCCTGTTTTTTCCCCCCTCCTGGAGTTTATCTTAATGAAAAAATAATGCACATATAAAATGTTATATCTATAAAAATGTCAGATATCTTTATTCCTTACAACTGACAAACTGAAATGCCTTTGTCTATAGATAAGGGATGGATTAAATAAGTGTGGTATATTCATATACTGGAACAATATGAAATTAACAAAAATGATGACAAAGTTTTCATGGTCAACTGAGGGAAAAATTATGTTACAAGATATATATTTCTATTGTTTCAAATAAAAAAATCAAATTAATACATATGCAAATAAATATACCAGAAATATGTGTGTGTGTGTGTGTGTGTGTGTGTGTGTGTGTTAGCATTGACCTCTCTTAGGACTTTATGTGTGATTTTTATTTTGTTCTTTGTTTTTATTTGTGTTCTACAATAAATACCTATTACTTTTAGAACAGAAAAAAAGTATTTGATATTATTTTTTAAAGTTAAAATTAAAAAATGAAAATTCATAGAATGTAATTAAATTGGATGTGAATACACCTTGGAAACACCAAAAATAAAGGGTTCTTTTTGAGTAGACACTTCAAATGCTATCTCATTCTGGAGATAGTCCTTGTTAAATAAACAGGGTGGCAGGTAATGTAGTATACGAGAAACAGCAAAAGGCTCAGCTCTAGAGTACCTGGGTTTTAGCCAGGTTTTCACATTTGATGATTGAATGATTTGGGGCAATCATTGATCTTGATTTCTCTTATTTATTTTTTCACTTATAAGAAAAGAATACCATGAATCCCCTCTATCCCCATGTGTTACTGTAATGTTCAAACATGTACATGATTGTGGATATATTTTACAGCTATAGAACAATAACATAAGCTTATGATACAAATAGTTGTTAGAAAAATAAAAAGGAGGAAATCTGAAAACCAAATGAATAACAACCAGCAAAAAAAGAAAATAAAAGGAAAATTAAAATAAATCAATACATATATATGTGTGTGTGTGTATATATATATATATATATATATATATATATATATATATGTAAAGTTTTATGGCATACTTTCTAATCTTTCTCTAGTTTGTTCTTTGAAAGTATAAGAATATATAAGATAAATATCAAATTCCACCTCTTTCCTCAAACATCCCTGTAAAGCCAGTTAGAGGTGAGCTCTGACGGCACACAGTCCTGCTACTGGATTCAACTCCCTGTCATAGGCAGAGCACATGCAATACATAAGCCACTAAAACTGCCACAGGAAGAAAAGGGAACACTGGTGCACTGTTGGTGGTGATGCAGATTGGTGCAGCCACCATGGAAAACAGTATGGAGGCATAATGGAACTACCTTATGATCCAGCAATCCCACTCCTAGGTATCTATCCGGAGAAATCCAAAACTCCAATTCAAAAATCTTTATGCACTCCGATGTTTATTGCAGCACTATACACAATAGCCAAGACATGGAAACAACCGAAATGCCCATCGGTAGATGACTGGATTAAGAAACTGTGGTACATTTATACAATGGAGTACTACGCAGCCATAAAGAAGAAAGAAATCTTACCATTTGCAACAACATGGATGGACCTAGAGAACATTATGTTAAGTGAAATAAGTCAGACAGAGAAAGACAAATACCATATGATCTCACTTATATGTGGAATCTAAAGAAAAGAATAAGTGAATGAACTAATCAGAGACAGTTTTGGAAACATGGAGGAAAAACAGGGTTGCTAGAGGGGCGGGGGGGTGGGGATAAGGGGAAGGTGAGAGGTTTAGAAAATAGTCAGTAACCACAAGATGGCCACGGGGTTTTGAAAATTAATTTGGGGAACGTACAGAGGGATAGTGGATAGGGGGAGGGGGATTCACACAGTGTGAGGGATATAAATGATAAACGTCTAAGTTTTGCTTTGTCTTGTGCACCTGAAACTAACAAAAAAAATAAATAAATATTAAAAAAAATAAAACTGCCACAGGAAAATATCCTTTTGGTTGTCTCTTAAGTGCCTCACATGTGTTACGAGAACAGTAATAACTAACATTTTCATTGAATGCCTATTACGATCCAGGGCTGTGCTAAGTTCTTTGTGTGTATGTCTCAGTGAAGCCTCACAGCCATCTTCATCAGTAGGTATTATCAAGTAGCCACATCAAGGACACATAGCCATTTAGAGGCATGGCAAAGATGAAAGCCATGTACCTAATCAACGCATTCAAATGCCTTATGTCATGTGAAGTGGATGGATATGGTGATGGAAGAAAATACAGGTCGTGACTTAACAATACTGAAATTTAGCAGTGGTGATAAGACACACATGCCTTCCTAAATTAAATCAAAATGAGATAATTTCCTTACAAGAGTAGTTGGCGTTATATCTATGTCTTGAAGTTAAGCTTTTTAACCATTCAAACAGAGAAAATGGCCTGTGTAAAGACATAACATAAAAATAGATAAGCATAGGTTTTCGTCATATTTACATGTGGAATAACATATGTAATATACATATTATATATTATAACATGCAACATATGATATGCTCTACATATATGACATATATTACAGACAATATGCTCCTTTAAGCAAAGCATGTGACTAAAATTTATAGAACTTTTACATAATAAGCATTCAGAGATATTTATTGAATAAATTCTCCAAGTTGTGCTTTTAAGGATATTTGTTCCCAGGTGTGTACAGGTTGCATTTGGGCATGAGAAGAAGACAGAGGGAAAGCACTGGTAGGAGGGGAGAAGAGTATAGTCCCGCAGCAGAAATGAAGGCAGCAAGAATGGAAAAGAAAGGAAACTGTAGGAGACAACACAAAGAAAATCAGCCTGCCCTGCTGAGGCTGTGCTGAGAAAAAGCTCAAAGATATCTTTTACAGAGTCACCCTGAATTCCTGAGGAACACACTATTGCTAACCAGTAAAGTGAAGAGAAAGAGTTGTTTGGTGGCAAGATCTTCCAGGCATGTTTAAGTTGGAGGGGTTGTAGGGAGCTTTTCATGATTGAATTAGAGCTGAAAATGTAAATTTAGGAGTAATCTGCAGAGAGTGGAGAGGTGAAGCCTTGTTGGTAGCAAGTGAGATAACCAAGGAGAGGAGTTACAGAAAAAGAAATGAAACTGCTGGAATAAGAGTCTTCTGAAACCGTCACAAGAAGTTGGGTGGCAGGATAAAAAGTCAAAAAAGGAGGGAAGAAGGAAAGGGTCACAAGAATTTATTCCTTTTCCACTAAAGCGTATTCACAGTTTCTGAAAACTTTAGATGGCATCTATACCACTGGTGTATTTGTCTTTCTCCATTTCTGCACACCATTCTTCAGAGCCCAGCAGGATTTGAATGCAGTACAAAGTGCACAGCTAACTGTTCTCAGGCTTGAATCCATTTAAGTGTAACACATTTCCTAGTTAAGTCATTCATCACTATTGGCTAACATTCATACACAGCATGCTTTCTTACATGCATTTACTTCTTAAAACGCCAAAGAAATTAAGTTATGTGGGAACAGGGTGATGTCTAGCAAAACTGGAAGAGAAGGAAAGGGTTCTTGACATTATTATCCCTAAGTTAATGCCCTGATCCTGATTTTTCAGCAAATGGTTTACTCTGAAGTGTCCAATTGATGAATGTAATTAAAAACTCAAGTTCTACGTGAAGGCAACAAAGACCTCTTCAGAAACCAAGAAACTGAGTGTTAAATCACTAATTTGTTTCTGACACGGCGGCATTCTGTTACAGGATAGTACTTAGGGCATCACTGGTGAAATATTGTTTGCAATAATGGCAAAATTGATTGCTGGAGACATTGGTCCCCTTAAAATATGGTGTTTTCCTGAAAATAAGACCTAGCTGGACAATCAGCTCTAATGCATCTTTTGGAACAAAAATTAATATAAGACCCAGTATTATATTATATATTATATTATATAGGACCCAGTCTTATATTATAGCAAAATAAGACCGGGTCTTATATTGATTTTTGCTCCAAAAGACGTATTAGAGCTGATTGTCTGACTAGGTCTTATTTTCAGGGAAACAGGGTAGAAAAAGTTAACAATTCCTTCTCCACCTATTGGTTACACTGTTTATTAAAAGATAGACATTTTTGTGGCATTTGTAAAGAAATAATCAGTTCTATAAAATATTATTAGGAGTTCACAGAGGTAGTGGAGATTTTCTTGTCAGGATGAGACAAAAAGTGTCTAAGATAGAGACAGCCAAAGATCACCTACAACTCATCACATACAAGGTAACTACCTACCTCTAAGTTCACTCAAGTAGAAAATGAACAGCTGCCAATGTTGATCAGAGAGAGAGAAAATGCTGCTTTCAGGAATGAAAGTCTCTTTTTCATTTTTAAAAAGTTAAAACAATATGCTATATACTTCTGCTGAAATAGCAAGAGGCCCAGACTTGATAAGATCACAGTCACGGAACTGATCAGATGCTTCTAGATGTGTTTACAGAATTTTACAATGATATAACCAACAGATGCTCAAAAGTAGCCTCAAAACTAACAAACACAAACGTTCTGTTTTCAATCTTTGGTGAATTATTTTGAAGTTCCAAAGCATATTGTTCAGAATGGCATTTCATCAAGCTAACAATTTTCAGGTCTTGACTATTTGGAAGATCATAAACTGCACCAATTTGCCGTTCTATCATTGAAAAGTTTCAAAGTATATTTTGCCCCCCACTGAACCAAAACACCTCTCAAAACAGAGACCTATTTCAAAAGATCAACTTCTGTGCGTTGTCTCTCAGTAAACAATGGGTGCCAATAAAAAAATACAGCTAATGGTTCAAAAATAATTTATGTCATTAAGGCTCAATGGCTAGTATGATGATATCAAGTGAAATAGATAAAATGTATACTGAGTAATAAGCAGCCTCAAGCAACTGATAGTTGAACAAACTATTCAAGAATGCAGTCCTGTCCTTCCTTCTTTGGGATCCTCTGCCTGCCAGAAAAAGTCTAGGGAAGGGGAGATGCAAAAGAGGCAAAGAATTAGGGAAAACATCTTGGGAGAAATAAGGGTGGTCCATTGTTATAAAACAATGGGGTCTTTTACTTTGAGACTGGATATTGAAACTGGAGACAGTTTCAGGACATATCTTAAAGAATTGTTCAAAAACTACTCATATGGACAAAAAGACTTTTCCAAAGTTTTCTCAGTGATGCCTGTTAAACACTGTCCAAAGAACCCTCACTCAGATTTGTGATCTTTTTAGTATTGTTCACTTCTTGCAATAAAATAAGACAGAAATGTTTTAGAAGATAACTCTACCGAACCCATTATACTTTATAATATTAAATACAACGGTGTGAAATTACTTCTAGGGCTTTTTAAAATGAAAATTATATACACCATATTTTGGAGAAAGCTTTTCATCGAATAATGGCCTACTTTCACATGAAAATTGACTTGATACTTGATTACAAATTGTGTGTGTTATGGTGTCTATAATTTTGGACATTAGGTTATTGGTTAAAAATGTAATTCTTATTATAATAGCATTTCTGGGGAACAATTCGATTTGACATGTCTCATTTCAATTTATACACCTATTCTAGAAACATAATCTGTCACAATCGATCATAACTGCCAGGACTGTCTGTAGTACTAAAAGTGGTACTTTACAGCTAATGTCACCACCGCCCACCACCCATCTGCATAATGAATTTAACTTTAAAAAGAATATTTGCATCTATTATATTACTCTATCTTCACAATGGCCTCATAAATTTGTAGGAGAAAGGATTATGAACTACATTCCACTTATGAGGAAACTGAGGTAACAATGAATAAGTGGCCAAGTAGAATTGAAACTAGAATTCAATTAGATTTCACGAATCTCATTTCAATTTATACGCCTATTCAAATAATTTGGCTCCAATCTAATGCATGCTTCTCCAAACAGCAGCCTGGTATTTCAAGGGACTCAATTCAATGAGCATACTCAAGCTATGGGTTAAAAATGTTGAAACTTTCAGAATGATTATGAGTGCCTATAACCCGGAGGTGAGGTACATCCTACTCTTATTTCCTAAGATGATCCCTTAGCAGCAAAGGTAACATCGAGGGAATTTTGACAAGAAAACTACTTTTCCTTACGGACCCAGACCAGTTCCTTCCTGGTGAAATCTGTTTCTCCGGTCAGCAGAGTTATAGCATCTGAAATAGTCAATCAATTTTTGATTTATCTACCTTGACAGTCAGAAACATGTTATAGAATATTCATTATAATGTCTAGACAGTGGACTCCTTAAAGGAAAAACATTGCTTTTTTTTTTTCCCCTTGTTTAGTGTCAAGCACACAGAAGTTGCTCAGTAAAATTTGGTGAATGAAGGAAGGAAGAAATGAGTGACTTTTGGAGTTTCCTTAATGCAAATTGCTCTGCTGATTCAGTCTATGAGGCACTGGAGTTTAGGATGAAGAATAAAATGTCTGAAGTCAGTAAAATAAAAGATCATCTTGAAAACGAGTAAAAGATTGATTTACTCTGGCCACTTGATTTGAAACTTACCAGTTGTTAGTCTGTTTAAGGAGATCAACTTTTTAATACAATTCAGTAACAAACTGGGTAACTTGACGGAAGATGTACCCAAACTGCTCTTCATCCATTGAAACTGACTTCTGTGTTCTGGTTTCATGAAACTAACCTATCACTCAGGGCAATAAACTACATAAAAACCAGGCAGTGTTTTATATAGTGTTAAGGAGAAAACATTATTACTGGCACTTATATCAAATAAAATTGCTTTCTTTGATAAGCTAACTAAAACCACAAAAATGAATTTGTTGAAGCTCTTCATAAACCTTATATATGGTTTGTAATCTTTTAAATGTAAAACTCTCCGTATAAACATTGTCAGGGTAAATTTTCATCTTAAAACAGAGTGATTGGCTCTATTTCCTGCGATATCTACATAGCAACTTTAGCAGAACTACTTTACTGTATAAAAGAAATATAAAAGAAAATCAATAGCAACAACAATACACTATGAACTAACCTTTTTGACAGGAATGGAACCAGAAGATTAAGATAAGAACATAAAAGTATGAAATAATGAAAAGAGTGCCAATTTCAACCCCGTAAGAAACCTTGGTGATGATTTCATATATATTTCATATCCAAAATCATTTTCAAGTAATAATTAATACCATTCTGCTTAACCTTGTAGTATAGGCAAAACCTTAATCAGACATTATTTGGGAAAATACACCTTAAAGCATCATTACAAATTCCTCATTTTCCACATAAATTCCTTTTTAATGATATTGTTATTTTAAATAAACATTTTAAAATTAGAAACACACATATACACATTAATCTCTTCTTTAAAAATGTCAACCTGCTGACTACACTAGTAGTCTTAGCTGCTTTTCCTATTTGTAGACAACCTTCTTCATTATTTGCTTCGTTTTCTTTTTTCTTCCCAAAAGTTCTAGAGATATAATTACAAGAATAAAATATAACACCTGACAATTTTTATCTTAACTATTAATTTGAGTTAAAAATTAGACATTTTTATTAAACACACTGTGTAAAAAATGACATGCACCATATATACTCATACAGAATGCAGTATCCTATTTAATCTTGAAGTTTACATTATTTCCACATGCTTTTTTAGCTAGCAGGACTTCAGAGCTAAATGGTTGAAGACAACTTCTCCAACAGTCAGCTAGTATTAAAAATCAGGTCCAATTAAGATTAGAATCAAATACCTTCCTTCTATCCAATTACCCATGAGCAACAACTGAGTTCCCCCATTCACACCAAGTGGCATCAGTAACTGGTAAAAAGTCAAGGGGAGAAACAGGTCGACTTGAAAATCGGAAGATTATCTGGGATCTCTGTTTGCTTTTGCTCACGTTTTAAGTTTTGAGTCTTGTTGGTCAAACTTGCTTCTGCCTTAGTGTCACAATCTGTTTTAACATTTAGCTAAAGAAATATGTGCTATATGTCATTTTGCAGTTGAGAATCGATGCTTACTTTTTGCTTTCGTTGGTAAACATGTCCCAAGAGTTCTCTTCTTTGATCAAAAACTCATAAAAATAGAAATCAGTCATTATTTTGAATGTTGAAAATTCCAGTAAGTATTTACTTTCTTTTGATATGCAACAACCATAAACATGTTTTGGTCTATTCCTGATGTTATTAATTTTGGAATGTTGATTACTAATACTGCCCGAATACAAGACAGCATATGGATTTTCAGGGCTGGACCAAGTTCAGAAGATGACAATGTGGAGACAACATTTCCATTGGATCTTATTGCAACTATCACTGAGCTGGATTCCTAGAGCTTGAAGGAGAAATCATTACTTGTGATTTCTGAAAGCAAATCCTCCTAGCCAATCTCATGGATATCCTTTCCCTCTGTGAGGACATACTGGTTTACATTACTGTTCTGAAATTCACAACTGACCAATTTTACACTGTTAAGTAATTTTTTGATTTATACTTATTAAGATTAATTCCATTATGACCAATATTGTCATAACAATTACATTGACATTTATTTTAATTATACATAATAAATTAGACATATTTAAATAAATGCTAGCTAAGAATTTAAATACATGAGAATCACTTGGCACAACAACAGAAAACTGTTTCAGTACAGAAGTGGCAAAGGGACACTCTACTTCCCATGTTAAAAATTATTTAGCTTGATACACAGAACTTGGAGGAAATCATTCTGTGGTCAGGATATTTTCTATTTTGTGTAAGATCAAAGAAATTTGGAATAGAATTTACTGGTGATAAGAAGACAGAAAAGACCAGAAGAAAAGTGAGAGGTCATTATTTTCCAATAATTCAAAATGATAATTTAGTCTTTGATAGCCATTCTCAAATGAGCATTTATTGAACACATACTATAAAACCAGCACTGAACTGGTATCTGAGATTATCAAATAGTACTTATCTTGTTGCTTTTGCTTTGGCAGCTTGAGCATAACAATGAGAGCCAAAAAGAAATGAACACCTCACATTCTAAACACGTAAGAAGTCAGCTCTCCTGCCTAGGTTGTGATCAACAGCAGTCCCTACCCCATGGTCCTCCCTTCCCCAACATACTTTCTAACCTATGTAAGTTGATTTGAGATTTAAGAAGGAGACAAAGTATGCCTAATGGAGAATACAGAGGTTTTAATCCTCTATATTCATATGAGATGTGATCAAACAATACGGTGAACATTTAAATTAAAAAAGAAAAATTACAGTAAAAGACACATTGCCATTAATCCCCCTCAAAATATTCCCTCTCTCTTTGAACACACTTATCCCATTGTTCTTGCCGTTTTCTGAAGCAGTTCAGGAAGTCCTCTTTCATGAGTGTCTTCAGTTGCTTATTGTGGCTGCCTTGATGTCCTGAATCATTTTGACTTTGGGGAAGAGCCAGAAGTCACACGGTGCCAGATCCAGTGAATAAGGTGGATGAGGACACACCGTAATGTTTTTATTTGACAGAAATTGCCATATACCAGATGCAATGTGTGACACAGAGCATTCTTATGATGGAGGATGATTTACGGTACACTTTAAAACACACCTTCTCTCAACCTTGGCTCACACCCGACTGACTGCACCAAACAAGTTGAAACTTGTCACACACGGTTACTAAGGTTCGATGCGCTGCTTCCCATATTAAAGACCCCTGCCTCTCCATTGGATGGTACTCGGCAGCAGCATTCGCCATATTTTGTGATCACAACAGAAAGGCTCCATGTCACACATCACTTCTGGTACAGCAATTTCTGTCAAATAAAAACATTACTGTGTGTCCTTATCCATCTTGTTCACCGGATCTGGTACCATGTGACTTCTGGCTCTTTCCCAAGTCAAAATGACCATGAAAGGCAAATTTTTGAATGGATTCAGGACATCGAGGCAGCCATGTCAGTGCAACTGAAGACGTTCATGAAAGAAAACTTTCAGAAAGTATCAAGAACAATGGGATAAGTGTGTTCAAAGTGAGGGGGAGTATTTTGAGAGGGTTTAATGGCACTGTGTCTTTTAATGTAATATTTTCTTTTATTTCAACACTCACTGTATTGTTTGATCACATCTCACATATCATAGTAGCTGCCTAGATGAGAACACAGGCATGTCGCTGCCAGGCCTGTGTGCTTACTGTCATAGGAGTAAAGCAGAACCAGCTAAAGAACTTGTCAGAGATTTACACATAGCCTCTGTGGTTAGGGTTATACATGAAAAGAGAGAGATGCCTGCTTTTCACCTGAAGGTTTCAGGAGGCAGGAAGCTTGATGGAGCAGTCTATGCCAAGGGTGAGAACACGAAGGAGAACGGGCCCCTTTGGTGGTTCTCATCTCCCTGATGGTGTTGAAGAGACCTCTGTGGCTAAAACAGGCTTTATGTGGAGGAACATGGAGTAGAAGATGGAAAAAGCACGGGGTGGTACAGATAATGGTGAAACGAGGGACGTCCATGAGGAAGTGAGAGACAAAAGCTGTGTATAGAATACATGGTATTTAAGCATCTGGGAATCAGACATATCTGGATTCAAGCCTCAGTTCTGACAGTATTTTACAGAATTTAAGGTCTCTGAACCTCAGTTTCTTCCTCTCTAAAATGAGAATAATGAGCTCATGGGGCTTTTGTGAAGGATAAATTGGACAATGCTTGTAGGAATCATTTTAAATGACTACACTATACAAACCATTATTACTTAACTTATACATTACATCCACCTTCGCAAGTCACTCATACCATATTACCATATTACATGCATTCTTCGGTTAGCTAGAGTCTTGCACAACTTTGTGTCTTGCATATTCCCTAGAGATGCTGTAGTGGACAGATTCCAAGCATGAGCTGAAATGAACCTTGTCTTTGTATAATCCTATCCCCCTTGAGCGTGGGTGGAACCTGTGGACACCCATGTGACACACACACACACACACACACACACACTGGGTGGGCTTGATCTAACCACACGAGCCCTTTAAAAGTGTAGAATTTTTTCCAGATGGTGGCAAAAGTAAAAATCAGAAAGATGCAAAGCATAAGAAGGTCTCAATACACCTTTGCTGCTTTGAAAATGCAGGTGGCTGCATGAGATGGAATATGAATGAACTTGTGAAAGAAAGAGCGGCCCACTGCTGGTAGCCAATAAGGAAACAGGACCTCAGACTCAAGGAACTGTATTCTACCAACAACCTGAATGAATGAATTTGTAAAAGGCTTTTGCCTCAGAGCCTCTAAGTAAGAGCCTAGTTCAGCTGATGGTTTGAGTTCAGCCTTATGAGTCCCTGAGCAGAGAACCTAAGAAAGCCTGCCTGCACTCTGACCTACTGAATTCTGAGATATAAAGGGGTGTTGTTTTAAGCCACCAAATTCATGGTAACCTATTATGCATCAATAGAAAACTAACAGAAATTTTGGTACCAGAGGTGGGGTGCTACTCTATCTAACAAATACTTAAAATATGGGAGTGGCTTTGGAATCAGGCAGAAGTCATCCGAGAGTTGCAAAGCGTAAGGAGAATTTGACATGTTGTCTCTGGCTTAGAGATATAGGATGCCAGGTGCAAGGATGGCAGAGCCACCCCTAATAGCTAAAAACACCCCTCCAGTTAACAACCAGTAAGGAAAACGTTTCTTTAGTCCTACAGCTGCAAGGAACTGAATTCTGCTAACAATCTAAAGGAGTTTAGAAGCAATTGCATCCCCAGAATTTCCAGATAAGATCACAGTTCAGTTGACACCATAATTTTAGCGTTGTGAGACCTGAAGCAGAGAAGTAAATCAAACCCACCTATACTTGAGCTACAAAAATGTAAGTTAATAAATGGATTTTGTTTTAGGCTGTAACTTTGTGGTAATCTATTATGTTGCAGTAATAGAAAACGAATACAGATGCTACCATCTACTTATTAAATAAATACCATTTATTAAATGAAAGCCAATGAGTGTTCCATGAAGCAACTGACATGATGTCAGGAAACATTTCACGTGGGATGTGGAGATCTGCGATGAAAAATTCTCCTTAAGAGTATTGAATCCTGACTTGTAAGGACCTGAAGAAAAATGTTGGAGGCTAACTACAACTAGGATTAATTGGCAGATACATATAAGCATCCCTGGTGATGTTTAAAATATTTGTTAGTGGCAGTGCAGTAGAATTTTGTGAAAGATATGATCACATGAGATAGAAGCTCAACACCAATATAATTTGGTCATTAACTGCCGAGGTTTACTCACAGGCTGGTAACATGCAGATTGCCCACAACGAAATGCTGGTTTTTGTGGCATAGTGTGAAATCACAGAACAGTTAAAAGAAGGGGTAGACAAGTAGTTCAGAATGGCTTTTTGGAGAAGGCAGTCTTGCCTTGAGTCATTAGTACTCAGTGAGTCTCAACATTGAGTACTAATGACTAGTGGGAAAAGAACATTGATGATGAACTAAAACAAAACTGGAGAGATAATCAAATCTGCTCCCCTGCCTCTTCCCCCATGCACTATAATATCTCATCATTCCCTGCCAAAAAGAGCATTCCTCTTATTTTAGAGTATCTCTAGGGAATAAGATCAAAGAACACTATCCCAGGAACTTAATTATCCTTCCTTGGAGGAAATCCTCTTTCAGCATGAAGGAGAAAAGTAAAGGCCATTTCATCATGTTCTGCTTCCATCCATGCCTGGTAATTTTACAACACGTGCTTTGACATTAGAATATTTAAAAAATAATAATACAGCTACTGCACTGGCATCTGGTACTATTGGCAAGCAGTACAAGGTTAAGAACCAACAGGGATTGAAAATGCCTTTTTGTAGAAAGGAATGGGGATAAAAAATGATCTCCTGAGTATCATTTATTCCCTAACCATAAAGAGAGAAAAAAAAGAAACTGTTGTCAAAAAAGCAATCTATAAATAATTGGATTTATAACCATATAATGATGGTTCTCAATCTTAACTGTATACTGGAATTAACTAGGCGTCGTTAACAAATTCTGATCCTTGTGTGTCACCATTTTCAAAGATTCTGAGTTAACCCATCTGGAATGCAGTTTAGGCACTGACGGTATAAGAGCTCCCCAGGTGATTCTGATATATGGCCAGGTGGGTCACCTCTATTTATTGACTGGTCTTGGCACACTTGCCTCTGGGCTATGGCCCAGGATTATACATATGATCCATTCTTGGGGAAAGACAATGATGAATCCTGTTTATCTTCTCCACTAGAGAGGACTAGATTCTAGAGATCTCTCAAATACAAAAATCCATGAGTATTTGCTCTGAAATGAACATGCCATACATAGAACACTCAACGTTCCCCATTTTTCCAAAGTTTGTTTGTTTTAATTCTTCTGAACACATTGGGCAAAGTCTTATTTAAGTGCAAACTGAATCTTCCTTTTAGTAAGATGTGTCTCTGCTTTGGGACCATGTATAAACAGTCTAGTGATGGCACACAGTGGCCCAGGGATGCTCATGACGGGTTGAGAAGAACAGAGCAAACATCAAAACCATGCATCCCAAATCTTGGAAACTAGAAAATTAATAGTTATAGCTCTAAAACCAACCTCAATTGGCAAAGTAGTATAATTTAGCAATCATTTATCTAACTTCTACACTACTCGTGGGGAATTAAAGACCCCAAGCCAGAAATACATTCAATTGAAGATATCTTTACACTTTATCTTGGTTAAAATTTGGATAGCAACACAATTTGGCCTTTAAGAAAGTCAGGGTTTATTTAACATTGCATCAATGTATAGAGAAGAGTGGAAACTTGAGTAAGGGAAGCTATTAGAAAGTACATTTATTGAAGGGAATAGAATTAATGGAACTTTGATTTTTTTCCATCTTGAATTTTCTCTTCTTTTCACCCTCATATACATATTGAGATGATTCAACTGGAACACTTTTATGGTTGCCAGATTCTTCTGACCCTGAGGCTTAAGAAGGATTGTTTGCTGGCAGGTTTACTGATATATAATAGAAATTGGAGGTCGAAGGCCAAACCTACATTTTACAGAGTGCCTCTGGATTGGGTGGTTGACAAGCAAAACTTATGTAAATACAGCCCCAGAAGAAAACTTGCTGGTGCTTCTTCAAAGGCCAGATCCATCCAAGACTTGCCATGAATTTCAATGCAGGTAATGATGGTTTTCTCCTCTTTTCACAACTTTTACAACACAGTGGTGGCTGGTGGTTAAAACGAATGGCGTACCCTATCCTTTCCAACACAACATAAACAGTACATGACTCTGAGATATCGAGACAAGAGTAGATGGAAATATTTTGCCAGAAGCATCTTTAAACTGAATATAAATTTTCATGTAGAGAATGTCCATTAGAGGCAGAAGCAAACATATCACTATAATATAATATGTGTTCATATTTGTTAAGCTAGTTAACTCTAGGCTGTGTACCTAATAAACATTAACTTGTTTAATCAACCATTTTGTGGGTTTTATGCTATTATTATTTTTATTTCACAAATAGGAACTGAGACACATAGAACTTGCTGAAAGTCACACAGGTAGCAGTACAAGAGTCAGGAATCAAGAATGTAGGCAATTTGGCTCCAGGAGCCCACTCTCTTAATCGTTGTATTACACTGTAGGTTTTGAGGATGGGGGCCATGGGCTCAAGAAATGGGCACATTGCCTTGATGGGAAAAGGACATTGTAGGGAAGTTTCTTTAGGGAGTTCATATCTGAGTGAAGTAAAAAATGTTAAAAAAAGACAATATGGATGAAGTGGATGGAAAAAGGAGAATAGAATTCACGGCAGAGGGGACAGCGTTAAGTGAAATCAAACAGGTTAAAAAACAAACAATCTTCACATGTGTGTTGGCCAGCTTGATATGGCTAAAAGATAAGATCTAAACCAGGGAGACGGTGTTAGCAATGCAAAGAGGAAGTAAATCATGGCGGTCTTAGTATCAAACCAGGTACTCGGACTTTATCCTACAATAAATAAACTCAAATGTTTTGGTTTTGGTTTTGGTTTTTACCTTGACCCATAGAAAGAAATGCATTTTACATGAAAACTAGTACATTTATATGTGTATATGTGTGTATGTGTGTGTGTGTGTGTGTGTGTGTGTATTTCACATACATATACAAACATATATATAATTTTAAAATTGAATGAAAACTTTCAAGAAAATATACCTATCCTTACTACCGTGTTTCCCCGAAAATAAGACCTAGCTGGACCATCAGCTCTAATGCATCTTTTAGAGCAAAAATTCATATAAGACCCAGTCTTATATTATATTGTATTATATAAGATTGGGTCTTATATTACAGTAAAAGAAGACCGGGTCTTATATTAAGTTTTGCTCCAAAAGACATTAGAGCTGATGGTCTGGCTAGGTCTTATTTTCGGGGAAACATGGTATGTACTTCTATTTTCTATATTTTATATCTATTCTAGTTTAGATTGTTTGTTTGCTTGTTTGTTTAGGAAACTAGTAGGACCCTCTGAATACATTTGTAGGTCTCACTAATGAGTTACAACCCACAGTTTCAAAAACACTCTTATAGGTGTTGAAAATACATGGTTATCAGCAAATGATTTTGATCATGGGTAAAATAAATTAAACTGTAACTCAGCTGGATTATTTTGATAGCATTATTAGCTGTTTATGGATGATTCTGAAGAACAGATTGAAGTAAAGATATAATTTTCCAAGCTCAGGAAAAGAGGACAAGGAATGCAACCCCAAGTCTAGTTAGATACCACAAAGAATAAACTCAATGCCTTAGTCTCCACTAAAGGGAAAATTCCATATTAGAAGAATGACACAAGGAACAGTCATAGAACCTTCATTCAGGATATCTTGGAAAACTCAATAAACAGCCAGTTTTCTTGGCAGGGTTACTGACATACCTACCTGAGGGACAAGAAATAAATAAATGATGCCCCCTTCCAATTCTATCCAGATTTACCTTCCTGGTCACTAACCATCTGAAAACCCATTTCACTTGCCTGGGAATAAAACATTAAATGTACATGTGGTTGTTCTGAAGAGGAACAACAAAAATTTATTAGAAACATATGAATAGTCATTGCTTTCGCTGATCAATCCACTCTTATACCAATGTCTGGTAGTTACCAGAAGAGAACTCAGTATCTCCTCAACAATGGAAGATGAAACTACTCCCTCAGGCTCCTGAAAGAATTTTTCTTGAGCTTATTATAGACAAGGCAATAATGCCTTCTGAAATATTTTAATCTTCATAGGAATAATTGTTAATATTCTTGGTGCCATTGAATTATTACATTTCCTTAATTTTAAAATATTCAAATATATTTGGACTCTTATTAGTGTCTTGGTCTGTATATTTTTAGGACAGATTTTATTAGAACAAAATGCAAAAATAAAGGAAGTTACATGTAAACAAATGAGTGAGCTTAACAAAGAAGCAGATTATATACAGTAGCCACAACTGGCCTTAGAATAAGGCAGTGACCTTCAGCCCACAAACACCAAGTTTCAAATACTGAGCTAATGACATAGTGAATACTTTTGTGATAATTATTTGGCATGCAGATTATTTTAAAGTCATTAGGAGGTAGTACATACCCATATGCATAAAAGTCCATTTTTATGTTAGCATACCCCAAAGGGCTTTCCTGCTGTGTGTTTTATACTGCTGCTGCTTTATGCTTTATGTGTTTGCATTAATGTTTTAATTTTCATATACATATCCTTAGGCAATTTTATGAAGGGCATGACTTTTAAAATTCTGTCGATATATTAAATTAGTGTAAAATAAGGTCATCTAGTGAGTAGTCCTAAATCAATTCTCTGTGTTCCCTCTGTACACTCAAACCTTCCAATATGGTTTATTTATTATGAGCAATGCAGGAGTAAGATCTGGGCTCTAAACTCTGACCATCTGTCAGATTAACATGCATATGCACTGAGTGTCTGTCTTCAGATGATGGATCCTACCACAAGTCCTCCCTAAAAGAATATATCAATCCTCTTCTCCACTAGAATACCACAATTGATTTATATTTTCAACACACACATAAGATTAAGCTTTCCTTTAAATTGGCCATTCTGATTAGAGTTGCCTCAGAAAGCCTGACCAGTATTATATAAGTCAAAGGTGTATGATAAGGTATTGGGGGAAAAAAAAGAGGCAACAATATAATATAGTGATTAGGAATAAAGATTCTAGAACCAGACAGTCTGCATCAGACTCAGTTCCATGGTTGACTATTATGTGAGTCTGGTCTAGTTATTTCACCACTTTGAGCCTCAGTTTTCTCAATTCAAAATAAAGATAATAATACTAAGAGTACTTACCACAAGATTTATAGTAAATGATGCATCTTGTTCAGCATTTTGTTTGTTACTACTACTACTACTACTACTACAGAGCTGACTTCAGATTTACTACTAAAAACCAAACCAAGTAAGGATGTGGGTGGTGTGCTGTATTTCAAATTCAGATTCAACCAGCGACTATACTAGTCATATTCATATGACATTCATATTAATGTCACTGTACAGCACAGCTTCAGAAGAAGGATCTGGCTTGAAACCCTACCTCTATTACTTATTCGCTGGTTTTCATTCATTATCTTCCTAATGCCTCTATAAAATGGATAAGAATAATGTTATCTCATTTACAGTGTTGCTGGGAGGATTAAATAAGTTAATATAGGTTAAACTCTTAGGGGGAAAAAGAAAAAGAAAACCTCTGGCACTTTTAAGCACCTGACAAATATTTGCTATTGTGACTTTTCAATTTAATTCAGAAGAGAAAATGCCCACATATTTAATTATCCAAAATATCCATAGAACCAGTCATTAAAATAATAATCCTTTAAAAATCATAATAATAACCATTAAAATAATAATAGATATAGCATGCTATCATTTGCCTATGTTTTCATATAAACTATGTAATATGGACTACTTACATCTGACACATGTAGAGTATGGATTATTATCTTCATATTACCATGCTTTCCTGAAAATTAGACCTAGCTGGACAATCAGTTCTAATGCATCTTTTGGAGCAAAAATTAATATATGACCCTGTCTTATATAAGACCTGGTATTATATATATATTATATTATATTATATTATATTATATTATATTATATTATATTATATTATGTTATATTATGTTATATTATGTTATATTATGTTATATTATGTTATATTATGTTACATTATATTATAAAGACTCGGTCTTATATTATAGTAAAATAAGACTGGGTCTTATATTAATTTTTGCTCCAAAAGATGCATCAGAGCTGATTGTTCGGCTAGGTCTTATTTTCAGGGAAACACGGTATACTTCATGAAACTGAAGCTCAGAGATCAGTGACTTGTTCAGTCATATAACGAATAATAAAGCCAGGGTTAATATCTAGTTGTGGCCTCCTGCTATAGAATCCTTTCTATTATACTGCTTCTCAATGGCTACATCACAAAATGCAATACAAGGCCATCCAGCATCCATACTGATAAGAAACCCTCCGGAAACAAGACAATATGAGCCCATAAATCAATAGCACAGCACTTCCTGACTTGGTAATTCTAAAGAAATAACAGGTAACAACTATTAAATCTGTACAAACCGTAGAGTCATTACCACAGAGGCACGTTTTAAACTAACTAGTTCTGGTAGATTATATGCATGTAAAAGGGACCTGGCTTTCCTTTGCTTAATGTCATCAACAAGTTTCTTAGAAACCGACTTTAACTGAAACAACATATAAAAAAACCAATTTTACCACAGGCTAACTAATATAAACAAGAGTTAAGTTTCTATGGACTACTTACATCTGACACATGTAGAGTATGGACAGTGTATTTCTGGTCACAAGAACATCACCAAACTTTGAATTAAAGACCCAGAACGCTTCTGATGTTAAACATTGAAATAACTGTGAACTACACCTACATTTAACAAATATTAATAACAAATAATTATCTTGCAACCCGCTTATTTCATTCTCGGGTCTCAAGTGATGAGCCTATCTGCAGATCAGGGCGCAAAGCGGGAATCAGCCCTGGACACCCGTCTCATCACAGGGTGCCCTGACACACGGGCTCACACGCACTCAGCCTGGAACAATTGAGACACGTCAATTCACCTACAGTGCACACCTTAGGGATGTGGGAGGAAACAAACCCACACAGACATGAGGAGAACGTGTAAGTCCACAACCGACAGTGGCCCCAGGCTAGGAATTGATTTTATTTTATTTTTCTCATCAATGTTACAATGCAAAAATGTTCAACAAAATGACATTACTTAAGGAACTGCTGTTGTTGTTGGATAGGGCATTTCATAAGTTGTTTTTAAAAAATCCAGATGATTTCTGATTTTTCAGCCTCTCCCATGGAAAAGTAGATGTATTTGTTTTGTTTTTAATTGGTGTTTTCCCCTGTGGCTTAGATAACTCAGGATAGTCCTAATTACACACTACAGCAACGGCCAGTTAGTATACTTCCAGTGCTCTTGGCTTTGCAAATAATAGTTGGAATGTGTTTAACAGCAGGAGACCATCACCCCATGGCAATTTTCCTCTATGTTTTGATTAAATTCACTGCCATAAGAAGGATGCATTATGCAAATATCCAAGCATTAAGACTTTGCCACTTTTAGTTTTTGTTTTTGTCATAAATGAAAGAATATGTGGATACACACCTATGGGAAATTGTGAGAGAGAGAGAGAAAGAGAGAGAGGGAGAAGGAGAGAGAGAGAGAGAGAGAGAGAGAGAGAGAGAGAGAGAGAGAGATCATATATATATATATGTATATATATACATATATATATACACACATATATATATAATTAAGCTGTTTTTCTTTGTTATGAAGACATCTATAAACATACATATATGTCTGCATTTATAACAAAAAAAGTTTAATTTTACATATTAGAGAACCAGATCAAGCAGCACTCAACTCAGAATTTACACATTATGAAAAAAAAAGTCAGTAAATACACAAATCTTTCCAATGACAAGGTGCCCTTTTGTAGCTTTCCTTCACTTTGCCTCTGATTTTCTTCTTAAATTATGGGCTTCAGACAATTCTGTACATCTTTTTACCTCCTAGAAAGAAGCCATTCATCATGTCTTTTTGGAAAGAAGAAACTCATGAAAGCTTTCAGGCAGGAAGGCAACGGAGAAGCATTTACGGATTCCATAGTCCACTAAGCACTGTGCTAGCTGCTTAGAACTGGGTCTCTCCTGCTGTTCACAGAGAAGGGGAAAGGCTGTGACTTTCAGTGTCATTAATGCTATGAATGCTATGGACTGAATCATATCCTTCCCTCCAAATCATATGTCCAAGCCCTGACATCCAATGTGATGCCAGTTACAGATGGGGCCTTAGGAAGCTAATAAGGTTTTGATGAGTTCATGCGGGTGGGGACCCTTGTGATGGGATTAGTGTCCTCATAAGAACAGATACTAGAGAGCGTGTGCTCTCTCTCTCTCTCTGTAACTTGCTTCCTCTCTGCCATGTGAGGAATGAGTGAGAATGTAGTCCCCTATAAGCCAGGAAAAGAGCTCTCATCAGAAACAGACCATCTAGCACCTTGATCTTGAACTTCTAGCCCTGAGAATTGTGAGAAATAGTTTTTTGTTGTTTAAGCCACCCAGTCTATGGTATTTTGTTATGGAAGCTTGAGCTCAGACAACCACTGACTTCCTTAGGCCATGGATAAAATATTTTAAGAACTTTTCTTTTCCCATCTCACAAGTTGTTAAACACACACACACACACACACACACACACACACACACACCAAAAAACAAAACTCCAGTGTGTCTTTTTGGGCCAGCATATATAGCTTCATATATGTTTCAGCTCTGGACCAAATTTTATAGACCATATGTTTCTTTGGTCTAGAAAATCCAAAAATTTACAAGTAAACCACCTAGGCAATTCAGAAAGATTTCCAGCAGCTCAGCATTTTAGACCAGGGTTTCTCAACCTCTTCACTATTGACATTTTGATCCAGATAATTCTTTGTTATGGAGCCTGTCCTGTGAATTTTAGGTTGTTAAGCATCATGCCTGGCCTCTACACTTCATATGCCAGTAGCATCCCCCGGCTCAATCGTGACAACCAAAAAATACCTCCAGACATTGCCAAATATCCCCTGGGGGCAAAAATCATCCCTGATCGAAAATCCCTGTCTATTCCAAAACTTCAATTATGTTCCATAAGTATCCTGTAAGGATGACATATATAGGTCATAGAAATAAAATAACCTTAAAGTTAAGGTAATAAGAATCAATCTCTCTCTCTCTCTCTCTCTCTCTCTCACACACACACACACACACACACACACACACCTTACTTCAGCATTACTAAATACCTTTTGGGAAAAAAAATGAAATGAAGCATCGTGGAGCAGAGAAAGAGAGTACAAGCCTCAAGAGAGAGACTTCATTGATTTGAGTTCCAGACCTACCTTGGATATTAGAGAGTGCTCATATCCTCTCTGAGCCACAGCTTTATCATTTGTAAAATTTGAAGGGTTGGCTAGAAGAGGCATGAAATTTAAACAATTTAAACAATTTTCAATCCTTCAATTTAAACATCTCCGATCCACAATGTACTTCAGATAAGTGAAATGGAAGGAACATTCTGAGTTTAAAATTCTGAGAAAAATTAAATGAGCTAAATTACAGTCTAATATCAACTATATGGGCTGTAATTCTTAGAGCAATTTGGCCAGCTAGCCTGAGTATCTCTGGTGATGCCAGGAACAGATTGGCTGGATGGCACTGCATGAGACAATCTCTTCAACACAGTCTGCTCAATCTGGCCTATCTGATGTTCTGCCTGGGATAACTTTAAACGTGGGTAGGCTCAGAATTTTTCCTTGGTGTCTCACAGGCTGTAGGAAGGACAGTTCATAATAAATGCCATCTTCATTAAAAGTCAATTCTTGCCAATGATGCCACGCTACTTTTGTTCTACAATACCGCATATAATTTGAGTCACGTTGTCCACAAAACAGAACACACACAAGTTAGAAAGAACATTCTACTCTCTTTTGGGGACTTATAATACCAAAAAGGGAGCAAAGGAAATACATTAGAAATTTACCATGGAACTTGGATTCTAAATGGTCCACTGCAACAGTAACCCTTGTTGCTGGTTCACTTGGCTAGAATTAAGACAAAACAAAAGAAAGCCAACCATAGATTTCTATAGAGGTAAAAGCTCTCATGATACCTATCACCACATCCTGCAGTAAAAAAAAAAAACAACAAAAAACAAAACAAAACAAAAAACTCTATAAAGCATTATTACAAGATTTACCCATGATTTACATGGAAGGTTTCCAATGAAAACAGCTTTAAGAAGCATATTTGCTTATAGCTGCAGAAGTTACACAGGTAACAACAGTACTTGAAATCAGGCAGTGGTTCTTGGGATTTTGGAAAGTCCAAGAAGGACACCATATATATTCTCCCTGTCTTCATTCCAGAGAATGTGCGCTTTGTGATGAGAAATAAGGAAGACTATTTGAGAACGTTTTCTATTCATAATGAAAACAAAGAGAATCCTGAAGACTGTATTCCCAGGCGTCACAGTTCAAAGGAGCCAACCTCATCGTTAGTCTAGCCAGAAAAGTCATTCAGGATAACAACTGGAGAACAGTGGCTTTAGAAATTAATTGGAAATACCTCATAAAATACTTCAATAATATCAAGCTGCTCTCTCTTCATAAAAAGATAAAACTGTCCTATATTTTAGCACATCTCCCAGGGAAAAGGCAGTAGATGTGAGCAGGTAAGCGTCCCTAACCTGTCTAGTCACATCAGAATATTAGCCACAGAGAAACAAGATAAATACATTCTGGGACCACCTGAAGTGATTTGTTGATCAACTGTGCACATAATTACGGCTTTTGTTTCATTAATTTTAATTACCTGTTTTTCTTTTGTCCTTATGCCCTGAGGGGAGTTTTTCATCAAAACTGGGAATGATTTTATGAATATTATTTGCAAACAAACAAATTAGACCCACTGAACTGGGGAGATCATTTCTTTCCCTTCTGTCCTATAAGGTTAGTTGCTATTTTCTAAAAGTGATGTTGACTCTATGGTAATGTGCACAAAGGTATTAATCAGGAGAAGAGGAGATTTTGTGAATCAGTAAAGTGTATTATCAGTACCTCATTATAAGACACTACCAATCTATGACCCGAATAACAGCAACCCCCAAATTATATGCTTAAATCGTTACCCCTTTTACACAGTTTTACACTATATATATTAAAGCACTCTTTACAGCTTCCACGAGAGCCCTTAAAGACAATAAGAATGTGAAAAAATAAAAATAAAAAGCATTAGCTGCTTATGGGAGCTTAGCCTAGACTCAGACATCCAGGCAGATCCAAACAACCTATTGCTCCTCTTTCCCCTTTCCTACATGGCCTACAAGTGATCATTTTGCTTTTCACACTATGATCCTAAAATTAAGCTTAGCATCCCATTGTTTGTGGTAATATCTTTTATCATTTTCAAGCAATTATCATCAAAGTTCCATTTTTATTTTTGATGATAACAGCCAGTTCTGGTGAGGGGCCTTGAAGCAGAACTTCCACATGTTCCTGCACGTGTAAAGCTCCCTTTTTAAAGTCTTGTAAATATTGAGAGTCATTGATCTAGTAATTTGAATCATATGGAAGACTGTGTCCTAAAGTAATTATCTTACATAGAAAAATGTTTTCTGTTCACAGATGTTCAAAACAGCATTATTTATAATATTTGTGTTATATTCCCATCACATGGTTCATGGTGGAGTAAAATTCAGTAAAATAAATATATTAATTAAAGCCCATGCAAGAGGATTAAATGTTAAAACATCCAAATGATCTCACTGTAAGGCTGTCATGTCAATGGTCATTAAAATATTGTTCTAACAATGTACAAATACCATAGAGAGAATGATACTGAGTCTAAATCTACAAGTAAATGTAGGCACTACAAACTTACACCACCAGCAACATCCTGTGATTTATGTTTCAATCATAATAGATGTGAACAGGAAAGAAAAGACAGGGAATAAAGCTATTACTTTTTTGTTGTTGTTGTTGTTTTTTCTATTAGGACAACACTGAAAACTTATCTGAGGCATCTACTCCTCAAATGACACAATAGAATAAAAATTGGCAACTAAGGCTTGAAAGTTAATTCAAAGGTTTATTATATTACAGGGTTCATATTTAGCAGCTGTCAATTTGTTACTGACAACTGTAATAAAAATCAGCAGAACCTGAAACCTTCTACTGCCAAAGAGACAGCTGTTTGTGAGTGTTGGAAGTTTTTGAGGTGTTATTTTTTGAAAAAACAACCTCTATTTCAGAAAGACAGTATTTTTTATAACACAAAAACTTCATTTGACAAAAACAGGACTGGAGCTTTTTCCTGCATTTTGGGAAAAGAAAAAAAAACATGGAAAAATGTGGAATTTTTTTTGTGTTCCAATGTTTTTAGGCAGTGTTTTTTCACCTGGGGTAATTTTGACCTCCTGGGACTGTTTGGTGATATCTAGAAACATTTTTGTTTGTCACAACTAGGTGATGCTATCGGTATCTAGTGGATAGGAACCAGGAATGCCTAAACATCTTATACAGGACAGTCCCCACAACAAAGAATTACTTGGCTCAACATGTCAATAGTGCCAAGATTGAAAAACTTTGTTTTAAAAGAATTGATTTGATGGATTTAGACACCAGATAGATTTGCTTTTACAGACTTTCTAAACCATGGTTTCTATAAGAAATGTTCTGGTGGAGAGCTGCAGGCAAGTGCTGGCTGTGCTTTAAGGAAGTATTATTTAAACAATAGATTCTAACTCTTTAGCTTAAAATTATAGCAATTACATTTGCACTGATGTAATTATGTTTGTGTCAGCACTTATACTGAATGTTTCTATGTACAACATTTTATAACTGGGTCATAAAAATAAATCTTTAAAATTGGACAGGAATTTCTTTACATAATAACAATCTTCTAAATGTACATTAGCTAATATTCCACACAAGCTGTTTCATTGTCCAACAAACGTTAAAAACTTGAATATAGTTTTACCCCAAACTTTACCCTGTGACATTCTCAAATTGAAGGTGTTTCCAAAAAAACAGATACCAAATAATATATTCATATTACTAATTTTTCATTAATAATTTTAAGGACTCTGAATTATAGAAACAGCCACTTTCAGGCCAGGATTAAAAAACAATGATCCATATTTTGTTGAGTGTCTACTCTCTTTCAATCATTGAGAAAAGTAACTTATATTAACATTTGCTTTTAAAAATGTCATCATGAAATCTATGTAATTTTACTAACAACTGTCACCCCAATAAACTAAAAATAAATGTCGTCTAACCCATAATAATATTTTCAGAAAAGACTCTTTACCCCATGAAAAATAGAAGAGAGAATAAGGCTGCGGGCAAATCAGACACACACACACACACACACACACACACACACACACACACGCCTTTTGTAGCTAAAATATATATTGTTCCAATAAAATTGACTTTTGACACACAATATCACTAAGAAGAAATTTAAGGAAGATATACCCCACTTTCAGCATGGTGATTTACATTTAAATCAGAAAACATTTCAAAATCAAGACTTTAAAACATCTCTCCCTCCATTTGATTTCCCCAGAGGATGCAGTGTCTCTGTCTCTGTCTCTCTCTTTTAATTAAACAAACACTTTAGAACTTAGAATATACTTGATGCTTGTCTTAAGTTTCACAAGTATTAACTCATTTAATTTTCCTAACAACTCTATGACATATGTGTACATATCACCTACATTTCACAAACAATAAAACTGAGCTATGCAGAGATTAAGTAATTAAACTTGGTCTCACTGCTAGTAAGTGACAGACAGGAATTGTATCAAAGCAGGCTACTGCCAGAAGCCTTGCTCTTTAACCCTATGAAAGCTGCCTCTCCTTTATCACAAGCTACTATTTATTCCTCGTGGTTTTCTCAGGCCCTCCCAGGTATTGTGGCCTTGGAGATGAACATGTGTGAAAGGTTTCAGGTCAAATCAAAGGAAAAGCTGTGGTGAGTCCAAGAAAAGGAGCGATTAGCTGGTCCATCCATGAAGTTTCATTGCGAGAAATCTCTCAGAAATAGAAATCCAAAACCAGTTAGATCTGAATTAAAAGCATCTGATATCTTACTCTCATCTGTTTATGGAATATATTTTATATTACTCACAACTTATTTATTCTCCATAGGAAGAGGCAGTATAGAATGCTACTTAAGAGCATGGACTCTGATGCTATACCTTCTGGGTTCTGATCCTAGGTTTGACTTGCTATTACTGTATTTCTACTGCATTTCTTGAATATTGCATAGAGGCAATGCTATGTTCTCTTCTTCCTGGGAACACTGCCAGATCTTATTCCCATATGTATTTCTATGTAAGTGAGGCCACATTGCCAGTCCTCACTAATAATAAAAGAGTGGAAATAATGTGGGACATCTCCAGCCCCAAATGCATAAAAGCAGGTGCATTTTGTCTGTACTCTCTTTCTTGACTTGTCTAACATCAGGGTGTAGAAGATCTGAACAGTGGATCATTCCAAGGCCTTAACGTATGGTGGAGCCACAACACGGAAGGAGTCTGGGTCCTTCCATTACTAGATGGGATAAAGCTTCCACTCATGACATTAAACTATGGTTGATTAAGTTGTGAACCAAAAATAAATCTTTATTATATAAATCCAATGAAATTTTGAGGTGTTTCTTGTAACAGCTAGATTGTATTATGCTGGCTCATATGTACATATGTTATACCATCATAGAAAGAGAAAAATGATCTCTCTTCAACTCTAAATTACTTTAGCTTGGAATAGTTTTAATCAATCTATGTTCCTCTCCAGAAGAGCTTTGACAAGTTCCACTATCTATAAATCTTTTTCTTTTATTAATTACCCCCTTCTGTCTACTTCCCAACCTCTATAGCACTTCTGTATAGTTTCAAATTTCAAACGTTATGAAAACTTAGTATAGACGCAAATATTTACAGCAGTAAATTTTGATTTGTAAAGTGGTAGAATGCCAGTACAACTTATAAAAATATCCATAATCCAAGTAAAATATATTGAAACTATCTACCATAAAACCTTAACTTTTCCACTATTTGATCGGGCTACCAGGATGAACACAACAAATAATGCGGCTCATGTGCTATAATGCTCATTAAAAAAAAAGATAAAAAAATCTAATGTGTAGCACTGATACCATCCCTTTCTGTAAATATTACCCTGCCTACAACTAACAAGGGAATCTCAATTTTGCTATCCCTTTATCAAAGTAGCGAATAAATCTGAGTCCTAACACAACAACCAACATTTCAAGAAGGCCTCCTTAATGCTTACAAATTGCCAAAGAGATCTACTTCTAAAGGATATGACCTCTTAAAAATTATTTGGAAGAAATTTTATGTTCAGAATTTCAAATATGAGTTCATTGTGTTCTTTTATAAGTTATGTCTCCAGGGTCCTCTGTTTGTGATGGTTCAGTCCCAAGAAGTACAGGAACAATTTGTGTATCACTCAGCACTGGCAGATGAGTAGATTCTCTTATACCCTTTTCATCTCCAAATGCCTCAGTTTAAAATGTAAAAGATTGATTGATTTGGCCACACTTCTTGTAATCTTGACAGTAAGAAGCTCCGAAAAATTTCCTTTGCAGTCAATCATGCATACGTTGCTTAAAGGCTAAAAAGACAGAGGACATCTTCTAAACCTTCACTTAGCCACCAGAGTTCATAGGTATATAATATTCATATATTTTATTGAGATGATATAAGCAATATCTCTTAACCTGCACTTTTTAATTGCCTATTACGAAACACAATCACTAGAAAATTACAGAATGGTTCAACTAAAATTTTTAGAATATTCATTATTTCAAACATGTTTTTTAAAAGGTAGCCCTTCTGCAGTTGCTTGTTTACTCAATCCCCAGGTTTTTAAAGGAATATTTCATGTATAAAGAAAAATCATACGTGGTACTTGATCTTAAAGAAACTCTACAAAATAATAAACAAAAAGAGACTATGTTATTCATGTTTCTAGAGTCAGTAAGATAGGTCTCACATATCCTACATCATAAAGTCATAAGTAATAAAATCATAAATTCATTGGCAAAGTCTGTGTTTTAATATGTGACAACTACTGTAATAAACATCACATCTAAAACCCAGGGACCATAAACATTACATATCCTGAGAAATAGCTGTCAACTGGAAGTCTTGACCATATGTCCACATCTCAAGTTCGACAAAATAAAAAGTCTGAAGTCTTAGCATGCCAAGGTCAAAATGTATATGTATTCTAATTAGCACTTAAAATAAATTTCCCAACTTCTCCACAAAGAACTCATTTCTTATCTTAAGTGTTAATGAAGAAAGGATTCCAAGAATAATAATAAAAAAATGATAACACTTTTTATTTCACTGTTACAACCAAACACGTAAATACCTTTCTCTTAAGATGTAGTGGTAAAGTAAAATTAAAATGAAAGTATTTTTTGGCCAGCACAATTTGATATTATGTATAAAGATACAGCTCAAAAAATCGCTACAGCTTGTTGGTAAATGATCAATTGTGAGGCCTTCTAGAATAAATCATCCCAAAACTTTCAAGAGATTATAACTCAGCATAGTAGGAAGGGAATATAGATTTCACAAAATATTAGAACAGCATAGAAGCTTAAGCAAACTCTAGTGTTCATTTCATATCTATCTGTATCTATAGCTATATCTAAATATCTATAGATATATATGGGAACTGAACTCAAGGAGGCATGAAATCACTCAGTTACAGAATTAATTTGTCAGTAGATTTGGACAAGAATCTGGTTGAGTCTCATCCTGAGCTCCTTTATACTCTACAGTATGTACATGGAAGGTGCCTAGATACTGTGTTCTAACTGACCTTTCTAAGTTTCACACACCCAAATAAAATATAATAATCTTCAATGAAGCAGTAATAGATTAGTAGAAAATGTTGTTGTAAAAGTCAGAAGTGAGTTCTAATCTGTCATTGCTTAACAATGGATTTTTTATTTAACTTCAGGGTACTATTTTTTAGTAATTTTTAGTAAATGTTTTAGTAATTTTTAAAATGGGAATAATAAATCCTCATGCCATCGAACTGATAGGACTATAGACTCCAAAGTGAAATCATAAAAATGGTGAGTATTTTAAGTTATTATTATAAAAAGTTTTGCAATTAAATACCATTTATCCTTAAAAGAGATTGAGGATGTATTTAGACTACTAAAAGCTTTTTACTATACCCTTTTTTTCTTAAAGCAGAGATGCAATTATTACACATAAATGAGTTGGAGGACCACATTCAATATTTATGTGCTTTTCTCAGGGATAAACAAAACTTTCTTCAAAGACAATTTTGTCTAAAATATACATGGCTATTTTAAATCTCAAATTTATAGGCAATGATCATAAAAAATAGTTTGAACTTGGACTAACAGGCAGTTTCCAGTATTAACTAGGACACTACTGATATCAACATAGTACCTTAAAAAAAGTCATTTTCTATTGATTTAGTCTCTCTTCTTTCAAACTACTCAAAGCCCTAACATGCTCTCTTAACAACCTTTTAAGTTTTAAAACATTTCCTGTACTTACTTTAATTTTTCTTTTCAAATATAAATTCATGGGAAGTTGCAAAAATCTGCCAGGAGGTTCCGTGTACCATTTACCCAGTTTTTTCCCAATGACAATATTTTTCATCACTAGAGTACAATATCAAAATGATGGAACTGACATCGGTACAATCCACAGGGTCTATTCCAGTTTTTTCCATTTTACATGCACTCATTTGTATGTATGTAGAGTGCTACACAACTTTATCACATGCCTGGATATATGTAACTACACCACTTCAAGATACAGACTACTCCATCACGGTAGGCTCCTTCTTGCTACCTCTTCTTATAGCCACATGTACCCGTCTTCCGTCACTCCATCCCTAATCCCTGGCAAATCACTAATCACTTTTTCATCTCTATAATTTTGAGATGGAGTTCTTTCATTTAGCATAGTTCCCTCGAGAGCAATTTAAGCTGGTATTTGTAGCAAGTTCGTCCCTTTTTATTTTTATATGGTATTCCATGGTTTGGATGTTTAAACAAATTGATGTTTACTCTTTCAAATATATAGCATTCTAAAAATGAAAACATTGGCTAGAAAAATTTAGCTAAAGTGTAAAGAACTGATTCTTCACATGCTGTATAAATTAAGATGTTTAGAAAGGGAGACCATGGCTCCACAGAGTTTGAAAAAAAATCACATTCTAAAATAAGACTTTTACCTAAAATGGAACTTGGTTTCTAAGACCTAAAAATGTTATACACCCTATCAGTGGCTCAAATTGTAGCTGCAAAAATTGTGCCTATATCTCAGAAAAAGTTATAAATATTTTATTCTTAATTTCAGTACTTAATTTAATTCCCTTACATATCAGACTATTATTCAGTGTAATGAGAAATCTGTTGTACAAAAAAAAAGCTTTTTCAAAGTTGATTAATGTAGTATCATTGTCTTTGTCTTTTAAGCATGAAATGTATTTTTTAAAACATTGACTATAGACTATAATGTAATTTTGCTATGATTACAATAATTATCTTTCAGATACACCTTGAAAATAATTTGATTAAAGAAATTGGTGAACATACAATCAATAAAATATTATACAGCAATTTAGAATGATGATAATAGCATACAATTTAACGACAAGGAAATATTTTTCTGAGCTATTAGTAATTGACATAGAAGGTTACAAAATAGTTTTTATAATATAATCTTATCATTTTTAAAACAATGCACATATATGCATAGAGATTTAAAAATATTTGGAAGATTATATACTTATTGTGTACTAAAAATAAATATTTTAAAAGGAACACTTTAAACTTGTTTTGATTATTACTCTTGAAATCAAGCTTAAAAATGGACTTAGCCTCAGTCTGACTCACAAGATAACTATTCTTGTATACAAACAGCATTTTGTGCTACAGGGTCAGGGCTCTTGTACAGTTATAGTACTTTCTTTTTCTTATTTCAGTTATACTTAATTTAACTACTTAACAGACTTGCTTTGTTTGTTCTTATACAAAATAATTCAATTGTTGAAGTTCCTTCATATCTTCATCAACAGAAGTAGTGATTGCATAACACCGATTAAACAAAGTGCTTCAAAACCAAAACTTCAAAAATGAAAGGCTTCAACATCTTAGTTTCTCTAAATATATCAAATTCAGCTTTTAATAAAGTATTCAGAGGTTGTGTCTGCTGCAGTATTGCCCCACTTGTATTTTATGATTTCTTCTTCCTTTACTTACCAAACAAAGTTTCAGTGCAACTGCTCAGCCATTTACCATATTTTCCTGCTTCCTGTTTCATAACAATTTTTAGTGATATCCATAAACTGTGGCATATTACTGATCAATATTACATACAGCCTTGGGTAGAACTTTCTTTCTTCTGCCCCCACTGGCAACATAAAAATTAAGTCAGTACATCTGATGCTATTGCCATGAATAAAGCTTGCAATTTATGGTGCAACTAATATCGAATTTTTCTTTTACATTAGAAACTTACTGTTTATAAATTAAGCAATAATAGGGTCAATTACTGGTATAATAGTCTTTTAATATTTTCTATCCATTATCATTCTACATCCACAAATATAACTCAAGTACGCATTCTCTTTAATTTGGAAAAAAAAGTCAGGCAATTTCAAAGTAGCTGTAATCAACCACTTCGAGAAAACAAATGTGGATCCTATACTGTTGATAATACCACCACTACTATTAGGTTGGTGCAAAAGTAATTGCGGTTTTTGCAATTTTTTTTTTATTTTTTTAACCTTTAAAACTGTAATTACCTTTGCAACAACCTAATAGTAGCAGCGTCTACTTATTCAGTGACTACTATCTATCTGTAATGGCCTTTGACCCATCTTAACAACAATCTTATGAGTTAAGTGACTGGCTCCCCAATTTAAAAGGTGATGTAGGTCATACAATCAACATGTGGGGGAACTGTACTTGGCACCAGATAGTCTGGCTCCAATTACATAGTGGTAGAGTGGACATTACAGAAATGTATCCTAACATGAACTGATTTGGGACTAATCTTCACCTGAAATTCGTGTTCCCAAGGCTATGCATTTTCTAACTTGCCCATGACTATGGTAACAGCTTAGCTTGAGAGCTGCAATAGTTGACTAATTTTCCAGCAGCTGATGGAAGACTCCAGCTATCTTTTATGGGCATTCTCTTGATGCTTTAATCATCACTTCACTGTATGGTGAGCTTAGTCTAGAGGCTTAATATTATTTACAAACTAAAGAATACAAATCCATAATTTTTAGCTGCCCTTATGCCATAGCGGGTCTATACATGGTCCTTAAATTTTATTAAAAGTTCAAGAACTTATTTCAATGCCTTTACTTTCCTGTCCTCCAGCTTGAAAATACCATTAAGTTCCACCATTCATACATGTGATATAAAGATGTGACATTTCCCCTTGAAAGAGAATGTTTGGATGTCACAGGACTTGAATTTGAATCTCATCTCTGCTCTATGACATTGGATAAGTTCCTTAAACTCTCTGGGTTTTATTTTACTAAATTTGGGAAATTTAACCGTGATTTCCATGGCAATGTGCTTTTCTAAGATCCTTTAACAAGAATTCAAGATGAATTAGAGGTTCATTTAGTAATGGCTATCTGAATGGATGCCTGTGGACTAGCTCAATTTAGACAGATTTGTTTGAGTGATCTGCCATTTTCCTTTCTCTGTTCATTAAAGAGCAACAGTTAACTAAGTGTTTTTACCCTTATGGAAAACAAATTTAATTGACAGAGTGAAAGCTATAAAACTTCACTCTATGATCGATTTGAGGCCATCTATGGGGAGAACAAAAGTGTCATCAAATAAATATTGGCTCTGTAGATAAAGGGTTTACACAGAGCCATCTTTTGTGCCCATTGCGACAGCAACTGGATAGTCTGTGGAAGTCTTTTTCACCTGAACAGTTAAAACTTCAAATACATCTTGGGCTGAAGTTCAGTCCATGCATAATTAAAATCTTTCTTATCCTGTATCCTATAAATATGCAGAGGATGTAAGATGAGAACCAAACACATTCCCCTGGAGAAGCTACTTGGGCGCAGCCAAACCTCATCAGAGATCACTTCAAAGATCAATTCTTCATGTCCATAGAATCAAGTTTAAATGATTGTGTGATCCGGCTGTTCCCTGTTTCCCTGTTGCATTATTCATGACCTTTGCTCATAATAAAACGGACTGCAGCATTTCAATGCCGATTTTGCATTTTGTGCTAAATTTCAATGGCCATTTCCATTTAATAGGCTAATGGTCTTTTATTCTGCATATTTGTAATATTCCTTTTAAAATTTACTATTAATAGTGCTCTATTTAGATAGTAAGGAGAAATAAGCTCTTTAAAATATTTATATTATATTTTACATATAAAGCTTATATATTATGGAAAAAGGTAATCTTTCAAAGACAGCCTTTTCTACTGGCATTACTTTTGATTCTTACCCCCCCTCTCTTCCCAGTCAGGCATTTCCATAATTGCTTTTTATTTTGTTGTATTATATAAACTGAGAAACTGGCAATAACTGTGCCTGAGTGATTATATTAGAGAAAAAAACACAGAAATATTACCTGATAATGGAATAGTACAATGATCCACGCTTCTCTTACTAATAGGACAACTAAGAACATTAATAACTTAAAATATTATATTAATATAGTTTCTATTCTGATTCTAGAGCTAGTAGAAAGGAATGTAAATGCAATATAAAACTAGCGATACTGTCTGGAGTCAATTCCCTAGATGCCACTTCTTATAACATCTATGTTTCTAGTAGAATCACTCCCTGATGTCACTGACATGTTCTAATTTCTATGGCTGAGAAAATGCCTTAAGATGCCTTTTTTCTATAATACTAAAACATTGCTACTTATTAGAATTCCAGAGACGTTCCCTAACACCATCAAAAGTGGTATGGCAAAGGATGCATGTTTATATCATGTCAAATTTTAGTTAAGCTTGGAGTATCACCTAATGTGCTAATCACATGTTGTGACTCTCTAGATCAAATAATTTTCCATGGCTTCTTTCTATGATGAAGCCTTCTCATAATCAAGGACCAAAAAGACATTTAACATTGGTGCAATCAGTATGGAAGTAGAACACACAGTTGTATGTACATAAACATTTTATCTATAAAGCATATCTTTATTCCCTCAATAAAAATTTGTGTAATACTATTGTTTATTATCCCTTTTCTCTACTTTAAAATACTTTAACAAGTGTTGGAATGACATTTACAGTTTTACTATCAGACTTTCAGAAAATTTTGAATATAATACCAAAGAGAGAAAAAAATCCTTGAGGTTAAATAACCAGTGTTTGTTTTCTGAGAAGCAAGCATAACAGTGTAAATACCTTCTCACACTATTTTGTCATCGCAGAAGGGGTTGTTGCAAGCACAGTGGACGTTGACTTTCTGGGGATTCATTCTTACCTGCCCATTCACTCATCAATTGATCATGGACACTTAATCAGGTAGTGTCTATGGGGCTCAGTTACCTCATCCAAAAATGACATTGGATTAGATAAATCTGTAGGGCAACTTCCAGCTCAAAAAGTTGATGAATCAGAGTCATCTTTTAATTCATTTAAATTTTAATGTTTTTAATGTCTATGTTAAAGAGACTAAACTAATGTAACTTTCCCTATAACTCTATTATTGTTTTGTGTGGTTTTTTTTCTGTTGTTTTGTTTTTAAAAGTTGTATTTTGTCCCTAACTTCCAAGTCTCATACGTCATCCTTAATCGCTTCTCTCTAAAGATGATGTAAATGAGAAGCAGTATCTTAATTCTCTCTTGTAAGCTTTTTTTTTCCCTTTGCACATTTTCTCCCAACCAGCACAAACATGGTTTGAGCTACTTCTCTATTCTAGACACAATTCACCCCTGGGATTTTCATCAATAAATAAAGAGAAATGCTGCAATCACAGCTGCTCAACCACCTACCAAACCCCTCATTAGCTTGTGGACTACAACATAAAAAATAAAGATATTGAAAGTCTAGTCACAAAACTACACATTGCATTATAGCATTACAAGTTAAATAATCTAAAATTCAACTTCATTTAATAATAATATCAAAGGAATCAGCACATATTTATAGATCCTTTGTTATTTATTTCAATTTTGAACAAATAATACAAAAAATGAAAAGTTAGTATTTCTACACATATTTATCATATATCCATTAGAAAAATAAATCTTTATTGGTTATAAACATAAGCTATACCCCTGCTCTTCTCATAGTTTTTCATCCATCTACATGAGAAGTTTCAAGACAACTTGTTCTTCATCGTTCTATGGTAAATTTCCTACCCTCCCTATGCCACTATTTACCTGCATCCTCATGGACATGGTTTGAATAAACTCCAAGCCAGCAGACTGTCCATGGAGCACTGTCATCACCAAATAGAAATTCAAAATATGGTAACTTTAGACTTCCTGAGGTTTTTATAAAGGCTCAAAAGAATAAAGACTCTAGAAGCTGGCACAGTCATTTATATGAAGTCTTAAATTGTTACGAAAAGAATGGACCACTGGATCATTGAATCCTGTCTACAATTTCTATACAGTGAGGCCCCCAGGGGTAAAATGACTTGTCTAAGGCCACAGAGCTAGCCAGAGGCACATGCAGGAGAAAAACACTGCTCTGATGTTTCACTCCAGCACTATTCCTACTGCAGCATACATCTTCCCAAATCTTCCTTTATATTTTCCCATCATCCATTATCCCTTCTAATTCTTTCCAAACCTTGGATGTCCATAGCCTAATTGAAAAAATATATATAGTTAGAAGCAACTGCTTTCTAAAGGTTACTCAATGACTTTTAAAATACATATACAAATAATTTTAACCTATTTATTTTTCTCCTCAGCTTTGAACAGAACCGTCACTCTAGACAGCTAAAGGTACCAAAGAAGCAGCCCTTTATTTATTATTTAGGATGTAATTAAGGTACAGTGATAAAAACAAAACAAAACCAAACAACAACAACAAAAAACAAAACAAAATAAAACAAAACAAAAAAACCTCTACAACGGATCATGCTAAATTATTTGCTTTGGTGAATTCTGAAGGTTCAAATTTTATGTGGTCTCATGTACTTTGAAATTTCTACCTGCTTACACTGGATGATTCCTTCCCTCTGAAGAACCCTCTTGGACACATGATTGATTGTCAGTATATACAAGGTGTGATCAAACAATATGGCGAATGTTTAAATAAATAAAAAATAATAGTAATTACAGTAAAAGACACATTGACATCAACCCCCCTCAAAATACTCCCCCTTGCTTCAAACGCATACTTATCCCATTGTTCTTGTCACTTTCTGAAGCAGTTCTGAAAGTGCTCTCATGAGTATCTTTAGTTGCGCTGTCATGGCTGTCTCAATGTCCTGACTCAATTCAAAACATTTATAGTCCTTTTGACTTTTGGGAAGAGCCAGAAATCTCATGGTAGCAGATCCAGTGGTGAATAAGGTGGATGAGGACACACCGTAATGTTTTTATTTGACAGAAATCACTGTATACTAGAAGTGATGTGTAACACAGAGCGTTGTCATGATGGAGGATGAAACTGTTTGCCCATTTTATGTTAATGCGTTGCTCATGATCCATGATTTACGGCACACTTTAAAATACACTTTCTCTCAACTGTAGCTCACACCCGACTGACTGCACTGAACAAGTTGAAACTTGTCACACACTGTTACTAAAATTCGATGTGCTGTTTCCCATATTGAAGTTCCCTGCCTTTCTGTTGGATGGGACTCGGCAGCAGCATTCACTGTATTTTGTGATCACACCTATATATACAGTTAATTTTATAGTATAGCTATATCTCCAAAGGCAAAAGGCCTGCCTTTGTCCCCAGAGGCATGACGGCCAACAGTCCCCAATGGCTCCCCAAGGATAGAATGCAACTGGTTATCAGAATGAAGAGCTAAAAATGCCCAGAGCTAACGACCTAACTGGATGGAATGACCACTTTTTTCTGTGCTACTTTGAAAATGGTTCATAAAGCTTCCCATTAGCACTTGTCATCTGGGTGTACACTTTCTCATGGAATTATATTTAGAGGCCAACTTTATTTCCCCTTAGTAGGATAAAATATGAAAAAAAAATCCTCCTAATGAGAAATATGTTTGAAGAGAATGAATCCAACATTCACAAACACATCACTGGATCCAGATTTCATTATTTTGAAATCATACTTTGAAACCAGGCTTGCTTCAATTTAGTCAGCTCCTTCCAGAGAAATATATTATTTTCGGAAACCAAAAACAAAAAGTAACTGACGTTGAGAATGTTAAAGGTTTACGGTTTACAAAAGGAAATTAAAAAAAAAAATATGAAGAGCATGTGTGCCTAAGTGAAAGATCTCCCTGTCTCTCTACCTTACAAACAGACTTTTTCTGACATTAACAAGTGAAAAATGAGTATATTAGTGTCTTTAATTTTCTAGTGTAAGCCGAACTCATAATGCTATTTCAATGAAGGATTTTCCATAAATTCTTTCTAAGAATGGCAAAAGAACATGCAATCACATTTTTATAATTTATGATATCACTTTGAAGTATAGGAACAAGAACATTAACTAACTGAATGATAGAAGACATTCCACTTCTCTTTTCCTAAAGAAAGAGAGACATCTCTCCCTGTGAGACTGCATTAAATGCAATTTATTCTCTTTGTCTGGACAATCTCATAAAGCAAAACGGGAAAATTCATCCCAGAAAATCAGTCATTAGAACACTATAATTTTATTACTGTTTCTGGACAAATTTTTCTAACATCCCTACAGCCTTCTATTATGATTCACAATGTCTGCAATGAGAAAGTAGATGAGGGGAGAACCCATTAAGAGGCAGTTACTATACTGCTGGACTCAGCTAATAATCCCTTTATTTTTCATTTTTATTACTCTAGAGTTTATGAAGGACAATCTACTCATTACCTATTGTTATAAATATTTTGATTTAGCAATGGAAATATGCATCAATAAACAATACCTACTGGAGGCTTTCTGCAATACTTAACAGCCCATAAATGTATATCATATCATTTGCCGCCTACTAGACTCATTTCTTGAGACTCTAGATGAACTCTTAATCTTAACTAAAATAACTGCTTGTAGACCTAACATCATTTCTGCTGCTTTAACTGTTTTATCTACTGCCTGGAATCATAATGATTCTGCCTCATTAATTCTTCTACAATGAAATACAGTCTTCTAAGCTATTAATATTCTGTCAGAGGGACTAGTCTTGACCTGAAACAAAAAACAGAAAACCATAATTGTGAATCTGAATTTTTCTAACAATAACATAGTGTTACTGATGTTTTGGCAAGACTTGTGACAAGCCTGCAGAGAGCTACACACCATTTACTGAGTGTAAATGGAGAAAGCTGAATAGGCTCTCATAGGTATAACCCTCTAAAAATCTCATAGCTTTTTTCTCCCACTAGCTAACATTAATGTCAAAATTAACCAATATATCAAAGGTTTGGTAGCAGTCGGGAGGACTGTCACTCAATTTTTTCCAGACCACCTTCACAAGAAGTAAAAATAACTCAGACACTATAAATGAAATAGAATCTTGGTGTACTGAGCTATGGTTTTCAAAAATAAGGACAACTTAGAACACTAAATTTAAAATCATTCCTAAGAACTTTCTGGAGACCATGAAACTTGTATTAGGGGAACAAAGTCTTTCCTCCAAACTCTCTTCTTACTCTTCATTCTTGCTTGCTTCTCTCTCTCATTTTGCTTTTTATCAGGACATACTGAATAAAAATGTGCCACTTTGAAATGCCCCCTTCTTTTTTTTTTCACTGGTCCTCTCTATTCACTGATCTTCTCTGGTTTTATTCCTATTGCTAATGCTCACTGACTAATTTCTGAAACCAGTATTTTAATCTTCTTTCAAGTGTTGTTTCCAAGGTTTATTGTGCTACATATGATCAGTAAAGAGTTATTTTGCTTCCTACTCCATCCAGGGCACTGTGCTAAATGCTATGTAAAGAGATAAAAAGCATGTCCAGTGCTATGCAATAAGTTAGAATCTAATGGGGAGAACAACAAATATATAATAACCACAAAGTGGTTCAGTGATTGTCAAGGTGGGCTACTCAATAGGATCACCTGATGGGGGAGTAAAAACCTTTGACACTAGGGCTCTACTTCAATCCATTAAACTAGAATCAAAGGTGGTTAATGATTTTTACAAAACAAATAACAGAGATAATACTATTGTTAGGATTCAATGAGAGATGTTATAAATGAGTTCTTACATGTAAATGTCACTAAAGGGCAAGGGTCCAGGGAAGCTTTAAAGCCGCATAACTCTTGGGACAATGACACAATATTGTTCTAAAATTATTCATTGAGTGTTTTCTTCTCACAACTTCCATCTTTTGTGTCTCACTAAACTAGACTCATGTTGCTGTGTAATAAATTACCACAAAACTAACTGGCTTAAAACAACACTAAATACATATTATCCATACTATTTCTGTGGGCTGGTCATTGAGGAACAGCTTAACTGAGCATTTCTAGTTCAGAGTCTCATGAGATTGTACTGAAGAGTTTGATTGTGACTGTAATTAGCTACAGGCTTGAACAGAATTTGAAGCATCTGGTCCAAGATGGCTCACTCACAGGGCTGGCAACACATTGTTCTCAGTCCATTTGCTTTTGTAGTTCTCCTCTTTGCTACCTATATTTAAATTTTTTATTAAGTTGTATCCCTGACATGATTTCTAAGACCAACAAGTGTACTTTTATTCAATAAATAACTATTGAATATTTCCTCTGTGCAAGACACTATGCCTCCTATTTTTCAGTCTTGCAGAATCAAAAATTAAAGAAGAGATATGCTCATAGACAGCTACTATATCTGGTGTACTATTGTAGACAGTACACACAAAAGATTTACCCTACCATGAAAGGGAGATCAATTACAAATTAATGACTATAGGAAGAATTTAAAAATAAGCTAGCATTGAACTTGTGCACTGATGATAAATGTGATTTTTGAGAGCCAAGAAAGGGAAGTAAAAGACTTGAGTCTCTTTTCTGGAACCACTAGTGTCTTTGTTAGCTTACCTCACATGTTTGGCCGTAATTAATATGTTTACAGGATAAAGAACAGATACTAAAGAGCTGATAGACAAATATAAAGAACATTTTTTAAATAGGACAAATGTAATTAATGATAAGTATATATGGGGAAATATTAGGGAAGACTGACCAAACAGCTTTGACTTATATAGTAAAACTAAATAGCTTCTCTTGGGTAGAAAGTGAGTGAGAAAAGGAAAGAGTTAAAAATCCACAGGATGTGAAAAAGTATGAATTTAAAGTAGAACAAATCACTATAGGTTTTTTTACATTGTTTATATTTTTAAATTCTATAGCAACACTCAATAATCTGGCAGTGGATTGGAAAGAGTAAACAGAATCAAAGTCAGGAGATTAAAAAAAAAATCTCTGGATGTCAATGGGAGAAGGAATTGAAGGTCCCAGAAAGGGCAGCCCAGCAAATGGCAAGAAAGATCTCCTGAAGCCTGAGAGGCTATGATGGACAGCAAACTATGACGAGTCAGAAGAACCAAGGTCACAGTGCAGGTGAAGAGCTAACAAACCTATTGTCAGGCCTTCTGATAACTGAATTAAAGTAATAATTGAGTTCTTAGGGTCAACGATTGAAAACTCAGTATCCTTAGACGTAAGCCAAAGAGGAACAGCAACTTTCCTCAAGTGTAACAAAGGCAACAACAGCAAGATACATTGGCCTAACTTTTTCCTAATGATGTAGTACAGAAAACACAAACTCTGAAAAACCGACAATTTTTACAGATTTTGACATGGGTCATCATGGTCTTAAATATCTTACCTTCATTTTTTACCATGGTCTGTGTTTGAAAGGATCAGGTACTATTAGACCAGTAAATGATTCTTCTTTATAATATAAATCTAATGTTGAAATTCCATTTTTAACAGATATATATATATATATATATATATATATATATATATATATCATTTATTTATTTATTTATTTATTCATTCATTCATTCATTCATTCTTTTTTTGGAGCTCAGAAGAAAGATCAGGACTAGAAAGGTGAATTTGCGAGTCATCATTGAGAAAATAAAAAATGCTGTGTAAGTAAAAAGAACACCTTGTGTTCAGTCACTAAAGAACTATTTAAACTCCTACTATGTGCTAGGCATGGTGGGAGGTGCTAAGTTACAACAGTGAGCAAACCTTAGGGTGCCACCAGTCCATTAGGGCATTGTTGAAAATGTGCTGTATTTGTAAAGTTATATTAATAGGAGGTCATATGGACATTTACTAGATAGAGTCAGGTACCCTAGATCTAATCCAATTCCTGACAAGGTTTTGCATCCCCCCCACACACAAAAACTGTCCTACATCTTACATAACTTTTTATTGCTTCCATGGATATTCAAGTAGGCAAAAAATCCATTTATGATGATCTGCGTCTAGAACTTAAATCTGTTTCACACATAAACACAAAGATTTTTTTGCATGGGTTTTATATATAGTGAATTTTCCAGGAATTCATCTATGGAATAAATCAAGAGAAAGTTGTACTTTTGTTGTTATTATCGTTTTATGTTTTTCTAAACTTTACCTAGATTTCTTCATTATATTAGAAAATCAGATCAGTGACTGCAACACAACATGGCAATTGAGTTACTAATCTAACATACCTTATCAAACTGTAGTTGTGCTGTCACATTCACAGTAATTCTATGTAAAAGTGCAACCAAATGACTACTCGAGTCTTCTCTTGTAATATGCCTGAATATTAACATACTGAAATATATATATGTATATATAACATATATATATATATATATATATATATATATATATATATACACATATATATGTTAATATTCAGGCATAATATATATATATATATGCATATATATATGTATATATATATATATAACTTTGTAACTATGATTATAGATTATTTTTCATTCTCCTTTGTGAGATGGACATTACATAGGTTTTTAAATTGGATTTGTATGTAGTTCCTATTAACCATTAACCATACATGCCATGTATGGTATGAACATTTTCAAGGAATAGGTGACAAAGTTTAGTATAATATAATTAAGAGTGTAATTAAGAGCATAGTGTTTGAGTAAGATGTGAGTTCAAATCTCAGCATTACCACTTATTTTTTTCTTTTTATCTTTTGACCCCCTTACCTTTTGATATTTCTGTATACTGTTTTATCCAGGGGTTACTCTTGATAATAGGTTAATTCTTGCCTTGTCTTTTGAATACCGTCTATTGGCACATGGATGCAGTCATGCATACAGTTCTATTTCTAATTCACAAGAGAAAACAATATGTTGTGTAAGTTCATATTCGTAGGATGAAAAGATTAACTTTATATGTCTTGGGTTTGTGGATGGAAACCTCTCCCTCTCCCCCTCCCCCTCCCCTCCCCTCCTCCCCTCCCCTCCCCTCCTCCCCTCCCCTCCCCTCCCCTCCCCTCCCCTCCCCTCCCCTCCCCTTCTCCCTCTCCTGCTCCTTTTCTTTCTTATAGCTGAAAGTTGTTTAATAGCTTCATCATATGAAACTAGGTTTTCTTAATCCTAGCAGCAGAGCTTGGGTCAGTTTTTCCTGGAGAAAAATAATTTTGAATTCCACAGTGCTTAAGAAATAATACAATCTGAATACGAGAGAAAAAAATGAAGCTACTACTATGTGAAATGTTTCACAAAACATGCTTTTCACCAATTTTCAAATTTCTAATTGTGGGTCATGCACCTTTCAACTCAAAGATCACTAAAGTGAACCTAAAACCACATATGGGACATTCACCATGGGAGAGCAACTCCTAACAGTCAGCCTTTAACATTATGTCAATAAGGACCACGATAACATAAAATTCTGATAGCATTAAGTTAATTTTTAAAAGCAGCATTCCAGATTGTAAAGATGGTATAATCCAATTATCTGCAATTAAAATTTAAAAGGAAATAAATAGGATGGTTTTCAGTGATGGTACTGTCCATTACTGTCTTTCTCCTTTTAACTTTTAAAATTTCCTTTAATAAAAAAGCGATTTAAAATAAATATGTAAGAGACATATATGTATGTGTATGAGAGAGAGAATATATAAGAAAATGGCTAAGAGATACAAAAGATTACCTTCTAATTCAAGAGTAAATAGTGACTCTATTAGTCCTTCAGACTTTCCAAGTGGTTAATTTCCATGAGCTCAGAGAAATTAGACCACTGACTAATGTGCTGCTCCCTAGGTACAGAGAGAACATCGACCTTTAAAAGGTGCTTTAAAAATGAGAAGTGTTACATGAATTGGCATTTTAGTTGTGAGTATGTGCATAAACCTAGATATGGCTTGTCATTTGGTTGGGTACCTATTTTTGGCCACTCAATGAGAATACAGATATGTGTGATTTCATCTATGTGAATAAATCGTGGTATTTGGATTATTTTTGGCCAAAGTGTAACTGTGAAATTACACACACGGTAGCCAAAAATAGCCACATGGCAAGCTGATTACGTAAATGTAGTGTGGCATACCAAAACAAAATTTGGATTAGTCATAAAATCAGGGCTTTGATTTCATTATTATTACTTTTTGTGCTATTGCTACTACAATCTCTATTGTATTTTAATTATACATTTATAGTTTATAAAGTTTTACATGAATGGTTCCATTCCACTTGTACCTAACAACGATCTTATATGTGAGATATTATTATCAATACTGCAGAAATATAAGAAAAATGACACTTGGAAAGGTTAAGTATCTCAGCTAAGTCACACACTTGTAATTGACCGAATTGAGATGAGAATCCAGATAAAATGAACTAAAAAAATTAAACAATTGAATTGCATGGAAATTCTGCCTCTAATATATCATGTGACTTTGCACACTCATGAACAGTCCTGCATATTCATTTTATTATCTACAAAATGGAGATGATCAAATGTGCCCTAGAAAGTGGGTCAAAGTGCTAAAAAACGGAAACTGATGTGATGCATAAATGATTGGTATTAAAATGTCTTCCCTTCCTTATAATACAGTAGATAATTTACTCGTACATCAACTGTAAAATGAATATTAATGATCAATAGACGACTACACAAAACCACTGGCTCTGCTAGTTTTAAAGTATTTTTTAAGTTTGGCTATACATTGTAATTATAATTGATGAATGGATAAACAAAATGTGATATATTTATACAATCGAATATTACTCAGTGCTGAAAAGGAATGAAACAGTGACCTATGTAGATGAACCTTGTAAACATTCTGTTAAATGAAAGAAGCCAGTCACAAATGTTCACATATTGTGTGATTCTATTTACCGTTGACCCTTGATCAACATGGATTTGAACTCCATGAATCAACTTATATACAGATTTTTTCCAATAAATGCCTGTATTGTTGCAATCTGCATTTGGGAGTCTGCAGAGGTAGAGGACCAACTGTCTGCTTTGATCTATCCCATCTTACGTAGGGACTTGAGCATCTGCAGATTTTGGTATCCTCAGGAGTGTCCTGGAACTAATCTCCCATGGAGACTGAGGTGCAACTAAGTTTTTGAGGAGTGAACAGTTATACACAGATTTTCCACTGCATGGGGGTTCAGTGTCCCTAACCCCTGGGTTGTTCAATAGTCAACTGTATATGCAATGTTGAGAATAAGAAAAAGAACAGACAGAAAGTAGTAATAGCTTAGGGCTTGAGACAAGGAGGGAAAAGGGGTTGCTTTTAGGAGGTATTAATAGAAAGATATTCCAAATTCAATTATTATGATGGTTGCACAGTTCTGTGAATATATTAAAAACACTGAATTGTACCCTTCGAATGAATAAACTTTCTGATATGTGAATTTTATTTCAATAAAGCTTTTTTGAAACAAACAAAAAGTTCACCCCCACCTCTCAAAGGAATTTCTAGAAAATTTCCTTATTTGCAAAAATGTTCCCAACAAAAATTATATGTATGGATTCATATACAAGCATACATAATATAATAAGTTTATATCACACACACACACACACACACACACACACTAATTTGTTTTCTAACTAGGCCTAGGCCTTTGAAAACTAGTTTTAGGACAGGCCCTTGCAGTTAAAAGTGTTCACCAGGTAGTCAGGCCAATTTTAAATTATCTACTTCTTGGCATTTTCACTATTTTCCATGGAAGAGTATGCCAGAAAATAATAAGATCTCAGAGGAAATTATTTCTTCCTAGTCAGCTAAAATTGTCCTGACTTAATTCCAATCCATTTCTCCTTATATTTCTTTTGACAGCCTAATTCTTTCCCCTCCTCGGGGGTCATATCCTCCACCTAAGCCTGAGTGAGCACCCGTATACCAGTCCTCTGCAATAATCACACCTCAATGCACCAGTTGTAAATTACCTGGGTCTCCCAATAAGCCTAGACATTATGGGTTCTCAGGCTAAGAATTTGAAATAATGTCTGCAAGGTTTTATTTGTTTAGCCTGGATCTGGTTTTCAACTAATGTTTAAAACCTCTCACTTGTTAAAATGCTAATGTGAATTTATGTATAGTATCTATAACATAGAGTATATATGCAAATTATATACGTAGATTTATTGTACAGTGTTTTATATATTATGAATCCAGTGAAGCTGGTATATATATATACCCAGTGAACCTGGGTATTGCCCATTTTAGGGCCATTTGGCAGTATTGAAAATCTATATTTTAAGTATACATTAGGTTAAAAATAGCTACTTTGCTATCCTAGCACGTTTTTCCCAAAGAATATACATAGAATAAATCCAGGAAAGTATTTTAGATGCTGAATTTTCCGGTGGAAAGTAAACAAGATTCATAAATGTAATAGACTGAATATCAGGAGCAGTAAGAATGTGTTCATCAAAACTAATCTGCCTGACATTAAAAAATAATAATAAAATACAAAACAAACTAACAAAAAAACCTTCTCAGGTTAGAATTGATATATGAATCTATTCAGACTTTAAATAGGATTTTATCATTAAATTGCTGTTGAAGTACTTTTCATATTTCCCTACCTTGTCAACGAGATGAACTTTTGAAAAATAATCTCTCTCCAACTCATCTTTTGAAAAATCCCTGGGTACTTTGAAAAAAATATCTGATAGTTACTGATATGTGTTATACTCTGTTACAGTAGCATAATTTATATAATTTCCCTTAGTCTTCTTAAAGGATATTGACATTTTTATTGCAATTTTACCAATAAGGAAACAGAAAGTTGCAGAATAGATAACTTGCTTAAAGTGTCATAGCTAGTATATGTCGTGACTTAAACTTGAAGGAAATATTAGGCTTTAAAGGTTATCCACATCTAATATATGGTGATGGAAAGAGAACTGATTCTGGGTGGTGAACACATAATGTGAGATATAGACAATATATCACAGAATTGTACACCTGATATCTGTGTAACTTTACTAACAATTGTCGCCCCAATAAACTTTAATTTAAAGAAAACAAAAACTATCCATGTTCTTTCAAGTGTACCAGTTGTCTCAACGAAAGCACCCCGATTATTAAAGTATCTAAACTCAAGAAACAAGTATGAATGGTTTGTTTAATTTTTTCCAATAACTGTTACGATCTATATTATACTGAATCAGCCTTCTCATTCAGTAAATGAATCTCTCTTCACAGTAACTTGACCCATGTCCAACTTTTTTCAGCCACCCTAAAGTTCTATTCGGCTACTCACCCAGCACAAGTGAGGGCCTTGGGTGTAACCATGCGGAGTATGGGGGAGGCACAATTTTGGGCTGGGATCCAACCTACAGACCTTCTCCCCTTTCTTCTAGGGCCAGCTTCTTTTTACACATTGGATGAGAAAGAGGCAAAGAAAAAGGCAAACTTTGCTTTCTGGAGTCGGTCTGCTCTAGTGCTCCTTCCATTAGTTGTAGTTGATTTTCTGGCCTGTACTGGTTGGCAAAGAACCACTGTCTGGTGCCCAAATGCCAGTGTTCTGAAATGCAGTGCACAGTTCCCTCCAGTGGAAGATTGGATTACCACTCAACTACTTCCACGCCTTCTCAGCCCATAATTCATGCTACTGGGGATGACCCTGTCCTGTGTGCCAGTGACCTCCTGAGCTGTCCAGTGAGCAAATGAGGGACACACACATCCTCACCTCACCAAAGACTGAGAACGCAGGTGCTCCACCACTGCCAGGGCTCTGTCAACCCGTTTACTGACAAAGAGGACATCAAACGAAGGATATACAATTCCCGTCTCCACAGCTGACAGTCATCTCCAACCTCTATGAATCTTTTCCTAGGGTATCACACTCTGGTTTATGAAAAGGGAATAATAGTTTTTCTTTAAGCACGTTACATTGACTAAAAAAAGCCATCTGTCCCAGTTTTCTCCTTTTTTCAATTTAATGGGGGCGGTGGTGGCGGTGGTAGTCTCTGGCTCCTCTCCATAAGCCTGGAAGGGGTGTGGTCCACCTCATTTCCCAGAAACTCTCTAACATAGAATGTGGAGGCCTCAAACACCTACCATTCTCAGCTTTGGCCTGAGATACATTGCAGGACAACAAGAAAAAGCATATCACACCTTGAATTATACTTGACTACAACACAAATGTTTATGGTTTTAACCTGTATTGTCCTCTATATCTGATGCCAAAACATTTTGGTATTTTTAATTATCTCTTTTAATAAGCTATACAAGGTGATTCGATTTCTCACACCAACCCCATTTCGCATAAAGATTAAATATATGTAATTTCCATTTCAAATTTGCAGCAAATGTAACACTTTATTTATTGTACACCACTTATTTCATTATCCCAAATTGTACTGCCCCAAGCTTTAAGTCCAAAAAGTATGAGAATCCATGCCCTTACTCCAAACAGGACCAAGATTATACGACTGTGCATTACTCTAAACATTAAAAGAGCAAAAAATCTTAAGTATCGCTACATCCTTCACCAATGGAGTTCTCCAGCTCTCTAACAAAGCTATTATTTTAGCAAAGTTAGAAAACTAGCAAAGTTAGTGTTTCATTTATCTCAGGTTGAGAGGGGAAGTTAACCTGGACCTTAGTGGTCCATATGAGCATTGAGGATTGATATACAAACAAATGCCAAAGAGTCTCAAGAGCAATTGATGTACAACAATAATAGCTACCACTTATTCTGTACTTATGGTGCCTCAAGCACTTCGCTAGGCCTTTCACGGGCCTTATTTTATTTCATTTCAAACTAACCCAAAGAGGTGGATAATATTTGAATCCTGATTTTGCAAAGGAAAAGACTGAGGTTTAGACACTAAGTAACCTAAGATGATAAAGGTGGAGACTATCAGAGCCATAATGCAAATGTATTCATTAACATAATATAATTATATTCATTAATTGTTTTGACCATCTATCATACAGGGATCTGCAAGCCACATCGTGCTGGCTGGTGCCATGACCAGCTGTCAGAGCCAGTCTAGCATGAAAGTGTCTTATGAGATCAAAACCCCCTGAGAAAGGACAGAGAGGATATGTTTTTGTGTGGCTGGTGCTTGCCTATTTCTGATTCAACTCCGCCCACCTCCCCCAAAAAAGAGGAAAGAAAAAAGAATCTCATATAGAGAAGTATAGCAATTCTCCCACACGTCCTAGTTATCCCCAAACCTCAACCAGACACATCCTACCCTCAAATATTCCTGAGACCCATTTTGTGAGCTGACAAGTTAAGACAATATGTCCAAGTTCCCCTGTGGGTGAGCGACTGCTAACATCTGAAGACCCAGGCTTTCTGATTTTTAGGGACTCTGCCTCCTCATAGGTCTGGAGAACAGGGAGACAGGCACTCATTTGGTCTCTGGTCTTCAGCGTAGGGCCTCTCTGCTGCTGTTTTGCTGAGGAGGCACCAGTGCTCTGTCAGTACAATTCTGACTGAGAGCAAAGAGGAGCTAGGGCCCCAGGGAAGCAGCTATGCCTGAAGGCCAGTGGCCATCAGAAAGAGAACAGGCATGAAACCAGGGCGGGGCCTGCCTTTCAGCCAGCATCTCTGTTAAGACCAAGGTTTAGGCACTTAAATAAAGCAAACATAAGCACTGTCTTTTGGAATTTCTATTCAGTTTTTTTAAGAACTCAATGCCTACATTCTTAATCACTGAAGTATGTATATTACACAATAGAAATATAAAAAATCTCTAACAGGTATTTGATATAGTCTCATTAACCAAATAATAGATGTGATTTGGTATTTTCAAATTGTTATGCTTGTTCTAATAAAAATGACTAAGATGAGAAATATCACAGATTTAAATGTCAGTTGTACTTAAAGCCTCTGCAATAACACAGTTTGTAACCATTGTATATAGTTATTAATGATCTATTAATAATAATGATAATATGGTATTATAGCTTTATTGATGCTCTATGTACTAATAATTATAATATTGTATCCACAATGTTATTAATGCTGTTTATCATTCAACTCTCTAACATTCCTTCTTTTATCCAAACAGAAAAATGACAATTTCTTGGGTAAATATTATCACTTGCAGGCAAATAAGAAAATCAAATCAAAATCGGTCTAGTCTATCCCGAGCTATGAAACACAATCAAAGATTCATGTATGAACTTTTGCCTAAGGACAACATTTTTTAATTTAATCTAATTATTTAAATGTTTTAAGACCTGAATATTGAAAATTTATTACATAAATAACAGTTTGGTTTATTCAAAAAATTCTAAGTCATGAACTTCAACTTCCAAACTAGAATAAAGCAATTTCAATTTTCTGGCATTTATGAAGATAAGAGGATTGGTAGTGCAATATTCTAAAAGTTAAATATAATTAATATTTAGTTGCATCCATATTCACAGGTACTAATTAGAAGTGTTTTCTTTGGGTCATAGCTACTGGAAAAGTAGTAATAATTTTGGAAAAGTAGTAATAATTTTGCAATTAGCATAAAATGCACTGTAATTTTGAAGGATCACTGAGAGTGATCATTGAGTACACTTTGTAAAAACAATAAACTTATTGGTCCATTTACTAATTTATATATAGACTGCATGTGTTCATTATAATGATACTCCTGAGACAATTAAAAATAACATTTCTTTGTAGCCAAGTAGAAACATATACTTCACAGGTGTTTTGATTATAAATAAAATCCATCTTTGCTGAATATGTATTTAGAGTAGTAGAAAGAAATAGATTGTTTACTACCTATAAAATTATATAAAGCACAATCAAAAACAATTTTATGTGCATAATATTATGCTATATTTAAGATGTCTTTCAAATAAAAACACATTTAACTTTTAAAAAATAAAATATTTAGTCAATGCTTTCAGATATGAGGCACTTGTGGCTATACCTAGTAAAAGAGTAAGGTACTTCACGTAAACATATACTACTCAGGCAGTTTAATAAAATCTAAGTGATGAGTAGTTATTAACAGAAATTCCAAACACAAAGTTAATGCACTGATAAATAAGTGCTGTTAAAAACTTTTGAATAATTATTGTTATCCATTTCTCCAAATGACTTGTGATAAAATTTTGACATATAAAACTGATTTGAAAATAATGTAAAAAGCAGGGACTAAATTCAAGCAAAGTTAATTTTGGAAGAAAATGGTCCTTGTTAGACCTTAAGTAAGAAAGGCTAATATCTCAACCATAAGTAGCACTTAAAAACCTGTTTCTAATGGGTAGATGGGTTCAGTGAACACACACACACACACACACACGCACACACACACGCACACACACGTTATATTTACATAAAACTGATTTTTTTGTTCAGAGTATTCATCATCTTAATTTGATAGTACACATGAAAATCAGAATGCCAAATAACATTTAAAGTATTTGTATTTAAAATGAAAATATTCATAGCACCAAAAATTATTAATCCTGTGTATTGAGACTAGTAATCTGAATTATAAAATTTGAAATTTCCATATTAGAAGATAATAAAAAATATAATATGATTTCTAGGGTAACATCAAAAAATATGAGAACTGTGTAATTGACACCTATTTTCATATATACTGGAATCTATAAAGACTGTTATATTTGTAAGCACTAATTAAGCCTATTATTTTGTACTAAATACACAATGAAATGGCAGCATAATGAAGATATAAGTTCAAATATAACTCAAAACATCATTACAGTATATTTTTCTATAGGCAAATTTCTGAAGTATCAATTATACACACAACATTTATCACTTTGAGTTCTAAATATCAAACATCTTTCAGTCAACAAGATTTTATTGATGTGCATAATTTTACTTCATCACGAAAAAGGAAAAGAAGGACAGGTAATTGTCTTTTTCATTCATTGAATAAATATGATATTTGGCATTTTCAGGAATATGCTGTAATTGAATTGCTTGTAAATCCTACATTTCCTTTTGCTCATTCAGGGAAGAAAATCAATATGAAGGCCTGATACATCTTCAGAACTGCGTTAAAATTTTTGCTTATTGGCAAACTGAATCCACTCTGTATTCATTATTAAAGTTTCCTGTCCCTTGAACTGTCCCCTTAGGATCTAATTTACAAGCTTGGGATTCACTGAGCACTGAACACATTTTCCAACAAAAAAAAATGTAATTAAAAAAAGTTTGTGAGCAATCTACACTTTTAAAATTTTTAACTCATACTACTTATTTCATTATGTCACAGAAACTCTCAGAAGGAAAGTTGAAAATCAACAATAGCAGTTTCAAAATAGTGATCGAAATACCCTTTTAATTTGCAAAGAAATAAATTTTTGCCTAGAAAACTTTCATATCGACACTTTTATTCCAAAGATTATTTCACTTATTACATTGTTAGTCCCCATTAGCTAAATAGCTAATTTTGAAGGCCTGTGTGTGACCTTACAACATAATTCTTGTGATGGCACAGATGTTTAGTTATTTTGTTATCCATTTGTGACCCAAACCCCAGGAAGGTGCCAAAAATTAGAGGTTCCCCCAAAAATAAGTGTTAATTGAACACATCGCACATTTTGTCATGTATATGTCTCTAGTAACCAAATTGGAAACACTTCTTGAAGGTGGTGTGGAATGTCTATAATTCCTTTATTCGAGTGGAGGAATCAAAGGGAAAGGAGTACTCTTAGGGGGAAAAAATGCTACTTAAATAATCTGGAAAAAAAGTAAAGGGACAGAATGGAATGCCTGTTTTGATACCACCCTGCCCCTTTGCTTGCATGCTATAAACCCCCAAAGGCAAACAGAGGCCAAATGTGAACTGTTATCTCTGCAACGGCCAAGGAGTGACCAGCCACGAGTTTTTATGATAATGTAATCCTCAAATGTAAGAATTTCCAGACTGTAAGAATGTGCCTGCCAACTCTAGTATGAGAAACACCCATTAAAGTTATAAAACTATTAATATTTTGAGGAACCTCTACACTACCTTCCATAGCAGCTGCACCAACCTGCATTCCCACCAACAGTGTATGGGGTTCCTTTTAATCCACAGCTTCTCTAACACGTTACTATGTGTCTTGTTGATGATAACCATTCTAACCGGTGTGAGGTGATATCTCATTGTGTTTTTCATTTGCATTTCTCTGATGATTAGTGATGTTGAGCATTTTTTCATATGTCTATTGGCCATTTGTATGTCTTCTTTGGAGAAATGTTTCTTCCGGTCCTCCGCCCATTTTTTAATTAGGTTGTTTGTTTTTTGTGGCTGAGTTGTATCAGTTCCTTACATATTTTGGATATTAGCCATTTATTGGAGGCACTGTTTGCAAAAATCTTCTCCCATTCGGTTGGTTGACTGTTTTGTTGACGGTTTGGTTGCCTCTTTGTTTTGTTGACAGTTTCTTTTGCTGTGCAGAAGCTTTTAAGTTTGATATAGTCCCATTCATTTATTTCAGCTTTTACTTCCCTTGCCTTTAGAGTCAAATTCATAAAATGCTCTTTGAACCAAAGGTCCATAAGATTAATACATATGTTTTCTTCTATGCAGATGATGCAGCAATCCCTCTCCTGGGTATCTACTCCAAAAATCTGAAAACATGTATCCATAAATAGATATGTGCTCCAATGTTCGTTGCAGCATTATTTACTGTGGTCAAGATATGGAAACAACCAAAATGTCCTTTGATAGATGAATGGATAAAGAAGTTGTAGTGTATATACACAATGGAATGCCAAAAGAAAAGATGAAATAGTAACTTTTGCGACAACATGGATGGATCTTGAGATTATAATGCTAAGCGAAATAAGTCAGACAGAAAAAGTAGAGAACCATATGATTTCACTGATATGTGATATATAAAATTGAAAACAACAAAAGAACAAGACAAACAAATGAAGAAACAAAAACTCATAGACACAGACAATAGTTTAGTGGTAACCAGAGGGTAAGGGGAGAGCGGGGTGATAGATGAGGGTAAAGGGGATCAAATATATGGTGATGGAAAGAGAACTGACTGTGTGGTAAACACACAATGTTATATATAGATGATGTATTACAGAACTGTACACCCGAAATCTATGTAATTTTACTAACAATTGTTACCCCAATAAACTTTAATTAAAAAAAAAATTATAACAAAGATATTGTCTTTGAAATGATTTCCGCTTACTAATTCTCCTAAGAGATGTTTTGTCTTGTCTTTATAAATGGTTAATAGAAATCAACATCAGTACAATGGCCAATAGGAGTTTGTCACTACCATTTTGACATTAGGACAGTGTTGCACAAACACACGTCACAGCACAAGGACTCTGGCTTAAGGAACAATGGCCAAGTACACTAGGTAGTACCAAGGGTGCCTGACTTCTGGACCTTGTATACTGTAACAGGGTGGTCTCTAATACTGCGGTAGGGAAAAGCCTTTAATTTTCAATGTCTCGGTATCTGTAAAATTCGTGGTAGTATGATGTTTTATATACCTATATCTGCACCTATATCTAGATGCATAGACATGGAGATGCACATATGACCTCCGATAAGCAAGGCACTGTTTTAGGTGCTGAGGATACAGAAGCTAAGAAGATAGACACAGATTTCTCCCTTGTGGAGCTTGCATTCTATCAATACTTTACACATTGCATCTGCTCAACATTTTGTTGAGCAACATCTACATCCAGTTAAACGAATAAATTGAATGAATGAATAAAAGTCATATGACTAAAGATAAAAGAAAGGGCAAGAGAGAAAAGGTATGGTGAATATATGGTTTGTACAACAGCAATGGCAAATCCCATTTCCCATCATTTTAAGTTTGTATGCCACTTATAATTTATCAATCTCTGCTATAATTGATATACCTACTCAATATAATAGAATAATAAGAAAATATAATAGTATTGGGAGGGCCTTTAGTCCACTGGCTAGCTAATTATTTAATCTGTCCAGACTCCCCACAAAGGAATTACTTGTAGAACGTGTTACCTCTTGAGTATTTGATACCATCTCTAAACCTCTGTGACTGTTAGATATTTCTTCAAGTCAATTATAGCCATACAATGCTTAGTGACAGGGATATGTTCTAAGAAATGTGTCATTAGCTGATTTCCTCATTGTGCAAACATCATGGAGTGTACTTACACAGACCTAAATGGTATAGCCTACTCCACACCTCGGCTATATGGTACAGCCTATTGCTCCTAGGCCAAAAATCTGCACAGCATGTTGCTGTATAAAAAACACGGGATTAAATCAAGCACAGCAAAAAATGATGCAATCAAGAGACGCAGTAACTCTGTGACAACCTGGATGGATCTTGAGATCATTATGCTAAGCAAAGTTAAGTCAGACAGAAAAAGGTGAGAACCATATGACTTCACTCATGTGTGGGATATAAAACTGAAAGCAACAAACAAGGCAAACAAAGAAACAAAAATTCATAGACACAGACAACAGTTTAGTGGTTACTAGAGGGTAAGGGGAGATGGGGGATGGCAGAAGAGGGAAAAGGTGGTCAAATATATGGTGATGGAAAGAGAACTGACTCTGGGGGGTGAACACACAATGCAATATACAGATGGTGCATTACACAACAGTACACTTGAAACCTATATAATTTTACTAACCAACGTCATCCTAATAAATTTAATAACAAATAAATAAAAAACAAAAATAAATAAATAAACACAGTAAACATGTGATGTACAGGTCGGACCATTAAGTTTGCAAACTTTCCACCATGTAAGCACACAGTGGAAAGTTTATGAGCCTAATTGTCCGACCTTGTATAATGCTGTTGCAGGTATAACACAGCATGCTGTTTTACAGCAAACTTTTTTTATAAGTTCAGACAGTACACTCTAAAATAATGATAAAAAATATTTATTATGATAAATACATAAAACAGTAACAGAGTTATTTATCATTGTCAAGTATTATATACTGTACGTAATTAAACGTGCTATGCTTTTATATGACTGGCAGTGCAATAGGCATGTTCACACCAGCATCACCGCTAACACGTGAGTAATGCATTGCACAATGTGACCATAACATGGCTATAACATCACTAGATAATAGGAATTTTTCAGCTCCTTTATAGTATTATGGGACCACCTTTGTACATGTGGTCCACTGTTGATCGAGACATTATTATGCAGAATATGACTATAATTATAATGTCTCCTTGAGTTATTATCTACTGGGTCAAGTTCTCTCCTTTGGAACTCCTAACCAAGAACCCTGATTTCTTCTAACTTCTTTGAGGATTCCACAATTTAACTTGGCTTCATGGATTTTTATTATCTCCTTGTTCTCATCTGAAGATATTCTATTTAGAAAGTGTGACAAATAGAATAGTACACAAAACTTCAGCCGTGATCAGATAATGGGGATTCATAACATCCATCTTCTTAAAAATTAATGCACCCTAAAACTAATTAGTTTAACTTGGTAGCCTCATAACGCTATTGACATATATTTATGCTGATTACTAAGGTGTAAAATTTCATTTCGTTGTTTGCTGTTTATACTCTGTTACACTCAAATGTGGAACTTCTCTTTTATAGCTGTCTGATGTTTTTGGATTTGACATGTCATTCCAGCTTGGGCTACTCACACATTAGCCATGATTCCAATACTCATATAATTTACAGATTGACTAACAGTATCTTCTTTATTTTCATTCAGGGTATTGGATAATTGTCATTAGGTCACGGCAGGACAAGGCCTTTTATGAAGAAGAACAAGGAATCTTTCACTATGAGTGCAACAAAATTTTTTTTTTTTCAATTATACTAGGTTGGTGCAAAAGTAATTGCACTTTAAAAGATTAAAAATAATTGCAAAAACCACAATTCCTTTTGCACAATACTAATACTGTGTTTCCCCGAAAATAAGACCTAGTTGGACAATCAGCTCTAATGTGTGTTTTGGAACAAAAATTAATATAAGACCTGGTCTTATTTTATTATAATGTAAGACCTGGTCTCATATCATATCATATCATATCATATCATATATCATATCATATCATATATCATATCATTTCATACAAGATCAGGTCTTATACTAATTTTTGCTCCAAAAGACATGTTAGAACTGATTGCCCGGCTAGGTCTTATTTTCGGAGAAACAGGATAGTTGACATTCAATATTATTTTATATTAGTTTCAGGTGTACAGCATAGTGGTTAGACATTTATATAATTTACAAAGTGATCCCCTGATGTCTAGTACCTACCCAGCACCATACATAGTTATTACAATATTATTGATTATATTCCTTATGGTGCACTTTACATCCCCATGACTATTTCTGTGATTACAAATTTATAGTTCTTAATCCCTTCACCTTTTTCACCCAAGCCCCCAACCACCATCCCACCTGGACACCATTTGTTCTTTGTATCTATGAGTCTGTTTCTGTGTTTATTCATTTATTTTATTCCTAAGATTTCACATATAAGTGAAATCATGATATTTGTCTTTCTCTGCCTTATTTCACTTGGCATAACTCCCTCTAGGCCCATCCATGTTGTCGCAAATGGTAAGATTTCATTCTTTTTTATGGCCAAGTAATATCTTGAATATAGTTATTGTCCCTCACATGGGATCATCTTTGGAATGTGTCTTAATCTTTTTCAAGAAGCTCACATAAGAGATATATCAGCATATCTGTAAGACTAAATCTTTTGAGCGCTTGCTAATCAAACCTGTGACTCTATTTTCCATACTTTCAGTATTTAACGGGTAGATTATCAAATAATTTGGATAATTTTTGCCTAGGAAAGAATTGATGTCATCATTAACATGATTAATACAAACAACAATAGTAGTAGGAATTTCAGCAGGTACAGAAAAAAATCTATTACCTAGATATAAAACTGTATTTTAAGATGATTTGAATCCAGTGTTTATTGCAGGCACTTCCAGATTTTAAATTGTAGAAGCTTAACTCTTCTGATTCTTCTTGAGTTCCCTAGAATATCTTTTCAGATTTCATGTAAAAGTCACAACATATCCTACTTTATATTTTCACAAAATCTGATTATAAGATAATGAAATTGCTTTCTTGCATGATTTTTGGAAACTATGTAGCTTTACGTTGCACTGTGATGCTTTCAACGTCCCAAAATACATTCACATTCTCTGTTTCATTTCATCTTCAGAATAATTCTGTGAGGTATATAAGGAAGCATCATTAAACTGATTTTAAAAACTGATGCAAGGTCAAATGAGATATGTAGCATTGTTAGGACTCAGCTCACTTTAATGGCCACTGATATGCAGCCAGAGCATTATCTGAATTCTACATATCAATGAAATGAGGTAGGTGGCTGTAATTCATTTCAAATAATACTTCCTAGATGTTTTTACCTTACTATATTCTCCCAAGTGTTGGAATTATTTTTTCTGATGAATACTTCTTTATTTTTTTTCTTACGATGGCATTATTGTCCCTTTACATTTCACCTCCAACTCAATTCCACTCCCATTTCCCTGTCTGATTAAATATGCCGGCTGGCCTCTTTCTAGTCTTGCACTAAAAGAAAAAGGTTATTAGAAGGATTTCTGAAAGCAAAGAATTTTACGCCCTTATTATACCCTTGAGGTACATTTTTAGATAAAGACTAGTTATAAATAAAGATCATATGTTATGGGCCAATGTGCTTCTTTGAGGTCAACAAATAAATCCAATTCATATTAACATGACCTCTACCAAGTATGAATATTATAGCTCTCTTACCTAAGATGGTCTCAATCAAAGAATACTGGGGCGGGGTGGGGGGGCATTTAACTTACAAATTAAACTATGCTAGAAATGTAATTGTATTGAAATCAGAAGACCTGATCGTCACTTATACCCTGTTACTAATCATGTCCATCAGACACTTTAAGCCATAGTTTTCTTATTCATGAAATATAAACAATAAAAACGGCTTTCGGTATCTTCTGAAGTTGTTTTAAAGACTATGAGTAAATGCTTGGAACTATAAAAATATGTAAAATATGAAATCAGCGTGTTAATAATAATAGTAATAAAGAATCAAGACAAACTTATTTAAGGGGTTATTCTTACATATCTGAAGTTTTGTTTAGCAGGCAACTATTTTTGCCTATTCTTCAGTTCAATGGCATGTATCTTATCATTTAGCCAACCACAAGACTTTATGCAGTGAATTCTCCGAAGAAAATCTTAGCAAGCACATAATTGGCACAGATCTTACGGTGCACCAGTTAATACTCAGATGATTTAGGTGTTAAGAGAAAGTACAATAAACAGTCCTCTTGGGGGAATAAGACAGTTAAATGTAGTATAATAACAGGTACAATAGTCTGGAAATCTGTCCAAATTTATAATTTGAATATTTAATCCTATTAGGTAACTGTTTAGAGAATGAAACCTCTATCAATAAATGCTCAGAAATAAAAGTTAATTTCACAAATGAGTGTGGGTAAACCTCAGATTAAAATGATTAAATATTTAAAGAAATTAGATACGCTTCTATGTAAAAAACATGGAGGGTGTGAAAGCAGAGAGAAGACTTTGTCAGAAAAGTTGTTTTTCATACTTTAAACCAAATGAGTTTATAAATTGTGCCTAGATTTTTATTGTTTTGATGCTTATAAATATTATAATATTGATTACATTTTATTTAATCTGGATGCTCTGTTTTGAAATAGCAACACGATACAGGAAAATCAGTCCAATTTAAAAAAACAACAACTGTGATTTTGAAGTTGCAGGAAGAGATTGAAATTACAGGCTTCAAGCCATATATCTTAACTATTTACAAACCACAATTAGAAAACAGAATTATCAATCTCGTTGAATCACTTTTTATCTTCATGATACCAAATAAAGAGATGCTGCACAATCTACATTTTCTAAAAAATGCAAATGAGTAGAGACTGTGGCATGCTAAAGGACATTTTTCTGTTCTTAGCTTTTTGTTTCAAGCAATAAAAAAAACAACAACAAAAAAAAAACCAGAATGCATTATTGAGCTCATGAAGCCACCGCCTCCGGGAACAACAGAACTGCCACACTAATTTTCTGCATATGTTGTAGAGTGGAAAGTTCAACTCAGGTTTTAATGATCAATGGCACCATGTTAACATAATTTCAAACAGCGGATTTCAGATTTAGGGGTAATGCCAAACATACACATGCTATCATCAAAGCAGAGAATTCAAGTCCAGAATAATCACAAGGTCTAAATTACACACAGCATATTGTGAAATATCATTAGTATTTTTTTACAAAATAAAGAAATATCTATGACAAAACCTATTTTATGTGTTAGTAGCCTCCAAAAGATGTGGCTGAAAACACCTTCTTAGTAATGCCTTGAAGTGTCTAAAGCAGGGGTGTCCAAACTTTTTTCAATGGTTTTCATCAAGGGCCACATGCAGTAAAATACACAAACAGCTGGGCGACTCACTCGAGGTGAAGTACATATTGCCTTACCTGGTTTATTTAAGTAAACTAAATATATTTTTGGAATTTGCTGTGGGCCAATTAACAATGGATCGCAGGCCGCAGTTGGCCCGCGGGCCGCAGTTTGGACACCACTGGTCTAAAGCAATGAACTTGTCATGTTCCTAGCACTCTTGGTAAGATCCCTGGGTCAGTTACTAGTGCAGATTAATATGGTAATTAGAAAGGGATTAGAGGTGTTATGGTAGCAAAACAGATATAATATAAGCACTGACTCCTAGTGCTGTTGATATTCTCCACAATTTTTCTCCAAATCCTTGATTCTGAGGACCACAATAAATATATCTTACAGAATAATTTTTGGTAATATTAAGAACAGCAAAGACTATTTAAAAACGTAGTAAATTTGTTCTCAATCGCATCTTTAAAAATCACCTTTTAACAGTATGTTCAATGGGCATGTCATATCCGTGGTAAAATGTGAAGTATGCTTCCATACCATTGTTATCACTATATCTGTGCCCACTGAATTAATTGAGCGGCAAAGTGAATGGAAGAAACAAAGACTGGAAAATTCCCTAACGTCACAGGACCTTCATTTATCTGGCTAGATCTATCATTACTTATTTTACAACTCTTCACCTAAGCATGTAATTATACAAAAATCTTCCAGAAATAGGGGCTCAACTCTCAATTTGGACCATCTCTGAGAAATGCCTATAAAGAAGGACAGAACCAATTATAACAGGGAACCCAGAGAATGTGCCCTAGGACTACTGCATTCTGTGAATCTGTGCTGCACATTTGTCACCAGAATGACTAGCTGAAGGTGATCTTTACAACCTTTACAATCCAGAGTTTTATTCTGAAAGCAATCTACAGGAAAGCTTTAGGAAGTTCACTTAAGTCTCCCTGTACTCCGACATCACTTGCATATTTGTTGAAATATTTTTGCTCCTTTTCTTTCAGTCTAAGTTATTGTTATTGAAAAACGTGGTAATATACTTCCATGTAACCATTCATTTAGAAAACATTTTCTGATGACTACTCTGGGCTATATTTGACACACAACTAATCAGACCCACTAAGTTGTATGTAACCTTAGTTTACGTTATTCCTGATGGTCCCCTTTGTTTACATTTATGTGTTTGGCAACCTCTTCACCCACACATGTCTGACATTATCTGCTCAGCAAAGGTGCCCCTGAGGCACCAATGCAAAATTCACAATTATTTTCTTTATGCTACTGTTGTAAGTTTCTGTGCATCTATTATTGTCTTTATTGCATCATTTTAACATTCTTTCTTGAAATGTGTCTTCATTATTCTTCTGTTTTATTGAAGTATATGCAATATCTTATTCATATTTATATATATCCAAAGTAATGAACAAGGGGTAGCACTTTAAGGTCCTCAAGAAATGATTCGGACAAATAGCTACATCTTAGCTGTCCAGCCATCTAAGAAACAAGGTTCTGTGCACTTTAAGTTCCTCGGAAAAGAATTAAAAAATGAATGAGAGACTCCCTACCTCCAGTGGGCACTGGATGCCAATTAGCTCAAAACACCCTTCTGCAGAGATCTCCTGGCTTCTAGTATGGACAGACCCCATGAACTCTGTCAAATGTGAATAATTCTCTCAGAATAGGACAATATCCATCGGATTACTCTAAAGACTTGTTTGTATACTCCTTAAGGTTTTTCCCCCACTCGCCCCTCAGGTCCCTTAGTCCTTTACTATGCTTCATATACAACTACAAAAATCACAGCCTTCTCCACACGCGAGGTTCTGGATAGAAAGACATTTTTATGTCTTTTGTTCTCATCTTGGAGTCTAAGACAGAATCTAAACCTTCAGAGAGCCAGAGCTCATAAATAATATGATCTCCATTTACTTTCTAAAAATTAGGGTATCTTTAGTCTTTAGTAAGGGATTAGGATACAAATAAACTTCTACATGAACCACCTCTCCAGGTGTGGAAACTTACTAGGGATTTGAAAACCTCAACATTATTATACCTAGTGACATTTTTGTTGCTCTTAATTTAAAAGCCTAAAGATTCCTGTTTTACATGTGCATAACAAAAGTAGGTAAGGGTGACCATTCCCAAATAGTTAATTTGACTTCAAATTAAAAAAAAAAAAAAAAAGTTTTAAAAAGAGACATACCACTATCTTTTACATATTTTCTTCTTCCTTGTCAAAAATGTGGGTGTTGGCTTTATTGTGAATGTTTCAAATACACAAAACTTCAGTGGCTGCAGGTTTTCTCTCTCTGAGGGAATAGTTATCATGTTTCAAAGATTTAGTTGGATTTTAAATTAGGGTGACCTGCTTTCATTATAGTCAAACGGGCTTAGATCTATCCCTCCATCAGGCGTAGCAGAAGACAAAGAGCTACATCTAGCTGCCCTGCCATCTGTGGAACTTCAGAATTCCTGAAAGATGAAAATCTATTTTGTGACTGAGCTCTATATGTACCTCCTCCACATAGCTTTTACTATTTCGAATACCATCTTCCAATGTACCATTTTTGGTGGGAGAATAACATTCTGGTTAGTATATAACAACTGCTGCTCTGGGTTTGGAAATAAGAACTCTTACATAGTCAGAATATGAGAATTTCAACCAAAGTAATTTGTCCTTAAGCCTAGTTAATGAAAAGACCCTCTGAATTTAGGTTTACATTAACACCTTAATTTTAACAATCAAATCAAGTGTATAATAAATGAGTATTGAGGTGCCTACATCTTTAGTATGAAATAGAAAAAAAGAAGGTTAATCAAGAGGTTGCAAATCTCTCATACTATTGTCTCACCTTTATGATAGTTCAGCTCTTGTCCTTTCAGCCATAAAACAGATACTGAAGTGACCACTTATTTAGGAATATTTTCTTATGAGCAGGCTTAGAGTGAATTGTGAGTCACCCTAACAGAAAGCATAATCGGCCCAACTCCCCAACCAAAACTTCCTGAGGTTCACCATCACCACACAGAGAAGTTTCAGCTGGGGAACACTTCACCAAGACTGCAATGGAAAGAAATGAATTCTCCCAGTTGTGCAAACCCAGAGGACTTCCCTGAATTCACTGGATTCGTTTAGATCGTTGAGGCAAAGATAGACTGTGCTTAATAACCATGGAGCCAGGAAAAGACAACACCGTGAGTGCTTGCACAGATCCTACTTGACGATGATGCCAATCCTGCTAAAGGTGATGCTCGGAAAAGATGCAGAATGCCCTGAACTACCACTGCTTTGTCTCAGCCAGATAACTGATAAGTGCAAGAGAAAATTCCATGAAATTTGAACCAAGCTTTTTCACATTTTAGATTCCAGGCTAGTATAATTCCCTCACCAAAGCACACCAGACATCCTTGAAGTTCAATAAGATGTATCCACTTTCAACAATTTTACAATTTTCGACATAGCTGTAGAGGCTCTTTAGTAAAACCCCTTTCAAATGGCCCATTATCAATTCCGTATCTCTCTGTGAATCTCAAATACATTAGCTAGACAGTCATCTTATTTTAGCTTTAGAATATATATCAGGTGTGTTTTTTCCAGACACAAGCAATTAAAAGATTGGAAAATAGCTCATGGAAAGCTCCAAAGAATTGTTCCTCAGAGAGCAAATCTCGCAACACCAAACAACCCCAATTTCCCTTGGGCATCTCTGATGACAAAGAGTTATTGCTAGTTAAGTAAGGCAACTGGAAAACCTATACACAAACCATCACAATTAAATAACCTGCTTACCACATAACTAATACTGACTGAGAGGCAGGTTGCTAGAATTTTCTTATTAAACTGATGCTACCAAATGACACACTGCAGTGCTTCTTGAAGATGTTACTCCACCCATTCTGTATTGGATACATGTATTTTATCGTTATGCAGTTATGTGTGTTGTGTGTCTTACCCAATCTTACCCACTTATTTTATTTTAGAATCTCACGGGCTTTGTATCACGAAGCTAAACAAACCATTGGAAATAAACAGCAGAGAACAAAATCCTTTTTATCTTCTCTCTGCCTAACAAATCAAAACACACAGAAATTTGGGGTTATTAGAGAAGGTTTTGGGATTAAAAAAATACAATAAAAACTAACTTGTAGAATGGGACTCCCTGCTGCTCAGTACCATGTGTTACCATAGCAAGAAGCATCTGTTCAGCTATTAAACATGCTAGTGAATATGATATAGACAGCCGTGGCATTATCAAATATTCTCAGTGCCTATTAAATACTACAGTTATATATTCTAATTTTACCTTTCATTAGTAAAACTCAAGGTAGTAGCAACTTGAAAACAATTTTAAAAGTTCAAAAAAAACTATCATTTTGGTTATATTGTATGTTTAAATTACATTCATGTATTACTAATAAAAAAATTGGCAAGCTAAGTAAAATGTTGTCGAATTTTAAATGTGGTTCCAATCAGCTGTGATTTAGCTCACAATTGATGTAATAAGACTAAGTAAATAATCACACGTCAAATTTGAAAAGAAAATAGCTACATTTTTTTTTCTCCTCTGAACATCTTACTTCCTTTCAATTTCATCTTGGCCATTATCAAATGCCACATGACACATGATCTAGTCCCTTGATGTAATCTGCTCTCTGAGCTCAAGAACCTTGTTGTTTAAATGGGCTATCAAGAGCTAAGACATAAGTACTTCATAGCAGAACACATCTGTTGTTACTCTGTTCGTCATATTAACATTAAGCACAATAATGTTGACAACATTAATACATTTAAAAGCCTGTCACATTCCACTGCTGTTGCACAAGTCCTGGAGACGGAATGATCAAAATGAGAAGTGACTAGGGGCAAAATTAAGAATTATGGAGGTGTGGAAGGTGAACAATACAGGTAGACTCTGCATCAGAGTCCTGCACTGGGATATTAACCTCTTGCCTGCCTGGCTCTTCCCAGAAAACTGTAGCCACCACTGTCCTAAAAAGAGCCATAAGATTCTGTTCTGTGAATGCTGTCAGAGTAGGAGAAAAATTGTAATGGAAATGAAAGAAGGTTTGCTATCACCTCTAAACCACTGTTACTCAAATCAAATAGGCCAGAAAGAAAAATCATACAATGGAGCTCAGTGTCTTAAGAAATAACAAGGCCAGTTTGTCTTTCTATTAAAATGCCCCAGTTTGCGACATTTTTATATACTTGCTGGTGGGAGTATTCAACCATACAATGTTCACGAAGGACAACTTTGCAATAAATAGAGTGGTTCTGCTTATAGGGATTCATCTTCCTAAAAATATTTTTATATATGTAAAGCAATATTTTTACAAGACTAAATTTTTTATCACTTTGTAATACTAAAAGTTATGAAACAATTAAACACAATATCCATAATTAGGAAATGGTTGGATAAATTGGAGTATATAGGCATGCAATAGGACACTACAAGGTAAATATAAGATTATACGCTCTAAAGTAGAATGGTGTCCAAAATGGATTAAATTAAGAATAATCAAGTTGTAGAATATTATGTACCATATAAAAACATTTTCTCTTTATGAACAATGTTCAGGTGAATCAGCATACATACAACTATTTACACATATACTTCAAAGAAAAAATATATATATGTATGATATAAAATTAAAGATTAGAATTTTACATACCACAATAAAAATGTTGATGTATTATAATCAGTTTGTAGTTTTTAATCTCATCATTGTATTTAAATTTTCAATAAGTATGTTTATGAGCTAAGAAAATAAAATTTATTAAGAATATTTCTTTTTCCTATAAATAGAGACACAGGTCAACAAATAAAACTCAGCTCCCTCTGAACAACCTGTTATAAAATAGTATTGGCCTTGTGGACCCAATTCTATGCAACACTAATCTATTGAATTCGGTTTATATTTACACAGAAGAATCTCTCCAAAAGCCAGTAAATAAAAAAGAACAGTTAAATAATACAAAATATAGTCTATTGAGGAGAAAGTTCAATGAAAAGCTAGTTAATTATGAAGCTGATGGTTACAGTACGCTATATAACAATGAATGATATTTATGTTGCAATTTCAAATACCAGAAAAACGTCCCCAGCCACTTCATTTATCCAACATCCTTGATAATAGCCAGCTAGAAACGACCAACAAACCATTGGTCTTGAATTAGGAAACTAGAATTCACAGCTTTTTCTTTGTACTCTGTGAAACTTCTATGCTCTGTCTGTCCTTTAAATAACAAATGAACTTAGTTCTGAAAGCTACATGGCAGACTGCCTGACCTTACTCCACATATAACTACTAAAATTTCAACCCCATTTCTCTGCTGATGTCCTGTGGGATACAGAACCCCAAAGCCCTGCTTTTACTGCTAATTAACAATAATGAACTGGATGACATACTTTTCTTTCGAACATTTCTGTTGAGAAGGTGTCCAATCAGCTAGAAATACAAGCAACAGAGAAATTCCCTTTCTCCCCCCTCATTTAGACGCTGAAATACACAGAGACTATACCCTGACTTTTGGCAAAAAAAAAAAAAAGTAGGTCAAGCTGTCTCGGCTTTATGCATAAGCTTTCAAACCTGCAGAAAGGCTGAAAGCTACTGTTCCAGCCATAGTTTCCAGAGTTATTACAGGTTATTTTTATATTCATTTCCACATAAGGCCAATAATGTTGTGGCAATATTAGTTTACCTCTACATTTAAACAACTTAAAAAATAGCTGTGAAACCTATAATTCCACCCATTAAAGTGATTTTGATACAAAATATCATGTTCCTTGTCATGGCACTCTATTGTTATTTAGTGCATTCATGTTGTGAGACACAGAGATTCAGCTTGTGCCCAGGCACAAAGAATCTCATACACAGTCCACAGCAAAGACTAACTGATTTAGAATCAGTGATTTGGATTGTATGATGAGTTGGAAAAGTAGCTGGGCTACCCTGAAATTTTCCTTTGGACAGAAGAATAATGGGGCCTTGAAATCGGATAGAACTTGTTCAAATCCAAGTGCAGTTACTTACTAGCTATGTGATTTGGGTCAATTATTTTTCAATGCAGTTTTCTCAACTGTAAAATTGAGATAACTTGTACCTCAATGGGTTGTGAATATTAAATGAAATATAATTTTTATGCAAAGTGTTTAGATTAGTGTTTTATCTACAGTAGACACTCAATACATGCTAAATGGTGTTGTTTAGTTATTGTTCTTTTTACTAAGCAAATCATTAGAGTAAGCCTGATTTCAGAGGGAGAGATTAACCCTTAAGATAATTAACTGTTAGTACCCCATTTCCCTGAAAATAAGACCTATCCGGACAATCAGGTCTAATGCATCTTTTGGAGCAAAAATTAATGACATCCGGTCTTACTTTACTATATGACTGGGTAATATAATATAATACCAGATCTTACATTAATTTTTGCTCCAAAGATGCATTAGAGCTGATTGTCTGGCTAGGTCTTATTTTCTGGGAAGCATGGTACTTTCAAGCATTCTATATTAATTAAAATATTTTTTAAAAAAGAAAAACTCTTAATAAATGGAGATTCAATTTCACCTCCATCATTTAAGCAAGTGTCAGAGGTTGGCAGAGAAAGAGGACAAAAACACAAGAGGGCCATCAATAGCCAGGGTAGTTTAGGTTGACTGATTGCACTTTACAACCCTCGTCAACTTAGGGTTGATTACCAGAGGAGTTGTTTTTTTTGTGTGTTTTTTTTTCACTTTCATTCTCCAGTTGGATTCATCTCTTCTCATCAAGTCAGAATATAGGGAAATGTACCACAGATGTTTTCAGATAAGTACCCCAAATGATAGAGAAAACAGGTAAGTACCTAGAATAAATCTCAGAGAAGTGACCACCTGTTTGGAATATTTGAACCAGGAAGTGGAGTTGGCCAATGGTCTAACATGAGAGAAGTTTTCCTTCCTTGAGAAAATACCGTGTGGAAAATGAATCCGTTTCATGGTAGGCCTCAGTACTCGGCCTCTGCCTGAAGGGTGTAAGCCTTCCTAGGTTGTAAATGAGGAGTCTCGGGAGAGTGTCACATGCTGTCCCCATCACCCTTTGGGAGTCGACCTCACACTGTGCTCTGAAGAGAGTAGCTCCTCCTGTGAGCTCCTGCACCACAATGGAAAACTACCAGCAGGAGTGGAAAGGAGGGCTGAAGCCAAAAACAAAGGCTCCATTTACTCACACAAGCATTCCTTCATCACTAAACGTTATTATGTATTATAACAACTACGCTAATGTCTAAAAATACAGAGATATAAAGATATATAATACGTGGTCACTGACCTTGAAGAGTACACAATTTAATAAGGTAGAAGGACAGATAAAGAAATAGCTATGACCATGGTGAGTAATATAATAGAATGAAGAGCAAAGCGCTGTAATAATACCAAGAAGGATGTGATTAGTTTTGCCCCAGAGGACCAAGGGAAACTTCTCCAGTATATGAAATATATGGTCTAGGTCTTGACGATAAATAAAAACATACCAGATTAGGAAAAATAAGAGGGCAAATGGGAGTGGGAGGACATAGGAATATTTCAAAGAAAGAAAGGAGCACAGAGAAAGGCACGTTGAGGTCTATTGTTGCTGACTGTCATTTCATTATCGGTACAATTTTCTTTTCTTTTTTATTTGTGGGTCTCTGCCTTTAAAATTATGTATGCTCCAAATAATGAATCAAACTAACTGCAAAAAGTAGCTAGTTAACTACAAATTGTTTGAGGCAACTAGTCAACCAGATAACTTTCTATGTGTTTATTTAACTAGAGAAAATAGTTTATGGAGCTGATATCAGGAATATTCAGTAATCCATGTGCTGTTTGGTAAGCTAACAGCTGGGGTTGTTTGACTTTGTATGCCTGTATCAAGCAAACCGAAGGCAGAGTTGTTGGTTGTCACCTAACGAAAGACTACCTCCTGTGTTCTTCCCTGCATCACACACCTAAGGCTCAGAGATTAAGCACATGGATTTAGAAGTCTGAGTTCAAATCCTGGCTTTGCTTACGAGCTGTGTGACATGGGCCTCCTTTTCTTATCAACTACATAAGGGTAACTGTTTTTCTTATAGGGTTTTACTAATATTAGACGGGATAATATAGGCAAACTCAGAACAGTTATGAGATTATTGGTTGCTTTTATAAAAGCCACACTTGAAGACTATGACATAGAGTTTTAAAACATTTAATTGTGCTTCTATAGCATGAAGGTTTGAAACACCACTCTATGCCTATATTGAGTTTAATGTGCTACTAGAATGTAATTTATCCACTACATTCTAAGCTTCTTGAAGCCAAAAGCCAGGCCTCCACTGACTCTGTATTTCCAGTACCTTAAAGGTGCTTGGGAGGGGAAAAAAGTGTACTAAATGCATGTTTTAAGGAAAGAATTGTGTAACTTGGACTGGGTAGTAGCTGGTGATGAACCTGGAAAATAAGCCCACATTTTACATTCATCGTAGTTTGTCCAAGGAGTTTGGGTTTTGAATGGTCTGCAGTATAGACCAGTGGTTCTCCAACAGAACAGGTTAAGGTGTGGTTCATCAAACCTTACCTCAATATACCAACCTATTAAAAGGCAACAAATAAATTGGAAAAGTGCTAATAGCTCAGATTTATATCTGTACTTCACCCCTGACTGTTAAACATGAACTGACTTCTCCTCAAGGAGGCGATACCCTTGGCCGCAGCAGCGCTGACCTACTTATCCCCCTTGAACATTTTCAGAATGCACACACGCAGTTTGAATTGGTGGAACTTCTAGAACAAAAAGATTATTTCAACAGACATTTATTGCTCCTGCACTAAATTCCAGGCTCACCTGGACTCTGGGAATACAAAGGTGCACAGAACAGATCACAGTCCCCGCCTCCTGGCGCTTACTGCTCAGTATCACTGCTCAACAGGAAGGAAGCATGTGCCATCAGAACTTAAACACTGTAATCGGAATCCAGAATTCTGCCTGGTTTACACAATTACCAACAGAAACAGAAGAGTACAAGGACTCAAAAAAATGGTAAAGGTTTTTATGCCAATTTTTTTTTTTCAGACAACTGACTTTGCTTTGTCCTGGAGAAGTAAATTATTAAATGTCTGTGCATATAATTTTGATAAATAGAAAAAGTCAGTTATTTTTTTCCCAAATACCCCACTAAAAAGCACTGGAAAAATACTTAAAGAATATTATCGAAGGGCTTCCAATTGATAACCTGAACAGGGAGTCCAGTCCCATTCTTGACTGGCCTTATTAGCAGGTGAGGAGTTGGAGCAGACACAGGAAAGGAGTGGAGTTATTGGTAGAGGGCCGGGATCGGTCCCTCACTCTCCCTGCTTTTTTCCCCTATGGCGCAGCCCCTAAGAGAGCACAATTACTCCTGTAGGTGGGTGAATATTATCAATCGGGTGTGTCTCAAACTAAAAAAAAAAAGGTTAGGCCCTGTTGCCATGAAGCATTTAGAGGTGGAAACAACCAAGTTTTAATTTTACAACAATCACTCAGGTGGCAGAGCAGAGATGATGGATTAGAAAGGGAAAGATTCTTGGAAGAAAAAAGATTAGTTAGAAGGCTATTGCAACACAGTTCAGGAAGAGACCATTAAACTACGGCAAGGATAATGGATCAAAAGAAAGCAGATTCATTTTAAAGCTGTGGTGTTTAACATCGTAGCCACTAGCCATATGTTGAACACTTATAATGTGGCTAAGGAAACTGAGGAACTGAATTTCAAAGTTCATTGAATTGTAGCTAAGTTAGATGTACATTTAAAACTGACACTTGACTCAGTTACGGAAAACTTTTAAGTATGTTTACAGTAATTCAGATGTGTGAATCTACTTTAACAATGGAAAATTTTATGATATACACAGTATTTCTGATAAAAATGTAGATGATGATTTGAGGAGCACCGTAAGTGTAAAATACACACTGAATATCAAAACATTGCTATGAAAAAATAACATAAAGCAGTAAAATTTAGAGGATGGTGTTCAAGATGGTGGTACAAGAAGATCCTGCACACACCTCCTCCTGCGAACACAACAAATCTATGGCTACATATGAAACAATTCCCTCTGAAAAGGACCTGAAAACTAGCTGAACAACAAAGGGTAGAAGGCCATGTCCAGATGGGTAGGAGAGGCAGAAACATGGCTTCCTCAAAAATGCTACCCTGGATCCCGTGACCTCCATGTCGGAGGGATCTCACAAATACAAATCTTCTCCCTGAAGACCAAGGGGTTTTTGTCTGATGTCAGGCACACTAACCCTTAAAACTGGACAAATGAGTCCCCAAAACGTCTGGCTTTGAAAACCCATGGGGCTTGAGGTTGAGAGATGAGGAGTTTAGTATTTAATGTACGTTGAGGTTTCCATGAGGAATCCAGGGGAAGTAGCTGAGTAAGCCCTTGGAAATGCTGATATGATGCTGAGGGGAAGTGAGGACAGAAGATATGCATTTGGGTGTGAGCAGTCTTCATTCTCTACCTAAAATTCAGAGTGAATTTTAGGAATATCAAAATTGACTTATTTTCATAACATGAAACAATCAATGAATTTTTTATTTCTTTCACCAAGAGCTTTTTTGGTCTGTCAGTCTTGTATTTCCACTCTTTCTTGAGCAGGAAGGATCGAAGGGGTAGGTTCAGGAGGAAGTGTTTTTCGTGATAGTAAGAGCCCACTAATAAAGTGTCTTTTCAGAAGCCTAACTGCACTTTGTTCTTCCAAGGCTATGCTTTGTAGGCCGAGGTTAAATAGTTGGTCCTGTTAGTGTGCAGGAGGGCAGAGGCCTCCTCTGTTTTGCTGACCTAAGAATCCCCAGGAGCAGCATACTATCTACTAAAAAAGCTCCTAAAGACAATACAAATTGCCATGACACAGCTCTGAAACTATTTTCATCAAAAGATTTTTCTCAGGCCTAGTGTTAATTACCTCCAGTTCTTTGCTCCTGATTTAAAATGTGGATTATTTATGTCTACTAGTAACTTGAGTGTCCCCTAATATATTCACTTGGGTCATTTTCTTTCTTTGTTGAAACAAACTGCCTATGTCAAGAGTAACCCAATATCAGCTTTAACAGGACTCCGATGTCACCGTGTCACCTTTATCTCGTTTCCTGATGTTTGGCTGATGTATTTGCTATGCGGTTTGCATTTTTTAACTACTCGCATGCATTTTGTTTATGGTTTTCAGTGTGTTTTAAGCAATAAAAGGAGTTTTCTTGATCAATGTACAAATGACTCCTCTTCAGTGTGCCTTCCCCAAACTAGCTCTTAATCCTCAAGCAATGTGTTCACTATTCTTCTTTCTGTCAATCTATATTGCGTTTAGACTTCTGCAAAGCCACGTCCTTAATAACCAGGGTATATATGCTTTCATTGTTGCTTATAATTTCTTCCTAAGACATGTAGACTTGGACTGGATCATAAGAATGAACATAGATGTGTTCTGAGCACAGGAGACCTTAACCATGTCTTCTCCTTAAAAACTGAGGGATCTCTTAATAACTGAGCTCAGCTGCTTCTGCATTACTGAGCCTGTATAAGATTACAAATGATTCCTCTTTTAAGCTGCTAAATTGTGAGCAAATTTGTGACACAGAAAAAGACAGCTTAATACAGTATGAATTGTGTTATAGGTGATCAATAATAATGTGTTGAATGGGACAAAGAAGATTGTTTCTTGAAAGTAGGCTTTGAAAAATAGTAGCTGCAGAAGAAATGGAGATGTAGTCAGTAGTTAGAAAGGGGTCTCTTGTTTTGGCAGCTTGGCATAAGAAAAGAGGATTTGCTACTGCAACTCAGCTCTGCCCAACGTAGAGTGTATGCGAAGCTATTCTGTAAAATAACTAGGGGCCCACCATAAAGCAATGGATGAAGAAGAGTGGTGATCATAGATTGGTCAAAAGCTATGGACACAATTTCTCTACTTAGGTAATGCTCTGGGCTTGTTTCAGGAGCTCTTCCAAAGAGATCCCTCGGTCCTAGACTTCTTTCTACTAACTCAGGAGGCTACAAGATTCCAGGGCCAACCCTGAAAATACCCAACATTTAAATAGAGGAATTGATGACTGAGCAGAATCTACACAGTGAGAGAAAATGAGAAGAAACCTTCTGGACAGAATTAGAAACAGAGAAATGACAAGAAGAAGTTCAAAAAAAACGATTAATAAACTTCACTGGAGTGGAAAGATAAGTATAAAATTGTGAGAAAATGGACCTGAAAAGGGAAATTAAGATCAGAATGTTGAGGACATTAAGTGTTAGGCATTGAAATGTGTCTTCACCTGTGCATAATTGGGAAGCATCAATGTGTTTTAACAAAGGAATAACAGAATCAAAGAAGCATTTTAGCAAATTAACCTGACATAAGTACATAAAATGGATTGTAATGTATTCAGAATAGAGACAGGAAGGTAAGTATAAGTGCCTAAGTGATAAATACATGAACTGACAAGATGTAGGTAGAGACAGTTGTTTTGATTTTCTTTTATTAAATTTCAGTGATAGAATTTCAAAGAAGGAAATACTTCTAGAATTCTTAAAACCAAATTCAGAGAGTTATTGATACACCAGACGTGACAGCCAGTATACTAGAAAATGAAAAATGAATTAACTTCCAAGGGGAAAGATTGTATTGATTCACTTGACCCCACCCTTCCCCAAAATACAGACAATATCAAGGTATCTGTATAGCATTTAAGTCAATAGAAATATGACTACCACTTCTCCCATTTTCTCCAAAGATAACTTGTATCCTTAATACCTTAGGATATATCCTTAATACCTTAGAAGCTTTGACAAGAATTCTACAAAACATGGTGAAAACACATTATTTCAGTCTTTCCTTTAAAACTTTACAGAGAGGCCACATATTCTCTAATTCATGTAAGAACCAGGAAAAAAATACCACCTAAAATATCTACTGTATATGAATTATGGGGTTGAATTAAATATTGCATGGCAAAGTGAAATTCTTAAAATATATGAATCTGTAGGTTAGTAAGAATATTTCTTTGGAACATAATTTAAATTCAAGAAGAGCCTATGAGGGAATAAGTAGGTTTTATCTTGTTGATAGAGGTATGCACAAATGCACAATTACTGACTTTAGAAAAATGTTTCTTGGTTTACTTGAAATATAGCAATAAGGTAAGTAGTATAAAATGTAGACAGTCAGAGAAAGATTTGACATGCCACCAATATTGATGTCATTTTTGGACATGTAATATTTACTATAAATACACTATGCTTCTAGTCTGTACTAAAATAGCTGATCAAAAGGTGTATTTCTAAATCAAAATCAATTAAGAGCTTGTTGTAAAAATAAGGCTTCCAGCCCTGCAAAGTACAAAGAAGAAACACTTAAGGCAAATATGTACAACAATTCACTAATCAAATTTGCAATGCTCTTTCATGCTCCCAAGATGAAAGAATTTCAAAGAATACTTTTCACTCATCCTCTCCTCCACCCTCCACACATTTCCTCTGGTCAGAGCCAGTGCACATGTTATGGCTGTGAGTGAGCACACATTTGCTGTGGCTTTCTTCTGTAAATCAGAGAGGGGTTAAGTAACCTCCAATTAACGTTACCAGACTGATATATAAAAGATGTTTCCTCTAGAGTGACACCGGTAGAATTTATAGATATATCTTATAAATTATAAAAAATGAACTTTATTTTTTGTTTATTGCTACTCATAAATTATTTTAGTCATTGCTTATTAAACAATCCTCAACATTACTAATTCAAACATGTATAACACTTACAGGTTACAAGTCTCTTCTTTATCTTCTTTATCTTAAAAACCTATCATTTATCCATGTTCTTACAGATACTATGCAGATAAGAAAGTTAAAACTGCAAGAGGAAGAAATGGAGATATTCCAACGTGGAGAAATGACCAAGAAAAAGTAGTCACTTTGGGACAAAGTATGTTTATTATAAATAATCTAAGCTACCTGGTGAGCAGCACCCGGATCTGGCTTGTTCATTCATTCATTTATTCATCCAACAAATATTTATTGAAGTAAGTACTAAATAGAGAGCTGATTTATTTTTGGATTTACAGACCTAACACAGACCTGGGCCTTATTAGTTCTTCAGAAAAATTTCTGGACACCCTTGTAGCATGTACTGAAATAAATGATGAAAAGTCACATTTCTATATTATATTATTTTTCTTATTAGTTGTCATTATTATAAACTATGTTCTCTGCCATCAGAAAGCTTATATCTATTTGAAAAAATGGACAGGTATAAAATGAGTAGAGAACAGTTTATGATAAAAGTGAGTTCAAATAAATGAGGTAATTAAGGAGAGATGATCATTCATCCAAAAAAAATAAAGAATTCTCACCACATACTTTCTTTAAATAATCAATTACTAAATCAATTAGCTAAAGATGCAGAAAATACCAATACAAATATGCAAATTTTCAGTAATATAGCTGTTGTGTATTGAGTTCTACACTTTTTCTATATTGTAAACAAGAAGTTAGATGAGATTCTTGGAGTTACATAGAAATTAAACTTCATCTGTGATTTCACTTTGACTATTAAAAAGTTGAGATTCTATACCGAGCCTAAGACATGATATTTTCAATATATAATTCATTACTTCATTTATTATTTCAGAAAACATTTACTGAGCACTTGTATTATAGGCACTGTGCTACTTAATTGGTCCTTACATCATGTTCTTCTCTTTCCTAAATCCTCTTCTAAATAAAACCTTACAAATGTCAATGGCAGTATCAGATGGCTTTGAGGGTAACAGTGGTAGCAATATTAATATAACAAAACAATACTTCTATAAAATCTAGGCCACCTGAATCAAAAACTGCTTTATTCCAAGTTGCTATATTTTTAAGAGTACAGTACAGTTCATCAAAATTTAAATATAATTATATTCTCGGTAAAATCAAACATGATCATTCTGAAAAAAAATGGGATGTTAAACAATGTCAAATATTCACATCCTCACTAACATTTATGCCAATCATATTTTCAAAGTTATCTAATTGAAATGGTATTACACATTTTGGCAAAATTGGAGCATCTTATAATGTGTGCAATCAACTTTCCAGCTCATTTGTTAACTCTGTTAATTAAGGGTGGAAATATTTTTAAATAAGATCAGTACATAGTTTATACTTGGTTGACCTCGAAGGTTTACAGAAATTTTCCTGGCAGTTTAATGGATAACCTAAAATTGTAACTTTTATAGATAAAACATATCATCTATGATATCAATCAGGTTAATTTTTAAATCAGTTCTATTCATAAAAGAAAATCAAACAATAGTAATAATCTATACTTCTACAAATCTGTTTTCTTTTTAAATTCTCAATCCTGACAAGAAGCCAAAAAAATGATTTGGGGAAAATCAGGATAGATTCAAAGGTACCTAAATAATTTCATAAAATAGCCTTTGAATATTCCCAAATCTAAATATCATTATTAAGAATACTTCTGCTTCTGTCAGCCACAAATATCAGTTGTGGTTCCTACACACTTCATTTTCCTTTCCTCTCCTTCCTTCCTTCCTTCTTTCATCCTCCCTCCGCTTCTCCCTCACTCTCTCTCCTTTATCTTTCTCTCTCCCCTGCACCTCTCTCTCTGGCTCTCAGATGAAGGGACAGTCTGTAGATAGCAAATCCACAAGGAAGGGTATGTAGAGGCAAACACTGAATCCAAAGTGAGTGGCAAGGCAAGACCAAGAGAGGAGACTCAGAAGGAAGGAGGCCCTCAAAAAACAGTGGACAGAAATCCATGGCCAGCAAAGAGCTGTGGAAGGTACTGGGCTGGTATGAACACTTAGAAAGTCAGTCCTTTATGTATGAAAGTACTGTCAGTCCACATTCGATGAGAACTTGAAAGAAATGCCCATTCTTACAGACTAAAACTCTTTGACCATAAAACAAACAACAGTGGGTTGAGTAATTTAATAACATGGTCCTGTATGATTTGAGAGTGATCATTGTAGAACCTTTTCTTAGGGTAAATGTGTAATTGGTTATAGATCAATAAGTAATTTCTTTCAAGAGGAAAAGCTGGCATTTATTTATTTATTTATTTATTTATTTATTTATTTATTTAAAATAGCAAGGCTCTTAAATCAGAATGGAGCCAATACATTTAGAAAGTTCAGATTACTCTAAACAGCAAGATTCCTTCCTGCACTAGTTAAGTTTTTCTCAACTGATCATTTATTTATGATGCCATAGAAATTCAGATGCTTTCAGCTTTGATTGCTGGATATTTGCTGAAAGGCAGCTGAAATTACATTCCTATAGTTTGCATTTTGACACCTGCATTTTGATTTGAAAAATTTACAATGGTAAATTTACAATGGTTCAATAATGGTTGTGCTGAAGTGTTTTATCATTTTTTTTCCCTAAGATTAGCAATGAGTTCAGCTCTTGTGGTCAGTATAAATCCCCTAATCAGCTTATTTGAAATTCTAGAAGTATAATGGAAAACTCAGGTTAAGAAAATAAATGAATAAAACTTTGAAAATTAAGATCCTGCAAGTCTGTGATACCATATTTTGGTGCTTGATGGTTTTCCAAACATTTTAGGATGAGTGCCTGAAGGCCAGTTTCTAACAGGAAAGAACATGCTGGCCTAATCAAATGTCCTTTGAGGCACAGGTGCTGGTAAAGAGAGAACTTACAGAGATAGACAAAAATAAAACAAAACAAATTTACATGATCACATATGGCAGAAGGAATAAACTATACCTCAAGAATAAAAAGGGGGATGGAAAGACGTATGCTTTTAGAACCTTCCAGAAGATAGAGACTTTAGACCAAGAACTATGATGATAAGAACACTTTAGAGTTTTTAAATATATGACACTTTCCTGTGGTTCTTATTTTGATACACTAGCAAATATTAACATCTCTTAACAATGAAAGCCTGCATGTGCTTCTTTGCAAATATTACAAGGAAATGAAGAGATAAAGAATTTCAACCATACAAAGTAGTAACTCTTTGAATGCAAAGATAAATGAAAGAGCACCAAGCTATTGTCAATTATGGCAACTTTAAAATGTAAAGAAAGCTTTTCATTTATGGACTATTATTACGATTTAGTATGTGCTGACTGAATTCTTGTGGGAGGCTTAGAGCTTAGAGAAAAAGGAATGGTCCCAGGACGTAAATCACAAGAGTCCATTGTATTTTCTTGATACTTATATATCAAAATAAGTATAAAATGGCATAAAAATAATGTGTTTTTATGCCACTTTCTTTCATATCCCCAAATATCCTTAAAGTTTCCTTTTCTTCCTTTTCTCCCCTCCATTGCATGTAACTTCAGACAATTCTCTTTTCTGGTTAGAAAAGAAATAAAGACACTGGATCCAGATATTTTGATGTCACCAGTATTACAACCCCATGCTTCCACCCAGATGGAATATTATTTAGAGGGTAATAACTTATTATTATTATTTCTTTTAATTTGGCAAGTCTGCCTACAGTTACTAAAAACACACCAAAAACAAGTATTTGTGAACAGAAAATTGAGACGAATTCATACTTAAAAACATAATATTTTATACAATAAAGAACATTTTTAACAATAATAATAGGTATAATGTCGAATTATCACTAGAACATATTTATATTTTCCGTATCAAAGAATTGGTTGCTGAGGAAGAGAAACTTCCAAAAGACAGTATTATAAGTTACTTACAAAAAACTAACAGTAAAAAACAAAAGCTGAATTTAATTAAAAGTACTTACTATATGCAGCTCTAGGTAGTCCCCCAGGCCAGAAGAACTGTCCACGCGCACCAATACAGCTTCTTTCTGAACAGTGCTAAACCCTATGGCCAGTCTGTCTGCTCGTGTGCTTGGCCGATCATTAGGAGGCCACTTATAAGTGATTTGTCCACCACCTTTGCTAAAGATATACGTTGTCCCAGCTGGAAAATAAAAACCAAAATCATTAGTCCAAATATGTCAAGTGCACACTTGTCCATGTTTGTTATGTTGACATATCAGTAAAGTATTAAATTTATGCTATGGCGCTAAATAAATAAATAAATACATAAATAAATAAATAAATAAATAACCTATGGCAAAGCAAATGAGCAAATAACAGCTTTCAATCAAATATGCTCAAGAAACAGAGTTTTTCTTTCTTTTATTTCAAAAGAAATATCAAGGCAGTTCAACTTTTAATACACTCATTAACTCCACCAGCAGGTGTTTCAGAACAAATGGGGGATTACTGCTTGTTCCACTGAGTTGGACAAGAATAACATGTAATGGGGTTTTATTTCTTCCTGCCAGTTTTTAAGAAATAGTTTAGTAGGAAACATTGAGTTTGGAGGCTTCCAAAAGAGGCAGAAACATATATCAAGTTGTTTTTGAAACAAGAGCTGTATGTAGATGTGACAGGGTCGTACAGGACAGTGATGCAAATCCCAACAAATACACTACAAATCAGCTTTTTATGGGGAAAGGGTCTATTCACATATGACAAATGATAACTAATGGACCAACAGCCATAAGCCCCAGTAGTCATGTCAAGAAAAATACAGATAATAGATCCCATCCATAGAAGTCAGGTATTATCTAACAAGAAACATCTAGTATCTGTCAAACTATCCAGCATCATAAAAAGATCTATTTTTTTCCCAAGGTGAATACTAACTAGTCTTACAGTGCTAAGAACAATGTCATAGCCTCAACTGGTGAGTATACAAATTTTACTTTATGGTGATGATGTCAGTAAATTATCCATCTTACTTTTAAAATTGTTTTGTTTTCAAACAGGTTTACTTAGCATCCAATGCATTAAAGTCCTGTCTCTTGAAATACTGGCATCTGTCTCATGGAATGCAATAAAATAAAATCTTTGAGTCAGAAAATTTGAAAGAGACATGCAAAGATACACACACACACACACACACACACACACACACACACCCCAAGTGATCTTCCTACACACTAAAGGGAACCATATAGATATTTATTTAGTTATTCCAGGAACAGACCTTAGGGTATAATTTATAGAGAAGTGTTGCCTTCCAGTAACAAAGGATGTCCATACATATTGTTGTGTTCTTACTATGTGCTGAACATGGTAAGGAAAGTAATAAGAGTAATTGTTAAAATTTAGGCCACAAAACGTCTTGTGATTATGGAAAAATAGCTTCTACCAATAGCAAGGCTTAAGTATAAAAGTTCTCTGTAAAGTAATATGTTTTAATAACATCAACCCATCAAATTTCTATGTTACCAAATCTACCAATTCAATGAAGATGATGCTATCACATTTGTGTACATTTAATTAAATAGCTGATAATACTGTTTTTTGTTGTTTGTGTGTGTGTGTGCGTCAGAGAGAGAGAGAGCGAGAGAGAGCGAGAGAGCGAGAGAGCGAGCGAGAGAGATTTTGGATCCAACTCTTCTCTGTAATCTTCCTGAGACATTTCCATACACCCTTGAGAAACTCCAAAGACCTATGCAATATGCCTACTTTGCCTCATTGATTTAAAAGGCCTTGGGTTGTAGACCTGACCCAAGAAGCATGTCAGGATAACACTGAATGTAAAAGTGATAAAACAGAACTTTGTGGAAATGAACTAGTAGAGAGGCTGTGCATTTCTCTATTAATTTTTTAGCATACTCATGCATAAAAGTAGTTTATCTCTCTCATGAGAGAATAAGTAAGTCATATTTCAAAGGCACCACTCAGTGTGCAAGCAAAGAAAATTCAGAATATACAGATTTGTGTGTGAGGAATGCTGGAGTCTTCCAAGACCATTTACATTCTATATTATCAGAAGCTTGTTCATCAAGATTTTAACGAGCAAGAACTATTTGATAAATATTTTTCTTCCTGGTAATTTTTTACAGGTGACTGAGCATTAGATATTTCAGTAAGACCTAAATTGATAAAAATAGAACAAGAACATATAAAAGTGAAGATTTCTATAAAAGAGGATGTGATGGTGACTTCTGAGTGCTGGTACTTAATTTTAATTTATTCCTTTTAATTAACTTTGTTCTTAATGGCTATGTGTTTCACATGAATTAAGAAAAGTATTCAAAACTAGAGATGCTACTTAAAAACCAAAAGCATATCTAAGAATTCAGATGTTTCCCAGATTCACCCAAGTCAGGCAGTGTTGTAAAGCAACAGATATCTTATATTACACGGCGGTTTTTAACATTAAAAATCACTTTCACAACAATTATTTTCCTTTCTTCTCTACTTCTGCATGGAAAGTAGGGCGAGCATTACTTCCATGTTATATTTGAGGAAATTTAGTCACAAGGATTGAGTTGTTATCCAATGTTGCAAACTTGGGTTTGTGGCAGAGCTGGTAAGAGACCTACTATCCAGACCCCAATGCCTGTATTTTTTTATTACAGAAATGTTTTTGTTATCATAACAAGACAGTCAAAAGAAAGTTAATTGAATATGTCAGTGAATTTATCAAGGCCAACTGTTATCATATTCTAATGTCTCATATCCATAAAGTGACATTTGTACCTCACGATCATATGCTGTCCTTTCACCTCACAATGCTTTCAAGAAAAGAAAAAAATAACATGCAAATGTGTAATGACAGAACATGTAATATATGTAGATTAACATTTAGTTTAGGGTACACTTTCCCAAACTTATGGAATGACTAGTTGCTCAGTCACAGAACTTGAGGAAAATAATTTAAACGTTTACATTTTCACTAAGATAAATGTCACAATACGAATATCATTACTCGAGATGTGATTTCATCCCATATTTCAACCTTTTCCAATAAGCGTTAAGACTTGGAAACTAGCATGCGATTAGCGACTCAGTGCTCCCTACAATGACATTCTAGTTCTTAAGGTTTCACCAAAACAAAGCAAAAACAGTTGTACTACTGTGTGCCAAACAATGGAATTACGTATTTTTAGTGTCATTTTTCTCCAAATACATCTGGAAAGCAATCTTCTTTTTCTCCTGTATGTATAACAGTGCACTAAATTGTAGTCATCAGCATACTTCTATAATAAATGAAAGAATTAGCTGTCCAGCCCCGGCACAGCTCTCTTCTACCTACCTTTATAAGAATCTTGGCTTTCTTTTCTTTTAAAAAAATCCCTTTGTATGAGACTCTGAAAAATCTCCTATGTTCTTAAAACCTTCTTTCCATCAAGATTTTTAAAACTTACCATATATTCTATTTTGGTAACCTTGAAAATATGAGAACACTCCCACACTAAATTATAGTGGGTCAGATGACTAAAATTTCCAAATTTATTTCATTTAAACTGCATCTTTCTCCACCAAGGTCATTATGTACTTACTGCAGCAGAATAGTTAAGGCATTACAAAGGTAAACTCTGGACTCAGGCAGACGTGGGTTCAAATTCCAACTGCATCATTTACAAGCTACACGACCATGACCAAGCTATTTATTCTAAGTATTGGGTTTCTGGGGGTAGGGGGGGCGAATGGGGATAATAACACTATTTACACCATAGAGCTTTTATCAGGATTAATTTTCAGATCTTACACAGTAACACCTTAGTCCAATTCGTGGCATGCGATAAGTGCCCAGTACATTTAGAAAGAATAGATGCTGTGTATGTTTGTGTGTGTGGTGAAAATATTCAATAACCAATATTGCAACATAGTTGTTTTATTTTAATATGAGTCTTTAGAAAAGTTTAATCCATTTCAAAGTTGTGTTCACACCAAATGACTTTTTTAGAAATGAACTTTCCTACGTCCTATGGTTTACTAATCTTTTTAGTATTTCATTCCTCGAGTTAGCACTATTTTCACATAAACCGATCATATTATTTACCTTCCCTAATAGTTGACAATGGGAAGGATATTAAATTGCACCCAATGGGAGCTTCTGCGAGAAAAAGAAATAATATTTGTTTATCAGCATAAAGCATCTAGGTTGGGAAGAGTTATAGCATGATGCCAAAAAATTCACTATCACCATTAAATAAAGGAGCAAGTCTATACAAAATAAACTGCAATCTAGCTTTATTTTTATAGAAACATGTATTATTTTATTATATGAGTGAACTCAATGTGTAGCAATAGTACATCCTAATATTTACAAACATTTTATCAACACGGAGAGGGGCAGAGAGGAACGTGTCACCTTTGTTACTTACGCATGTTATTACAGGGCGAGCACTACCACATCACTGCCGTGACCACCAATGGATTTATTGCAAATTAACCTTCACATCCATCACATCACCGGATGTATTTATGACTCAAAGTTGTTTTAAGCACTTTCCTCATTGAAGTTATGTAGTGACTATATTATGCCCTCTAAACTGATTAACAAAGCAGCCTCCATGAGATGCAAATATAGCAGTGTCAGCATATTTTACACTGCAATAAATGTATGTAAAAATATACATGCACTCTTATTTCTAATGTCTGAACTACCTGTAATGCGGTTAGAAGAAATATTTTTAGATTTTATTTGACATGTATTTACATAAAGGGCTCTCTCCCCTCCTGGTCTTTCTTGACAACCATCTCCTCCCTAAATGTGCTCACTTCAGCCTCACTCATTTCTGAAAAAGCTAATGTATTCCCTCAAATGGATTGAACCTTGCTGAAAAAGAAAACCAATCAGCATGTACAGATATGCTTGATTATTGGTTGCTCTGGGTCCTTGCCACATGAACAATAATATAATTAACTTCTGAACAGATTAGCTTCTAACTCATAATGTAACTATATGAATAAAAGGTTCTTTTCTGAAAGCCTATAATTCTTCAAATGTCATCATGTAGCCAACATGAAACATTCAGGCCATTATGAATTCTATTAAATGTAACAGGGATATAACACTTTTTCCAATGAATGTTTGCCAGGCAGTCAGACGGAAATTAAAAATAAAACAATTATAAATAAGGAGAGCTTTTATTACTCCTACAGCCTTGTCAAAAGCTGTTGTTAAATTTTCTGAACAACTTCTACCTAGGTGGAAGCATTCTTTTGAATAATGTTCATAAAAAGCAAAAACAATGAGAAGGCCACCTTGGATGAAAAAAAAGAAAAGTTTTAGACTATGGTAAAATGTCTAAGCTGGTGAAACTTAAAACGATAAACAAATCTTAACAATCCTATAGGTACACTAAAGCAACAACTCATTACAGTTCATTGTCTTTCTCAGTTTCTGTCAATTTTTGTAAGATCACAAAGAATTATTTCATGGAACTGAGCACAACAGTTTCCTAATTCCTAAAATTTTACATAAGAGCATTGAAAACTCAGGAAAGATGGGCATTATAAGAGGAGATATGAATGCAATCAGAGTAATAGGTGTTCCTACCTATAATACACACACAACTCTCAATCTAAAAAGTAATATCAACAATTATGAAGATCGAGAAGAGACAGCCCTCAATACTACTGTGAATTTAAGGGTGGAGAAATACTAGAAAAGGAGAATGAGAATAAAGACCATATGTACGTCATAATTTGAGACATCTGATGGAAGACAGACTTGTTAGAATTGACAAATGCATTACAAGTAGCTAAAGGGATTACAAAATGAAACAGGGTTTTCACCCATACAGCTTTGAGAAAGAGCAGGTAGGTCCTTAATAAAGAAACAGGGCAAAAAACATGGATGGCACTGAAATTGCTTAGCTACCGACTCCAGAGTCTGAATCAGACCAAATGAAAGAAAATCAAGAAGAGTTTAGATGATTCCCAGATAATAAAAACTTTACCAAAGTAGCTCAGAATGACATTCAAGATAGAAGGAACACGGGGACGTTTTCCATATATAGCAAGCTCCATATTCCATCTGAATACTAGACTGTTAGGGATTATGAAAATTTATTGAATTTTTACAAAGCAGTTTGTTTTTTTGAATGCAAACTGAGAAAAACAGTAACGGTCAAGTTTGGAGCACCTTTTTCATGCACTGGAATTTCCTGAGAGTGACACTATATAGAGTCACTGCACACATGCTACTCTGTTAAACACCAATCATAAACTCAGTTCTAGTTCTTTCATAATGATTCTTGAACCCAACGAAAATCAGAAATATTATTAGATTCTCAGGGTCCATGGGGACTCCCTACACGTTAACAATTAATATCTCCCAAATTTTCAATGGGATCAAAGGAAGCTGAACCACTCAGACTCCACAGTAAACTCAGGAGGCATGAACAGAGGGATCCTCTCCACTAAGCCAGCCTATAGGAGATTCAGCTCTATCCAGCTGATACTGTTTTTAAAATAAAAATGGTCTGTGCTATTCAATAAGAAATTTTAACTACAATAAAACTATCAAGAAGATGGAACCATAAAAAGCTACCATGATTCCTGAGGTCAAGGGTCATTTCTCTCAAAGATAGTTTCCACAGTAATTATGCATGTTGCTGAGAAAGTAAGGACACTTTCCGTTGCTTATTGGCTCAAAACTTTTATCAAATAAAATTTTTTTTCTAGGGCCGGCCCGGTGGCTCAGGCGGTTGGAGCTCTGTGCCCCTAAATCTGAAGGCCACCGGTTCGATTCCCATATGGGCCAGTGGGCTCTCAACCACAAGGTTGCCAGTTCAACTCCTCGAGTCCTGCAAGGGATGGTGGGCAGCACCCCCTGCAACTAAGATTGAACACGGCACCTTGACCTGCGCTGCCTCCCGGATGGCTCAGTTGGTTGGAGCACGTCCTCTCAACCACAAGGTTGCTGGTTCGACTCCCGCGAGGGTTGGTGGGCTGTGCCCCCTGCAACTAGCAACGGCAACTGGACCTGGAGCTGAGCTGCACCCTCCACAACTAAGACTGAAAGGACAACTTGAAGCTGAATGGCACCCTCCACAACTAAGATTGAAGCGACAAGAACTTGACTTGGAACAAAATCCTGGAAGTACACACTGTTCCCCAATAAAGTCCTGTTCCATTTCCCCAATAAAATCTTTAATAAATAAATAAATAAAAATAAAAAGATTTGCACAAAAATGTAAATCAATGGGAGTCTTCTCCCTAAATTGTTAAAATTCTTTTTTTCTAGTTAAGTGTTCCATATTTTCCTAGTCTACATTGTCTGTAATAAAAATTCTATACTCTTGTGATTTTGGAAAGAAAAAAATATATGTATAAATGGATCGTGTATATTTTTCATTTTGCTATGTGACATTTTCATATTTTGACATTTATGCAAAGAGTATGCTACAGGAAAAAAAGTATTAATTCTTTTGAAAACAAGTATGCTTCTCTTTAATAACTGCAGTAATTCTTTAGAACATAAATGGATTCGTGGCTGACCTACCATGTCCCTATCCTAGATATTTATTCAGAAATACTGCAAATAGTATATAGACTGTATAGTTTGGGGATACTCAAAGTTTCTGTAATGACACTTAGCGGTAATGATTCGTGCACATGCTGACATTTTCATAGTCTAGCCTGAATCTTTCAAATACGGGAGGCCTTTGCAACACTTTATTGCAGGCATCCTGCCTCAGAAGACATCCTAGCCTTCAGCTCATTCTGAGGCTTCACCTTTGCTAAATAGAGATGAATACAAATCTTTATTATTAATACCATAATCACTTTGATTCTATACCAGAAAGGCCTCTGAACTTTTTGGCAGTGACACGTTACCTGCCCTGAACAGTGGAATTCAACTCTGAACACAAAAGTGGATGTGGATGTTTCGAACTTTATTTGTATTACATAATGAAAATAGAGGCCACCAAACAATGTAATCCATAAGTATTTTGGGCTAAAGCCGCAAGTTCTGCTTTTGTTTGTGTTCTAATCTTAGCCCTTCTACTTTAACATCTTGCTGCCTATCTGCTATATTTAAGCCATTCTTGCTCTAACTGGGTCCCCACTAAAACTGTTTACTAGTTAGGTTGGACTGGAACTGCATAGAACGTTAGCTTCTGCCTCAGACTTCACTGCAAACTCTAACTCTATCATCTAGGTATTCACAAGTAGCATATACATTCTCTTCCCAAAGTGACTGTTTCTTTTGCTAGTTTATGCGTATCTGCTGCAGTTCGTTTTCTTTTCAGTTCTGCTTCTCACTCTCATGCTAGCTAAGGTGAATTCTCTCCCTTTATCATCTACAGAACTTTTTTTTTTTTTTTTTAATTTGTGAACTGGTGTATATCAAAGTTGTCATTTATTGAAATTTCCATCTTAAAAGTATGCCTAGTGAAGACAGTAGAAGATTTTATTGTTAGTATCCTCACCAGACTTTCGTGCTTTTATGAATTTATTAATCATGAACAAGGACCTAATGTATTCCTTGAACTAAGTCAGGACTATCGACACAATGATGAATAACATAAGTCTCCTGATTCTCATATATATATGGAACGAATTTCATGCCTGCATCCATTTGCAAGATAGAATGAATCTCTGTAGTTGTATAAGAAATCTGAAAAATGTCATCAGTCACATACAACAAACTCAGATGAGGGGATAGGTTGCCTGGATTACCCCGATAATGAACATCATTCTTGATTTCATTATGATTGTGTAAGAAACAACTGTGACAAAGAGCCATGAAACTCTTCAATGAGGTAATGGTGAACACGAGAGAGTCAGTACCAGATCCTAGACTTGGCTTGAATAATCTAGCCCACAGTTTATAGGAAAGAGCAAGATATATAGCCTGCTAGTCCTTAGGCTTTAAGAATTTATTAATCATCAGAGAAACTCAGGAGGCTGCCCTGTAACCAGGTCATCAAAATTAACACCCCCCAGGAATGAGACATATTAAATTCAGGTCCTCTGAATATGATGTGTTGAGAAGGGCATGGCATCATTTCGGTACTGTTTTTGCCAAAAATGTATAGCTCAATCTCATTATAGCAAAACATCCAAGAAACTCAAATTGAGGGACATTCAACACAATCACTGACAGCATTCTTCAAAAGAATCAAGATTAGGAAAAACAGAAAAAGACTGAAGGACTGTCCCAAATTGGGGGGACCAAGAGGATATGACAGCTAGATGTAATGTGAGACCCTAGTTTAGATCTTGAGAGGCAGAAAAGGCCATCAGTGGCATAACTTGTCATGTTTTAATAAGGCCTTTGGTTAATAACATTGTAACGATGCTTATTTCCTGGTTTTAATCATTGTATCATAGTTATATAATATGTTAACTTTAGGGGAGGTAGCTGAAAGGATAAGGAGATTCTATGTTTTACTTTTGCAGCACTTTTGTAACTATAAAAGAATTTCAAGACTGTTTTATTTTTAAATAAATGTAATAATCATGAAAAGCTATTTGGAATTTGAATAAGACTGTTGACCATGGGAATCTACGAAACAGAGGTAGCTTGAAAAATCCCTAGCTCTTGAAATGAAGTATAGTTGGTGATTTTGCTTGTCTATGAGACCTGGAGAGCATATGTAGGTAGGCAGAAGACTTAAATTTTGTTTCATATGTAATAAATTTGCTTAAAACATGACTTGTTGAGAAGAAACTGTAACTAAACCTTTAAAGTGCATCTATCTGGAAAAATCACATTAAAATAAAAATTGCCTAAGTAGAACAGTCATATCTGAGATCAGTTCACCTAGTAAAACCAAGTACTCATCCATCCATTTATTCACTTATTCATCAGGCTGGGTCATTGTAGAAATCTCTAAAATTCTTATGAAATAGTTGCCAGTCCTAAAATCCTATAGGTAAATAGCCTAGAGACAAAATCTATTTGTCCACCCTTATGGTTACAGTTTACTCAAATTAGTGTGAGCTCATTCTTTCCGTAAGTTTGGGATCTATGAGGGACACGAGTGGCAAAAGGGGGAGAGGCAAAAGAAAAGAGTATAAATGCTAACAAATGTTTTTCTAACATATTACTGATATTTGCATGTGTAGAAATTAGTATATAATATAGTTGTCATGGAAGAGAGGAGTCAAAACACAGGGAAAAATAGTCATTATAGAGGAAAGATTTGTATCTCTTCTAACAAGAAGAAACAAATCCAGTGTGAGGTTATTTTCAAGTTAATTTAAAGACTGAAAGCCAGATGGTTTAGTGAGGTGGTAGGGAAAATCTCTAATTCAAAATAAGAAGTTGGGATTTTTGACAAAAACAAACACAACACAATGCTAAAACAATAGTAGAAGAATGCTGCTGGAGAAAGTGAATATAAAGACAACACAGCAACATTCAAGAATAAAAACATCTACACACTCAATAAAATTAAGCATTTGCTATGTACAAAGCACCATGTGAGACCCTGGAGACAATAGAAAGGTATATGTCATAGTTCTAGAATCTAGCCTTTTCCACAACAATTGAGACAGGTTAGTTAGTATGACTGCTAGGCAGATGGGGGGGGGGGTCCCCGGTGGAATAAAGAAAAGACAGCCATATCCTAAAACTTCAGGTTTTGAAATCACTCCTTCACTGCAGGACATAATGTAACAAGGCTCTGAAGTTAATCATATAATTCCTTTTGGCCTGACAAATGGAGCAGATCTGATAGATAAGAGTGGGTCACATTGCTAATTCCTTTAGGATGGACAAGCTGAACAAACCTGGTAGACAAATTTCATTAGAAGGCACCAGTTCCCTTCTTCAAACAGCTCCCTTTCTCCAAACAAGCAAGGGAAGGTATAAAAGTATGCGCTTTTGCCTCAGTCATGGGGCACCCCCCATTCGGGACCCCCTCCCACTCGGGAGCTGCAACCTCTTCTCCTGCCTCTAATAAACTATCCTCTTTTTAAAACTTTTCGCCTCTCCCTGGTCCGTGTGTTCATTCTTCGGCTTCACGAGACACGATCCCGGCTCACACCCAGAAACTGCCGGCAGTTCCAACATCACCTACATCAAATCTCTAGCCATTCACACAAATGTCAATTCTTGAATTTCTCTTTTATATTTATATTCTTATAGCCATTGCTCATATTGTATCACCTTCAATCTTAAGTGTTCTAATACATATTTATCCGTATTATCTGATACCTTTCTGCCCCTACTTAATTTAAATCTACCTTACAAGTTAACATCCGATTTATTTTTTGAAATGGTTATCGGCAATCACTTCTCTATTGTAATAACTTCAATAATTAAACCACTGTCTACCAAATTAGGTTTGGTAAACAAACCTTATAGTTAACTGTGAACATCTGCCATACAAAACCTCTACTTCAGCTAAACTGGAGAATTCATTTGGTCTCCTGAAATACCCCTAAATTCTTTTTGGAGAAGATAAAATTTAATATGATTCTGGAAAAATAAGAGCAAATGTATTTTGTGGGAAGGATTTCCATGAGAAAAGTCACAGAGGCACAAAATGGGTTCCAGAAATAGGAAGTAGATTCACTTATATTAATGAAGAAACTGATGCATTTTTAAGCACCACTAATTCCTTTGTCTACTGAATTAAATCTCTAGATAAATACAGAGTACAGATCATATAGTAGAAATCGGGACTATTCAAGGTCAGTGCTAAAAAGAGATTAGATTAGTTCCAGTATCTCAGTATATTCCTAATTCTATGAAATACAAATTTCGTTTAATAAAGAGTCACGTAACTTCACAAATGTAGAAAAATGCATTATTATTTCATAAAAGAGAAAATGCATTTAATAAGAAGTGTCTTGGTGTTATTTGGTACTTATCACGAATGTGTTCATTGCATCTTTATCAGAAATGAAACCACTTTATTTTTTTGTCTCAATGCTTAATAGAAAAAGTAACAGTAACAGTAACCTAAATTACAGTATAAGTAACTTTGGTTTGTTTGTTTATTCATTCCTTATCTCAGACTCTCTGAAACACCTTTTGAAGATAACAATAAAAATAAAATTCAGCCAATTCTGAAGATATAGATTCATATACTTTCATAATAAAAGTTAAAAGCAGCAAAATATTGGGGAATTAGAGCACTTACTTTGACAAGAAATAGTGGGTATTTGTAAGATTTCAAATACAAAGATGGAAGCTTTTTAACCCATGCAAATATTTAGTCAATGGAATGCAGCAAAGGAAATAAATTTTGAAAGTGACAGAGGGAAGGGGAAAAAAACCCAAAAAACTTTTCCACAGAGATCTTTCTATTTCACCACCCATGTGAAGATATATAACTACGTGTGAGACATTTTTGAAGTTGAAATGATTAAACATGAGAAGGTGGATTAAAGTACCAAATCAGCCCTGGGGCAGGGAAGTGTCAAATCCTTCTTCTTTTGTATTTGGTTCATAAAATTTTATCTTCTTAGACTAAGATTACAAAGTGGTTCCAATCTACACCTCAGGTCCTTGAACACTCAGGTCCCCAATCTCAAAAGACTCTCAGGTTTGAAACAGAAGTCTTTGAGCTCTAGAGTCTTCAAATAGCATCTCTGAAAATGGTTGAAAAAGACCTATAGGACAAAGACGGAAGGGCACTATTATGCGTGAAGTAGGCTTCAAACTGAAAAACACCCAGATCTAGGACCATTCTTCCTTAAAAGTTGAATTCATTTCAAATTGGTGATTGTATTCAAATGAAGTTGCCTGCCATCTGTCTTTTAAGTCATTAAAATTAAGTTTTACGATTCTTGTGGGGAAAAAGAAGCCATTTCTAACTCAGTATATAATCTGCTTACCACTATCAACCACTAATTAGAATTAATTATTAAGAATATGATTTGTATAAAATGTTCTAAATCATTTATCAAAAAATATCATGTCTTTCTGTTCCTTCTTTGGTACACTAAAGTCATGGTCATATAACTTTGGGTAGATACTATTGAAGTGATTATTTTAGTCAAATGGGTAACAATAATGCCATCTAAAAGCTACATTTAAGCAAGAGAGCAGTATTTTGGGAACAGCAGGCAGTATAAAAGTGCTTTGTGAATATTAACATATTCTAGCAAATTAGTTTGCACTCATTATCATAAGCAATTACTTACTGTTTAGATGCAGCTCATATTAAATTGGCAAGCAATTTGCAAGAATTAAAACATAACATAGAGAGCTTTCTGAAAATGCAACAAAATACTGAGACAAATGATGCTGCCAGGTTCACAGACCATGTACCAAACATGGTACCCATTAAACACATTTAGTATAGTGGTTGGCTACATGGGCTTTTCATGCAAGATAATTTGGTAACCATCACTTGGACACTATCAATAAAACTGTGCATATCAGACACTAGGAGGCATTAAAAAAAAAAAAAAAAAGTCCTGAGGAGAAAGTGAAAAGGTTTTGTTTTCTGATAATGAACTGGCTCTCAATTTGACTCTAAATTTTGGTACTTTAATAACCCATGGCACTCTGTCTTGAGTGATTTGTTACTACTTAAGTGGTCCCTTTTAAGAAGTTTCTGTTGCCTTGATCATTTTCTACATTTATCTCTGTGGTGGTGACTGCTGATGTTCACCACTGGCCATTTCACCTTCTTTAATAATAGAATTCAAAGTTGCACATACAGTTGTCCAGCTAGACCCTGCATTTCTCATTCACTCTCACAGCTTGACGGGGCCATGTGACTAGGTTCTGAGTAAGGATACATAGACAAAATTGATGTGTGATTATTTCAATTTAGCCCCTAAAATGTACCTGCACTTTCCTGCCTATGGCCCTCTTTCTTCTTGATGAGTAATGACAAAAACATAGAAATGGCAGCCACAGGTTATGATCTGTACCTTCCTCTCTCACCTGGGACCAATGAATTGTAACAACTAAGTGAGAGGAAAACAAATTTAAAAAATAAATACTAAAAACCTTACATTTTGTAAGAATCTGTTTATTTTGGTGTCTCATTTTTAAAGCAAAGGATGCTTCTATAGACTTTAAAACAAAATGACAAAAAGTTCCATGTATTTTTATACTCATGCCAGTCAAGTAAAATTGATAGGGAAACTATAATTATCTCTTTTACATATTTAAAAGAAATTAGTGTTCACAGAGGTATAATGATTTGTCACGGTCACAAAGTAATGTGAAACTTTTCTTATCAAAAAGTTCCACAGAAGGCTAGTAATAATGTATTACCCTTTTTATAGTCAGCCAATGCTACTCATCCTGGCAGATTCTATGGGATGTCCTATAGATCTACCCCATTCCATGGATATACCTCATTCCCAAATTCTTTTGTCCCTTACAAAAACAAAATGGCATACATTTGCAAAACATGATAAGGCTGTTGTTTATGACCCTGAAGCAAAGCGAAATTAATTGACCTGCACTGACACCTTAGCTTGAACATAGAACATTTGCTTTAAAAAATTATAAATGTAAATTCTTTCTCTGCCCCTTTGAGATATAAATCTTCTCCCAGCTTCTTGATATTTTATAACTCAAGACTGTCTTCCTCAAGGGTCTGGGAGCCATCCCTTTGAAATGTAATCATCAAGGAATGGTACCCCTCTCCCAGTCTCTGTGGGAATGAAGCCAAACTGAGAAAAGCACCAATTAGCAAACACAGAGGACCTAATCACAGGGAACAGCTTTCCTCTCCCACTCCCAATGTCCTCTAGTATTTTTCCACTAGCTCACCTCAGCGCTTAAGAGATCTCCTGCCCTTTGTTTCAATGGAGTTGAGTTCAATCTCGCTCCCCTATTTCATCCGAATTCTCAGGAACAACAACAACAACAACAACAACAACAACAAAATCTCAACTTCTCCATAGAAAGTAAAAGTATTATCAGGGAAACTTAGTAGTAAGAAATTTGGAGAAATCTTATTTAGCAGTATGTTTATACACGAATCAATATGCTAAATAATATAGCAATAGTCTGAGGACCATTCACCTAAAGTGAATTATAAGACATATGACATCTATAGAAAAGCAATGAGCATCTTAACTCCATTTCTTGAGGCTAGTCACAGCAAAAAAAACACATATAAAATTATCAATGTAGAGTGAATTCTATTTCATTTTATATTGGTTTTATATTGTTTGTCACTAATATTCTATCTTGAGGAAAAGAACTAGTTCTCTTGGTTCCATGTATTTACCTCAGAGCCTAGAATGCCGGGAGGTACCTTACAGATTTATAAAAGCATTTGATGTAATGAACAAAATAAAATACATAACATCCAAAACTATTTTGGTGATATCTTTATTTTCATTTGATATTTCAGAATCAGAGACCTTTCTACTATAACGAAGGACTTTGTGAGCAGTTGGAAAAAAAGGAAAGTATAATGTGTTAAAATCTGTATGTCACAACTTTTCTCAATGTCTTGAATTATAATTGAGAAAACGCCATCAAAGTGCTATAAATTGATAGTGATGAGAAAAAAGTTTATTCAGAAAAATCTAGTTGCTAATTTTTTCTAATGTTAACTTTGGAATAAAAAAGTCTTAATTTTCTACGACATACATATATCATATGTTGGAGTATGCATTTGTATACTTTCATGTAATCATATACATTTACACATTCTTTAAACTTTAATGAGCACATACTTAAAACTGATATTGAATAGTCTCTCTCTCTCTCTCTCTCTCTCTCTGTATGTGTGTGTGTGTATGTGTGATCTCAGGAAAGAAAATAAAATATCATGTTTTCTGATCACAAAAGGTGAGCCTTTAGATAACCAATATCACACTGGGGACAGATAAGTTAAAATAACAAAGCAGAACAAATGAAAAAAACAAAGAATAACCTTTCCCTTGATGAATGGCCTGAAATAAGTCTCTTTTGTTTCTACTCAAATTCAGACTCTTTCGAAACTAAAATAAGCAGGCGCTAAACCAAAGAAAATTTCTGAAGCTGGGATTTCATTTATTCTTATGCAAATAAACATATACAATAATTATAAAGGGTGCATTTTGAAAATAGAAAAATAAAACTTTCTTTTTCCACAACATGTTACTGTTTTTTCAAGTAATGTGAAAATCCTCATATCAAGAAATATTCAAACATTTTTTATTCTTCTGCCATTTTAATATTTGTAAGCACAGTTATTTCCATTCATTTACCACATCCTTATCTATCTGACAAATACCACACCACTTCTCCCCCACATACTATATTATACATTTCGAGGTGTAGATTCCCAGAATAATAAAGCCAATTTCCCTTTCAATCTCATTAACAATATAAAACCATAAAATCTACAATGTCTACACATATGAGTAAGATGTATGGAATGCATTCATAATCAGAAAAGGTAATTTCCATTGTAACTGCATAGGACATTCTCCAATAATAAGCTGATATAATATTTCTGTGTTCATGAAGAGGTGATAGCTTGCTGGAATAAGTGTGCAGGGAAATGCACAAAACCGTGGCATTCCTTCCACAAGCAGCCTGATCATTCACCCCGGAAAAATCAGTTGCATGTTTTTTACTATCTTCTGTTCATGCTCTTCCCAGAAAATCATCAGCATGGTAAAGAGACTTATGCCAAGGAGGATAGGGTTTACACTACAGCAAAAGGAGATTCACTTGGGGAATTTTCATTGGAGAAATGAAATGATCCATTTTGAAGTTTAGCAAGATTATCGATGCTTCCATGTGGAAAATGGGATGAACTGGGCAGAACTGGGGAAAGGAGACCCAGCAGAAGGTTATTCACAAAAATAGGAACAAACTATAATGACCTACAAAACGTAGACAGATGTGAGAAGCATAAAGGAGGTAATGTTGTAAGGAATTTTCATGATTGAATTTGGAGGGAGAAAGAGGAAGGAATCAAAGGTCACTCCTAGGTTTCTGACTCAGAAAAGGGGGCTATGTACTATGCCATTCATTTAGTGAGATAAGAAGCAGCAAAAGATAAATGAGATGAGTGAGGAATAGAATGAATTTGATATATTTGATTTTTTTCATCTTCTTCTATATGAAAACATTGTATCATCTTTACAGTTGTGTTGTGCTTAGCATGGAAGACATTTTTCAGTATCCTGCTAATGGCTCAAACGTAAGTTAGAAAGGATGTTCTAATGAAAATCATTGTCCGCACTTTTAAAATGATTTTTGTAAGACACAACTAACTTGTATCTCCTCACCACCTTTAAAATATTCTCCAGAAATCATCCTTAGTTTTTAATAAGACCTTTCCACAAAACCTACCTGAATTAGCTACATTTGTCATCTGAACATTTGCAGTGTTCTTTTTCTTTCAATAACTTCTAGAAAATGCTTTATAGAAAAGGTTTAACTCTACAGTATTGTCCCAGCACGTCTTTTGCTTGATGGCTCTTTGGTTCGTTGCATGTAATTGCTTGGTTAACTTACTGTGCCTAGTTGATTTGCTTCCTCTGCTCATCAAAATTTTATTAACTGTTTTCTGCATTCAGAACACTTTAGTAAGTGAGGATGTGTTGGTTTTCCAATTATGCTACATAGGTGAGCAATTGGGTCAAATGTGATAATATAGCTGAGTTAGACTCAACTCTACATCTGTAGATGAAGTTGAGTTATGTGCATTTTTAGTATCTTTGAATGATGGAAGGGGAGAAGCAGTGACAGAACTCAGTATTATTGGAAAGTGTGCTCTGTATACTTTATTAACTCTGTTGACACTCAATATAAAATATTATAAAGCCCTTCCCTAAAGAACAAGTTTAGTCAGACATTTTGTATCTTAACCATAACTTTGAACTACTAGACCTTTTGTCTCCTAGAGCATAGTGGGCATGATTTATATGATGCCCTTACGCAAATTAGAACAAAAATTCTCCCTCAAAATCTTTTACTTCAACTGTTGAAAAATTGTCGTAGTCTACTGAATTTTTCAGAACAAACCATTTACTCGCTATGTCCTAGAAAATTATCATATGAAATACGCAATTCCATGGGTGTAACAATGTGAATAGTACCAACTTCACAGATCCACAAGAATACATGACATCCATTTAGTGAGCTCTACCATGTTGCCCCGAAAATAAGACCTAGCTGGACCATCAGCTCTAATGCGTCTTTTGAAGCAAAAATTAACATAAGACTCGGAATTATATATTATTATATTATATTATATTATATTATACTGGGTATTTACATTATATTATATTATATTACACTATATTATATTATATTATATTATATTATATATTATACCTTGTCTTATATTAAAATAAGACCAGCTCTTATATTAACTTTTGCTCCAAAAGATGCATTAGAGCTGATGGTTGGGCTAGGTCATATTTTCAGGGAACCACAGTAGGAAACATTAGGGTTTGATTCAAGAGGTAGATTTAACTCATCTTGGATCCTACTGCTCTCTAAAATATAACCGTGCTCCACAGGAGAAGAGAAATGCAAAAGACACAGCAAAGAACCATAATGACAACTTAACCATCGTCATGCATAGCAAACATAGTGGCAAAAGAAGTTTGAACTTTTTCTATGAAAAGAAGCAGTTTGCACAGTTGAAATAAAATGAGTCACAGACCTAACTATGGAAAGTAACTTCCTGAAAAGAAAGACAATGTGAGATTATTGCTAATCCAAGACGCGTGAAGGACTACAGCACATCAGCTATAACCATATATTTGAAGCACAGATTTCAGCCAGACAAAACTGTGGCTTGTAAAAACGAGACACTCAGGATACTCAGGAGATCAGTCTCTTCTGCTATTCCTCTATGGCTGCTCCAAAACACAGATTTAATTTTGAGGCAGGTTAAATTGGGGGTCCAACTGGGAATACACAGTTAATGAATTTTGTACAATCTTCCTTCTTTTCAATTAAAAAAAAAGAGAAGGAGGAGGAGAAGGAGAAGGAGAAGGGAGAGAGAAAGAAGAAAGAAAAAACCCCTCACAAAGACTTGATGGGCTTTACTCAGTCTTTTCAACTTTTCCCCTCAGATTGATTTCAGGCCATGGTAGAGACAACCAGACTGCTAATTAAACTATTAACTCTTTCTTCTAATTTGCAAAGCTTTGAGCATTTATACTCCAGAAACCGCCCCTACTCTGAAGCCCCAAAGGATGCAGACTTTCCAATGATAACCAGGAGAGTTATATACGCATTACTCTAGGCCAAATTTGGCCCTGAAAATGAAGTCAGATGCACTAACTCAAAATATTTAATGACTTTCACAGACTTTGCTTAACAAATTAATCTAACAAGGAAACCCTCCAAGGTAAGCCCAGAGAGGTTCATTTTTCCTGGAGATACACTGAAAGGTGGCAAAATGAAAGCTCCTCTATGATGTTTTTGAGAGCAGCAGGGTTACTTTGTAGCCAGTGGAATGTGAAGTTGACAGAATAAAATGGTGTGGAAAATAGGGGAAATGTGCTGAAGTCTAGACACCTCCATAGATTTAAGTCACAAGGCATACATGCACTCATGGAACAGTAATGTCCCTTAAGTTATTAAAAGGAATACATGAGTTCGATTAAAAATAATATAGCAAATTCAGTTTCAAAACAGCTTTCGTTAATTTTGAAAAGATATGTTAACGACATAAATATATGTAAAATTATGGTATCATTTTTTTACATATGTCAGGTCTTTACTTCTCACCAGAACAGTTGTCTGCACTCTGAATTCATTAGTAAATTCTACATGTTCTACAGTAAAATGCATGAAAATAAGATTTCAAATGAACGTGGTTAAGAAAAACATCATGTAAGGTGGAAGCATTCAACCTTAAATCAGGAAAGCATGGATCTATTCGTAACTTGTTAATCTGTGACGTTCCCAAAGTTATGGACACTATCCAGTAAACCTCCTTTTCCTCTTATGAAAATAAGGAGGTTGTTCCTGGTAATCTCTATAGTCATTTCCAACTCTATGCTCTGAGTTTAAAATATCACACCACTAAAGCTGGCACTAACCCTCACCTGATCCCAGCACACACTGAATTGTTCAGTCAACAGGAGCATGCAGTAGCAAGACACGTTTATAGTTAGGCACTGTGGCAAATAAAATGCAATGGTTTTGGGGGGATGGATAAGTTGGTTCTTTTTAATTTGACTTTAAACAATAATTGTATAGAATGTTTTGCTAAATTTTATGATTGTGAAGTGACATAGTAGAGGATATTTTACTTTATGTAATAATTCTTTCTGTGATTATAGAAAATTAAGACCTAAATACGGAGTGGGGGGTGGAGGGTCCGGGGGAGGGATAAACAGAATATCAGCTGAGTACTGTTAGCAGGTAACCTTTTTATTTCCTGAAATCATGTACTTCACATGCCTGGTCTAGCAACTCCATCTGAAATCAATACAAAATCTACAGAAATCACAGTCTAAAATGAACCCAAGGTTTATTAAAACCTAGTTATGTAATTACTGAGGTCTTCTCGGTCTAAAATCTATAATGACAGCAGTTACTATTAAAAAGGTTGGGTTAAATGTTATTAAGCAAAAACCACCCTGGCTGATTTGTTTTGTGAATACATGTTAAGATAATTCCTACTTACAAGAACAGAATCATTCCAAACTGGAATGATTATGAGCCTTGCTAGGTTCTATTGTCACAAATATGACTCACATCCAGAAAGGGATTCATTATCCTATTGCAGCAGTCAATTTAAGTTGTGAAAATACAAAGGAAAGTGAAAGCATATTCTCTACAAGTGTAGCTGCACTGGGGGAATTTTCTCCATTGTTCTAGTTGAGAAGGACCAGGCATCAACTGAGTAGTCCAAAGCTTATTAATTCTTACCCTAAGGTAATCCTGCACAAGTTCACCAACACCCAGCTATTTGTTTGTTTGTTTGTACGTGTTCATGTAATTTGGGGTTTGGGAAAAAGAATTTAAAGTCCTTTCTAGATATCTAGTCAAATTATCACAGAGCTCATTCCCTGGTGGGTTAATAGTACCATTTGGAATGCCATTTAACTTTCCATACTACAGGATAGAAAATCACGTTTTCTTCTGAGTTACATGACAGTATCCCATATACTAGCTGAATGCCATCTACCATGTTGCCTCTTTTTGTTTCAAGCACCTGTTGGAGGCTAACTGGCCAGTGATGATTATTTTTACCAAAAGGAAAGAAAAACACAACAAATGACCTGCCTTGGATCATAAAATTAGTGAGCGAGAAGAACACTTATAGATACCGTCAGTGATTCATTTCTCAGGTTTTAAATGTCTGCCCTTCACACAACTGTCCCACATTAAAAGAATGAAAAATAATACACATATTGTAATATGGCACCATTCAAATGATGAATGAATGAATGGATCTAGGACAGTCTCCATTACTCACCTATTCAATGACTCCAAATAAAACAAATCATTATATACAGATAACAATTAGTTCTTCAAACACATACAATTTTGGTCAGGAACATTCATATGTGTAACAGGTCTAATTAAAGTTCTTGCTTAAATAATATATGTATATTGCAGAAATTTTGAAAAGTACAAAAATAAAAAAGAGACAAAACAGGTGAGAGAAATTTTAAGTGATTTGACTGCTGATTAAAAAAAGGAAAAGAAATAAACAGAAAAATAAAGAATAAGAGCAGTAACACTGGACTAAGAAGTCAGAACATGCTTTCTTCTGGAAGTCTCCAAGCTGTCCCCACCATCAGTCTACACACTCAGTTCAATGGCGCAGCTTGTTCGGGGTGAAGGCTACAGCCTCAGACATGAACTTAACTTTGCATCACTCTATTGATTGGATATTTGGCTCAGGACCAGCACAGAACAGGATTGCTATAAGGTTGCTCTCTTGGTTTGGAGACCATTTAGCAAGTGACATTGTGTGAAATCAATGGACTGCTACTGCTTTCATCTTTCTCAGGTTCAATATCATAAAGGTCCTAAGAATGTAACGAACCTAGTCTGTTGAGTGAAGCTTTCAATCTACTATATTTCTTCTAATGCACTAAAACGGCTTGCATGGGAAATGAGTACAACCTTATACAGTGCAACAACTGTACACAGCTAACATATTTAAGAATTAAGGACAATACGGTAGTATGGTATATATTTAAACCAGTTTTTCAACATTACGATTTGAGTTTATATCTTTTCTTTAAAGAAAGGGATGAAAAAATCCCTAGTGATCAAAAACATAGAAAAGAAAATCAGGGGCAATTGAATGCACACATATGCATATATACATACAGACAAATAGAATAGATAGCATTGTAGAACAGTCACTAGGTCTCTAGAGATCCATTAAGATTTCATATCCAAGGAAACTAGCCACTTACTCCTTCTATAAAAAAAAAAAAAAGCATTTTCAAAACAAGATCCAAAATAAGATAAATGACAAAGCAATCTTTCAAAAGAAGGTAAATTACAGTCAGATAGATGGAGAAACCAAAAAGAAATATCAAGCATTCCCATCAGCAGTAAGAGGTAACCAACAGAAAAAAAAAAAAAAAAGGAACATAAGTAATAATAAATCAGTGAAGGCAGATGAGTGAGAAGGAGATTGTCCTTTAGCAAAAGGATGATTTCCCTGCATGGTACAGTGAAATGGAGAAACTCCCTCACACATTAGAGCACAGTTATGTTTCAATTTTCTGAACAGATTTTGAAGGCTCTGTGTACAGGATGGGACGAACATTGCATATGCTTTCAGGAAAGAGTTATCTTCTAAGGCTCCTTTCTTTTGGAGCCACAAAATGGGCATAGGATCACGGCCTCTCTCATATCAATAACACACATCTATTTTCTTTGGAATAATACCATCACCAGAACAAGCAAAAGTTTGTCCAACTACTTGTAAAATTAAGTCCAAGGTGCCAGATTTTCTCAAAAAAAGAAAAAGAAAAAGGAATTATGACAATTGATGAGATATAGTAACCAAAGATTTATTATATTTATGTTTTTAGGGGAAACTAAATTTCCAGATTCATGCTATCCCAAACATTGCCTGAAAATGCTATCATCCATACTAATCCACATCTCCCACAAAAAAGTAAAATTTTCAACTGTTTTTTTTTTTCTTGAATGCTTTCATTATGGCTTAATATTTTCATAAAAAGAAGTATAAGTTGGTAGCCACAATATACATGGGGATATGAAAGACAGTTTGGGGAATATAATAAATAATGTTGTAAAGATTTTGTAGGGTGTCCGATGGGCACTTGTCTTATTAGGGAGACCACTTCATGGACAGTGTAGATGTCTGACCACTGCACTGTACACCTGAAGCTGCAGCTGCATAATACTGAATGTCAACTATACTGTTTTATTTATATATATATATATATATATATATATATATATATATATATATATATATATAGTCACAGGATATGTAGTACAGCATAGGGAATAGAGTCAATGGAATTGTAACAGCTATATATGATGTCAGAGGGGTAGTAGATTGGGGGAGGGGGGTTATCACTTTGTGAGACATGTGATTGTCTATTACATTGTTTTGTACACCTGAAACTAATAAAAGATACATAAAATAAGTCAATTAATTAAAAAAAAAAAAAGAAGTATAAGAACTGCTCCTCCTTCCTAGGGGGTTTTACCCTAGGGAAAGACCAACTCACCAATTCCAGGTACTCTTATATTAGAGGTATATTAGGTGTTTGGTTGAAAATACTTGGGTGAGAGAACAAATACTGTAAAATAGTATTCTCTTATCTAATTCTGAATTCTTAGAAATATGCAACTCCCTGCTAAGTCATCCTACCTACTAAGTCCAGAGAATCAGAAAATAACAACTATTTTCTATGTGAGATTAAACATCTCTCTATATATTTTAAGAACATTGGAAGAAGCTAGTCTAAACGCTTACCATGCAGAGTAGACTCAGTGACTGCACTGCCAATCTCTTCAACCAAAAGCATTACTATATTTAAATCATGACACTATAATGTTGTAGATATTCTACTGCACTAAAACATGACTTACTGGTTCCTAGACAGAATTCACAAGGCCCCCTGTTTCTGATTCATTGTGGAAAACTCCTTCCAATAGCAATAAGCAAAGAAGAAAAACACAGAAACCAAACCTTAAAATAGCACAATTACGCAGGTACCCATTATTCTTAAAGGAAGGACCACTGCCATGGCTAAAATAACCAGAAAACATTCAAAGGTGATTTCACAGCAGTGCATCCAAATATCAAGGTGCTATTGGAATTTCCCAATATAATGTGGAATAATATTCTTTTCCCCTAAAAGTTTCAAGTTTTCACAGTATAAAAACAGAGGTGAGAGTAGACACAAGGCCAGAGAAGGTCATTTTCCCACCATATGTCCTCCTTGCCATGCTCATTCATACCAAAAAAGAAGAAAAAAAACAAAAAGGAAAAAGGAAAAGAAAATTTCCTCAGGGTTCATAGAAAGTAACATCCCACATTTGGAAATAATTTATTTGGCTTAATTGCTTACTCTTGTTTTCTTTAAATGAATTGATGGGGCAAGTTAAAGCTAGGATAATGTTCATATAAGGATAGAGTTTTGAGAACCAATTTTGAACTCACTGACTCCACAGGTTTTTCAAAAGTGCCTCCTGGAATAGACAGTGCTACTTCAATATAATTGTATGAGAGTAGAAATAAACTCCTACAATTAACATGCAATTAAGTGGAGAAGAAAGAAAAGCAAGGGTGGAGCTCTGATACTGAGATCACCCAGAATAAAAGAGAATATTTTCTGGAAGAACCAAGGTAGCATTTGTTTTGGGAGCAGTAGTAGGAATGTGCAGCGAGAGGGGGAAGAAGGTTAGTTGCCAGTAAGATTGGCCAGACTCTGACTCTGTGTACTTCACCATTTTTTTTCTCTTTCCTCATTACAGCTTTACCTAGTAGAGCCATCCTTGCCATTGGAGAATCCGCTGTGATAGAAGGTGGATGTTTTCTAGTCGATTGACATGCAAGGCTATGTTTGGTGTTTAAGAAAGCATAGGGAGACTATAAATTCATTCACCTATGTCAAAACTACTTGGATAAATGAGTAAAGAGATTACTTATTCTTCCTTATTTTAGAAAACTCATGGAACAGTCAGCTTACTCTCTTCATACAGATAGCACAGCAACCTAGGGAATTAATTATTTGCTTTGTGCACACCTTTTGATCATGTCTTTTAAAAGAACTCCCAAAGCAATCCTTTGTACAGGTCCACTGCTATTCTGTTTTTCAGAAGCTAATGTGCTCTATGAGGTTGTTAGGAAAAAAAAAAAAAAAAAGAACTGAAAAAACACTTCTTGCTTTGTTTAAATAGAGAAGCAGATGAATAAAACAGAGAGGAATGGTACAGGGAAGAGTGGTATATTCATAAATACAAGTTAGTCCTGTCTCTGACTTTGTCTTTGGCCAATCACATACCAATTCCGTCATCTGTTGCTGAATTTTGAACAAAGTAAACTGTATTCATATTTTTCTCAGAAACACTGCAGGTGTTACATATATTGGTATGTGTCCTTGAAAAAGAATATATAAAGCTAAGAAGAATGTTTATAGTGTAAATATTTCCTCAAAGCAAATTATAATAATATTTTAGTTTTCAATTGAAAATAAACATCCTGAATGGTCCCAAAATTTTTTAAAAAGCAGTAGTAAAAAGTAAAAAGCAGTAGAAAGTAAAAAGCAGTAGGAATACTGACCTTTTAGTTCTACAGAAGGATGAAGTTGCTTGTTTTTTGTGGTTTCTTTTTTTTTTTTCATATTAGTTTCAGGTGTACAAAACAACATAATGATTAGACATTTACACTCCTCACAGTGATAACCCCCCAAGTCTACTACCCCTCTGACATTGCATATAACTGTGATAACACCATTGACTATATTCCCTATGCTGTATTTACATCCCGTGACTATGTATACATATATGTGTAATTAATTGTAGTTGACATTCAATATTATTCTACTTCAGCTTCAGGTGTACAGCGCAGTGGTCAGGCATCTACACCATCTATAAAGTGATTCCCCCCAATAATTCCAGTACCCACCCCACATAATCTTTACAACATTATTTTCCCCCTACTGCATTTCACATCCCCATGACTAGTTTGTGACTACCAATTTGTACTTTCGAATCCCTTCACTTTCTCCCTCATTCCCCCAACTCCCTCCCATCTAGCTACCATTACTTTTTTTCTCTGTATTTCCAAGTCTATTTCTGCTTTGTTTGCTAGCTTATTTTGTTCTTTAGATTCCACATATAAATGAGATCATATGGTATTTGTCTTTCTCAGTCTGATTTATTTCACTCTGCATAATATTCTCTAGGTTCATCCACGTTATTGCAAATGGTAAGATTTCATTCCTTTTTATTTAATTTTTTTTGGGGGTGCTGGTAGACTGTTTTCCTATGTAAATTGCCACAGTATTGATACAATCTGATACAGATTAATAACTAATCAAACAATATTCACCTAACACTCAAAGCATATGAGGCATTATAGGGAATATAAGAAAAGCTTATAAACTGGATATATATAATAGTCATATGCAGGGTGAGCCAAATTAGGAAGCACAGTCATATAAATACCTACATACTTAAAAGCACTTTATGACTATCAGAATCTGTTTTGCATCAGTCACTTCATTTAATAGATATTAAATAATGTGAATTCTCAAAAGACAGTGATTCAGAGGTAGAAGTAAGAGAAAACTTCCACTGGAGCTGCCATTTGAAAGATGAGATGGGTCTGAATAGGAAAGAGAGAAGAGGACAGTTATGACTGAAAACTGCATTGTCTTTATTTTCATATACATAAACCTCACTAATTCCTTAAGGACATGGATATAAGCTTTCTCATAATTCTCCATAGGCTTAGTATCCCACCAAACAGTGACCTGTAGGGCATTTACTGAATTAACCAGTGGGGAGGATTTGTCCTTCTGTATAATCTGTCTTCATCCTTAACAGGATTCTTCACAAAATAGCTGGGGAGTTCAGTGTATAGCCCACGGCTATGGAATATAATTGAACTCAGACTCGGAGTCAATCCCTTCACTTAAGGTTCATTAGCCTGTGTTCCAAGGATCCCAGGAGGTAATTCCTTCCTACTATGAATCCCCATAACACATCACCCAGACAATGTCTGTAGCATAACTTGAGCACTTTAAGTGAAATACTGCCCCTAAGTCTGTCTTCCAATTGGTTGTGTTATCTTTGTCTTACCTCCCAATTAAACCCCAAAGCCCCTGGTGGGTAGGAACTATGTCATTGCGATTCTTTATCTAGGCCAAATAGCTTCTAGCAAAATACTTGACATAGCATAGGTGCATAATCAATGTTTGCTTTGTGCCTCCAAGTTGCAAATGTGTGTTTATGTTAAAGAAATGATGCCACATGCCTGGATTTTAAACAGTGACACTGAAGCAGGTGAATAATACCAAACAGGCTATGTACGTTCTTACGGTTTTTGATTATCAGATACAAGTTGCTTAAATTGGTAATTGTGGCACTATACATGTGGAAAAAGGCCATGTAGTCGGGACTACTTGTTTTATACATGAGGAAACAGGCTAAGAGAGAGGGAAAGGGCCTTGCTTAAGATCACAACGAATGCTGTACAAGAAGGAAAGACACTAACATTTGCTCTGAGCTTAGCATACAGTAGGTGATTTAATTTCAATGCATGAAGAGACTATATCAGATGTGGGTCACTTGACCAACTCCTAGCACATCAGATGAAAAAGCAACTTGCTATTTCTGTAAGAGTCATCACAGGTGCAGCTGATGACTGTTGCTGCCATATTTCTGCCAGACATCCAGCAAAATATTTGTATTTTTCTGTACAAAAAGGAAAACATGTGCTGGGTACAATGGCCTGCTCTGGATAACTCAATAATGATGTGTTTGAATCTGCTGTTTACCAGACATATTCCAAATAAGCCTTTTGTTAGTTTTAATTACTCCTAATATGCAGAAAATAATGAAATTCTATGTCACCTTTCCCTCTAGCTCTTGATTTAATATTCTGTACTTTCTTCTCTGGGCCAAGGAGTCATTGAATATTCACACTATCCTCCATGCTTCCTCTGTCATCCTCACCTTCATCTTTCCTTCTCAATCTCTTTAAATTGACTTATATTTTCTCTTTAAGCTACTTATCATAATCAGAGTCCCTTCTACATCACACTCCTTCTTTTCTCACCTTGAACTTTGCTCATCATGTGTTTTTTCTAAGAAACTTTCACTCTATTTGCCTTGTGAGCACAATATAGTGAATATAATGCTTGACTAAGACATGGCTTCATTTCCTCTCCCCTTCTGTGTAGCAGTACCGATGTGCAAACCAGTTCCCTTTTCTTTTAGTTGTTACCTCTCTGTAAAGTGACATATTATTTTTTTCCCTAGTGTCCATCAAAGTTATGTATTTCTACTTAAAAAGAAAAAGGAATATCATAATTATATCTAGCTGCCAATAATGGAAGAGATCACAATTAAACTGAAATAAAGATAACAAACTACCATACACTTTTCCTTTGAAGTAAATCCTACTTGCCTGACAAAATACATTTAATGATTACATCAAGGAGGAAACGAACATAGTTGGGATTCCAGTCCTAAGAGTTTAGGTGTCACTGAACTTAAGCATTACTAAGGACTTTAGATTTTTGACAATTCAGATGTTTTAAAGTTCTGGTAGAAATGCCTTTTCCTGCCCATCATTCACCTGATTCAGTTGCTTGTTGCAGGGTATTGGGCCATTTTCAACCCAGAGCCTTTGTGAATGAAAGCAATGCTGACATCGTTGAAGGCTCGTGATGGGGCAGAGAGAGCCTTTTCCTGAGGTCAGCGGTCATAATACTAGCCTGGCAGGAGCTGCCACAGTGCACGTCAGGGCAAAATCTGCCCATTTTATAGATCTTTGAGTTTCAGTTTTTTTTATTTGAAAATCCGCTTCAAAAATATTTATTAAACCAAACCAAAACAAACAGGCCACTCACACTGAGTATAAAAGCAGGCATAAAATGGTATGTACTGTTTCTCCAAACTTCTTATTTAAATATTGATTATGTCTATATATTTATATGTTAGGCATTTATTTTAAAAACACTAAAACATCATATACCAATAATTACAATGATTATAATTGACCAATGAAATTATAGGTGATTTTAATTTTTTTTTCTAAATTTCAGTGCATTTCCTATACAGTCACAAATATATAAACATATATTAATTTCATAACTCGGGGAAAAATCCTTTTATTTTATTTTTATTTTGTTTTATTTTAAGAAAGACACTCCTTCCATACCTGCCAAATGCCTGCTGCTTTGTCAACCAGTTCTTAAGTTTTCTAATAAGATTTGAATCAGTGCCTTCTAAAACTGTAAAATTGAATTAATTTAAGTGTTTCAAATAATAACTCTTAGCATGTGGGAACCAGAGGTTCTGCCAAAGTAGAATTGAACATTGAGCCTTAAACAGTAGGGAAAGTCCAATTTGGGAAAAACACTGTCCCTTAAATCTTACTCCTGTTGCTCTTTACTTTTCTCCCCCAAAGAGTTTACAGAAGTAGATTTCAAATGTTGTTCTTTGGACATACAAGAGGTAAAACCTTAAAACAAAACAAAACAAAACAAAACCCAGACTGCTTTTTTTAATAACAAGTTTCCCCCTTTCTTTTCTTTTTTTTTAAAAATATTTTTTATTGGGGAATATTGGAGAACAGTGTGTTTCTCCAGGGCCCATCAGCTCCAAGTTGTTGTCCTTCAATCTCCTGGTGGAGGGCGCAGCTCAGCTCCAAGTCCAGGAGCCATTTTCAAACTTTAGTTGCAGGGAACGCAGCCCACCATCCCATGCGGGAATTGAACTGGCAACCTTGTTGTTGAGCGTTCACGCTCTAACCAACTGAGCCATCCGGCTGTCCCTCTGGAAGCTCAGCAGCAGCTCGTTGTCTTCAATCTAGTCGTGGAGGGTGCAGCTCACTGGTCTGTGTGGGAATTGAACTGGCAACCCTGTTGTTCAGAGCTGGCACTCTAACCAACTGAATCATCCAGCTGCCCTTGCCTGTTTCTTACTCAAGTCTCATTGAAATTCCTCCATTTACATTGATGGGGTTCTGGGAAACCTACCCCCAAAATAGAGCATGGTGGCCTATTGAAGGCTCAAGCTGAAGGAGTTTGAGAAAACTGCAGAAGCAGGAAGGTCATGCTGACCTCCACCTTTTTCCCTGAAACAGGTCATAATCCTCTCATGTGAAAGGTGCTCTCCCTGTACAAGGAGGAACACATTCTTATCACCGGAAAAGAAGAATTTGGGGCTAGAAAACTATACTACATACAAACCTTGTTAAACTAATCCTTGTCTTCCTAGTTACTTCTTCACCATTTACTACCCTGAACTCAAATCCCTTTGTCCAGTCAATTATTCACAAATTTATTATTTTGTTGTGTAAAAGGCATAATAGCTTCCTGCTAAGATCATGTTGGGTCTTTATTCTCTTGTGTGAAGGCTGCTGTGTACATGTAAAAACTCAGTAAAATTTGTATGCTTTTCCCCTGTTAATCTCTGTCAGTTTTATATTTAGACCCAGACAGGGACCCTAAAAGGATTGAGGAAATCTCTTTCCTCACCTATAACATCAAAGGAAGTCTGCATTTCAGGGTAAAAAGAACCTTAAGCCAAGTAGGAGAAGCCCAGATGTCATATATGATGAGGCAGAAATGGGTTAATACAAGTAAGCCTGAAGGGGGACTGACTAGGCCTGCATTCCCTCCCCAGGAACTGCCCAGACTCATCCCTTAGAAATAAATCTAAGATGTCCAAACACTCCTAACATGAGGAGATAAGACCCAACTGGTATTAACTGGTTCTTCACACATGCACAAACTATTAAAACCTGTTAGTTGAACTCTAGCCTCATTATAATACAATTAAAATAAAATGAACATTAAGGCTTGCCTCCCCACCACCTCCCGGGGGAACGGGTTCTGTACGCATTCTGGGTACGAGCATGCTCAGAAAGAAACTAGTTATATAACCAACATATGTCAATCAAATAATCTCAGTCTATATGTCACATCTCCTGCTGTAAGGAAATTTACCTACCCTTTCCTATGTAAGAAAAAGCTACCCTAAGGTTAGGTGCAGATGTTTGCTCCGGCAACTTCTATGCTGGCATCTTTCTTCTTAAATAAACTGACTTCCTTGCTCTCCTCATTTCAGGCTGAGTCTGTGAATCTGTTCACCTTTTATGAATGACCAGGGGTTAATCCCAATGACACAACAATATAGATATTAGGTGGGTATGGTGAGAAGAGACTAGGAATAAATGAGATATGTGATGGTCACCATCAGCTCCTTATTTTGTTTGACCATACTTTAACCTTCTGATGGCAGCATAAGTGAGGGAAAAGCAAATGTAAATTGTAGACTGTTTTGTAAACACTTGAAAATTTAATAATTATAGATACAATCACTAACTAGACTGAGAAACACTATTTCTAGAAAAGCCTATTTCTAGAAACTATGATTGGGGTGGTGTGAGAATTTTCTTATATTGAGTAGTATTATTGTTTTTATACAGAGTCTTCTAAATTATTCAAAAGTATTTATAATCTGACATCTTTACCAATCAATTTGCTTATTATATCTTTCTCCAGTAAAAGTAAAAGGTATACCTCAATTCACCATAATTCAGAACTATCAAAACTTTGAATTCTAAAATAGACAGGTTTTTCTCACTATTCAGTTTATGGACACCATAAAATTGTAACAGACAAGCAATTTCCATGTTTATATATAAATATGTAAACAGAGTTTTAAACCACTCTTTCATTCAGGTCATTTGTATGTATGTATGTGATGATATATACTAATGTATAATTGCATACATAAAAAGAGATAATGTATATGAAAAAAATCTGAACACCAAAAAAAAAAAGGGTTACACATAAGTAAATAATTTAAGAAAGCAGTATTAAAAATTCCTGGACACTATATAGGCAAAACAAAAAAAATACAAGTATTTTACAGTTAGCTGTTCATTTACCTGATTTAAATGGCTTTGAAAACTTCTGTGGAATCTAGCAGTTATATCTAGCTGTCAATAAAGGAAATTATTATGATTAAATTTAAGGATAACAGACTACCATATACTTTGATTATGAAAAAAATTGTTAATGTCTGTTTACAGGACAGGATTCGGTGGAGGAAGAACTGGTGGAGGAAAATCATTTCATTTCTCTCTTTCACCCCCAACACTCAAATAGCCACTTGACTCCTTTTTTTTTCTTTCCCCCATTGTGCAGTATAACCAGAGAATGTTTTAGGGGTGGCTATTTCCATAAAATTCTATATTTTTCAATCTTACTTTAAATGGTCCTTTCTGTCTAAACCATCACGGTGTTAAAATATATTAGGACAAGGTGAAACCCTATGAGAACAAGTGATACATTTTAACAAGGTTTTTTTAGGTCACTGTCTTACAAACACACAACTCAGCTGTATTTTTGCTGGCACATGAAGAGATTTCAACAAATATTTATAGAACAATGAAGAAAACTATTCATGGGTGTTGCATCAATTTTAAAAAATGACTATGTGGCACTGCAAAAAATAAAAAAAATAAACTTGGATATGATGGGGGAAAATGGTAAAATAATTGTACTTTTTCCATAAAAATTTTTCCTTCCAATTTTTTTTCAAGACAACAATGAAAAATAAATAAATCTCAGTAAAACTAGAAAACAACCATCCAATGAAGAAGTACTTCCAATTGCACTGATGGTTGAACCTGGGTAAAGATCACAGCCTCTGGGGTAGAGGCATTTCTGTAGATAATGGGCAGTGTAGTCTGAGCCCCTCAAAGGTAAGTCATCCAACCTCAGGGACCAAAGTGCTTGCAAGAGAAGAGCTGTAAGGACAAATTGCAGGAAAGTCACTGAACTAGGGAGGCATGTCTCAACCAGGAAAGACACAGGCTCGGTCCTTTGCATAAAACAGTATGATGGGGGGGAAATAGATAACAAAAAACTCTGTACTGTTCACTTTGGTCAGTTGAACAGAAGTAAATAACATTATCACGGGTAAGAACAGTGACATCAGCAGTTCACTGCAAACCTGGTGAATACCTGCCACTAGGAGTAGAGACTTAACCCCAGGGCAGGTGCATTGGTAAAGACAAATAAAGAGACAATAGATGAAACTGAAGCTGACTACTTCCCTTGTTTACCACCACTGTATTTCCCACACATTATCATTCAACAAAGTTTTTACTCTGAACACAACAGCCCCCACTGAAAATTAGAGACAGAAAAGAAGTGGTAAGTCAACATGACAAAAAAAAATTTTTTAATGCAAATTAAAAATAAACACTAGAAAAAATTTCCTTCACAATATAGTTAAAAACTATGAATACTCATGTCTCCATGAACATATATTTAGAGAGAGAGAGAAAGATTATCTGAAACATAACCTAGATGATGAAACAATGAAGGAAATAAAAGTAGGCTAAAAGGGAGCAGGGGAGGTGGAATAAAAACAGTTGAAATTATGGCAGTAATCAAATCCCCTCTAACAATTAATTCTTCCTCTCTCTCAGAATGCAGAATAGATAGAACCTAATGATGGTATTCCCCCAACAAAGGGATTGAACATGGTTTCTGCAAGAGAAACTGAACAAAATAAACACAGATTCTCTAAACAGCAACAATATTGACTTATTTGTTCTGTTCCTTTAAGATCCTAAATAAATGGAAGTGAAGCTAATGGACAACAGTGTTATCTTTTAGGATGAACTACCAAATTTACGTGTCAGAGGGAAGTTGAAGAAAATTCTAACTCAGTAAAAGTAAACTGAGTCAATTTTTTTTAAATTAAAGTTTATTGGGGTGACAGTTACTAGTAAAGTTACATAGATTTCAGGTATACAATTCTGTATTACATCATCTATAAATCCCATTGTGTGTTCACCACCCAGAGTCAGTTCTCCTTCCATCACCATATATTTGATCCCCTTTACCCTCATCTACCACTCCCCTCCCCCTTACCCTCTGGCAACCAATAAACTATTGTCTGTGTCTATGAGCTTTTGTTTTTCATTTGTTTTTCTTGTTCTTTTGTTGTTTTTGGTTTATATACCAAAAATCAGTGAAATCATAGGGTTCTCTGCTTTTTCTGTATGACTTATTTCTCTTAGCATTATAATCTCAAGATCCATCCATCTAGTCACAAATGTTCCTATTTCATCTTTTTTTCCACCGAATAGTATTCCATTGTGTATCTATACCACAACTTCTTTATCCATTCATCTATTGAAGGACATTTTGGTTGTTTCCATGTCTTGGCCACCTTAAATAAAGCTGCAATGAACATTGGAGCACACGGATCTTTATGGATAAATGTCTTCAGAGTTTTGGGGTAGATATCCAGGATTACGAATAGAATTACAGTATGACCCAGCAATCCCTCTCCTGGGTATCTACCCAAAAAATCTGAAGAGTAAAAATTTTTTTAAAAAGGAAACAAAAACAGGCTTCAGTGAAACAGATTTTGTACACTTAACGCAGGATAGAAGTGTGGCACATGTTACAAAGCTGATGCCAAATCACTTCCAAGCCTTTGTATGTTTTGAATGACAAGGTGTTGACCATGGTTTCTGCAGAATAAACTGAGCAAAATAAAAACAGATTCTTTCAACCCTAAGAATATCATCACTCCATTTCTTCTGTTCCTTTAAAGGCCCTAAATAATTGGAAGTGAAGCTACTGGACAACAATGTTATCTTTTAAGATGAACTATCAAATATAGATGTCATAGTAATGGTTAAAGAAAATTGCTTGAATCGAAAATAAATGAACAGCCACAAAGTAAACCAAGTCTGCTTGCCTGTGCCTTCTGCTATTAACTAGAAGGATGATTATTGCAGCAAGAAGCTATAACTTATAAAAATTCTATGAAAATCAATAAAGATTTGAAGACTGTAACTTCAACACCGATTTGATTTGTCAAATATTAGTCTCACTTGCTTTATTCAGCACAGGCTTTCAATTTCTGAAAATATTAAAGGCAAATATTCACACTGAAATCCAAATACATTATTTTTAGAAACACTTTTTCAATATCCAAAGTTTCAGACAGAAAATAAATCTACACATGGCTGGTGGTCCCCTTAGAATAGCATTGAGAACATTGTTGTCCCCTCACCCTTAACCTTTATTCAGAGGATTGGGTTCCTCACCAAAACTTTGTTTTCCCTAACATATTGACATTTTATTATGGCAGTTCATTATTTATTCTAATTCATTTACATGTCTAATCACTACCCCATCTTGGTGGAATTCACTCTTCCATTTTGGGTAAATTACGGAACACTTGTTTGCTCCAAATATAATTCCTTCAAACTTAAATGAAAACTGGCCAATCCTAGCCTCCTGGATTTTATGTACCTAGTTATCAAAGGAATGCATTAAATATTAGAAATGAATTTGCTTTACAATAGTAGTGTCAAAGGCCATATTTGTTTAATATGTCCTGCATCCTGCAAAATGAATTGGACCACTCGATCACTATGTTTTGTGATAACAGTAATGCTCATATTACAGCCCATCATAACTACCTCGCAAAAACACACAATTCTGCAATTTTACTGGCCAATTTAAATCAGAAGACTAAACTGCAAAATGGAAATATTTAAATGAAAGTGGCCTATGTATTTGAGCAGTGCTTACTCAATAATCAAAAGGTGAGACACTCAAAAAAGAACAGAAAGAAAGGGCTCTTTGATGCTTCTGATTTTATTGATGTGGTATGTATTTGGAGTTCAATTTTTATACTCTCATAAACAATCCTTCACCTCAGAAAAACATACAGCTATTAAATAAATAAGAAAATAAACAAATAAGCCTAACACTTTTATTCAGGAGGTACAAACAGCCAAGAAGTCACATGAGTACTTTCTTTCTTAAGAACACAGGAAGCCCATATTGTTTGGCCAACATAAGCCCAAAAAGAGTCTGGTATTTCTCTTTTTTTTTTAGGCAATGAACTAATAAAAATATAGTGTCTAGGCCATAGTTGTTCTGTATACTAAGTTCAAAAGAGAAGTTAACAAATATACTTTAACTATTTCAGAAGGATGCCCTCATGACAGATCAGAGCTGGACTGATTTTGTAGCACACCCAGTAAAGAAACAAGTGCCTTAAAGGCACAGTGCTGTATGTCTGCTTACAGAACTCCAAAATATGGATTTCTAGGTGCGAGGTCCAGGGGATGCTTCCTTCCTTATTTTTCTTTATGTTTTTGATGCAACCTTCAATTTGCTTCACGTTCTTCTATTTAATCTACCATTATCACAAATATGTATTTAACATACCGTTAGAAAAAGAAAAAAAAAAAGAAAAAAACAAGAAACATAATATTCTAGGTGGCAATTAAATTACCAGCATTCTTAAGGCACGGGATATTCTATGGAATCTGCCACATGGCTCAAAACTTCAAATAGCACGAGAAACATATACGCTGAGCATGAATAGTGTCTCCTGTAAAAAAATATCTCAACATACCACTTATAATCTGAGAAACACAAATTGGGTGTAAAGGGTCACAGAGAGCCTCTATATTTTGAATTAAAGCTCTCTATGGGGCTTTGTATTTACATTTAGTAGAAAGCAGCTTACTGACATATAATGACACTTATTTTACTGTGTCAGAAAAATATCTACAAAAACATCAGAACTGACAGATGAAATGGTGACCTTACTGAGCAAACAACTATTCTGTGTTCAAAATAGTATAGTGTAGGGTGGTCTTCAATGAGTGTACGGTGTAATATTATCAGCAGTTTGAGATAAGGCACAGCATCATGCTTTCTTGGGATACGTTGAGTAAGAAATTATTTTAAATACAAAAGAACTGACTTAACTTAGAGCAGATAAAGATGGCAGAGTAGGAAAATGCTGTGCTTGTGTCCTCCCATAACCACATCAAAGTTACAACTAAACTACAGAACAACCATCATTGAAAATAGCTTGAAGTCCAGCTGAACAGAAGTTCTATAACTAAGGATATACAAAGAAGTCATATCCAGACTGGTAGGAGGGGTGGACACACGGAATGGGCTGGTCCCACACCGACCTATTAAAAATTAGGTAGATGAGAGTAAAGGGGATCCAATATACGGTGATGGAAAGAGAACTGACTCTGAGTGGTGAACACACAATGTGATATATAGATGATGTATTACAGAATTGTACACCTGAAATCTATGTAACTTTACTAATAATTGTCACGTCAGTAAACTTTAAAAAAAAAATTAGGAATGATATCTCAGCTATGAAGGTCCCTGCTGAGGAGGGAGGGGTTCCGGACTCAAACCAGGCTCCCCAACCCAGGGTTCCAGTGCCAGAAAGAGAAGTCCCCACAACTTCTGGCTGTGAAAAACAGCAGAGATTGTGGCTGAGTGAGGCAGATGGATGCTGAAGATCCACACATCTTCTGAAAAGGCCCATGCACAGATTTACTCACTGGTAGACTTACTCAGTCTGAGCTCCAGTGCTGGAAAGCAGCTCAAAAGGTGCCAGAGACATACAGAGAGGATCTGAATAATCTGGCTTCATGGCGAGGGCTACAGGGGCTGCTTTCTCCTAGACAGAAGGGCAGGCAGAAGCCATTGTACCTTGTTGAGCCCTCTTCTCTCACCCAGCATGCAGAAGCAGGTGGCCACCACATCTGAGTTTCTGTCAACCTGGCTAACACCATTCACCCTGCCCTGGTGATTCCCGGAGACCCTGTCCTTCCACCCAACTTGCAGCCCCACCCAAGCTTCTTCCAGTGGCTTTTCCATGCAAATGACCTGTCTTGGTTTATGCTGTGAATTTTTTTAAGATTTCTCAAAGGTTCACAAACCCCAAGGAAGCAGCATCTGGCCTTGACATACCCTGTAACTTCTGCTAAGCAGCCCCAATCCAAGCAGTAGCAACAGTTGTCCTTGCAACTTAGCCTCTCCCAGGTATATGCAAGCCCAGCACAAGTGGCAACCATCTGCAAATCACTTTGTAGCTCATACCAAATGGCCCTGGGCAGGGAACAGGCAGAAGATGACCTTGGACTTCAATAAAGCCTCTCCCAAGAGGCCTCAGAACAAACAGACCCAATGGCCAGCATCAGTTCACACCAGAGCACCACCCAACCACCTCCACAAAAGAGACACCCAAAGGGTGAACTAGGCAGGCACCCAATCACTGCTACAGCAAATCATGCTCCACAGGTACAGCCCCTGCACCACAGCTCCTCCACTGTACTCCTCACAACCAATCAGCCTGAGGGTCAATCCCTCGCACTAACATACAAACAGCAACCAACGGTCACCTACAACATGAGGGAACACACAACTCTCACAAGGGAAATACCTGGGATACCCAGCTCAGGTGACCACAGAGACTGAGCCACTGTACCACACAGGACATCTACTACATAAGGCCACTCTAGCTACACCAGAACACATAGCACCTCTACCTAATACACAGAAACAAACACAGGGAGGCAGCCACAATTGGGAAACAAAGACTCATGCTCCAAATGAAAGAACAAAACAAAGCTCCAGAAAAAAAGAACTCATCAAAGTGGAGACAAGCAATCTATCAGATACAGAGTTCAAAACACTGGTTATAAGGATTCTCAATGTTGTCAGGGAGAACTTTGAAAAAGAGATAGGAAACATTAAAATGGAGATAGAAAACATAAAAAAAGAACCAGGCAGAAATGAATACAATAACTAAACTGAAAAATACATTGGAGGGAATCAACAGTAGATTAGATGAAGCAGATAATCTAATCAGTGATTGGGAAGATAAGGTAGCAGGACACACCTAATCAGAATAGTAAAATGAAAAAAAAAAAGAATCCAAAAAAAAAATGAGGCTAGTTTAAGGGACCTCTGGGACAACATCAAACATACAAATACATCATCATGGTATCACAAAAGATGAAGAGAGAAAGCAAGGAACTGAAACACCTATTTGATGAAATAATGACTGAAAACTTCCCTAATCTGTTGAAGGAAATCGACATACAAGCCCAGGAAGCACAGAACGGCCCAAAGGAGATGAACCCAAAAAGGCCCACACCGACACATCATAATTAAAATGCCAAAGGTTAAAGACAAATAAATGATTTTAAAAGCTGCAAGAGAAAAGCAGTTAGTTACCTAGAAGGGGGTTCCCATAAAACTGTCAGCTGATTTCTCAACAGAAACTTTGCGGACCAGAAGGGACTGGCAGGAAATATTCAAAGCGATGAAAAGAAAGGACCTGCAACCAAGAAAACTTTACACAGCAAAGCTATTATGTAGAATCGAAGAGCAGATAAAGAGCTTCCCAGACAAGAAAAAGCTCAAGGAGTTCATCACCACCAAACCAGTATTACAAGAAATGTTAAAGGGACTTCTTTAACGGAAGCAAACAAGATCAAATAAATACTAAAATGGCAATAACCACACACACACACACACACACACACACACACACACAGGTCAACAATTACTTGATACGTAAATTGATTAAATGTCCCAATCAAAAGACCTCTGGTGGCAGAAGGAATAAGAAAACAAGGCCCTGATTTATGTATGCATATATATACTATGTATGTATGTATATATATGTATGTATGTATATATACATATATATGTGTATGTGTGTGTGTGTGTATATATATATATATATATATATATATATATATGCCACCTACAAGAGACTCACTTCAGATTGAAACAGACACACACACACATTCAAAGTAAAGGGAATAGAAAAATATATTTCATGAAAATGAAAATGAACAAAAAGCAGGGGGAGCAATATTTATACCAGACAAAACAGATTTTGAAATAAAGACTATAGCAACAGACAAAGAAGGACCCAGCAATTCCACATCTGAGTAATTGTCTGAAGAAACCAAATGCACAAATTAAAAAAAACAAAACGCATCCATATGTTCATTGAAGCCTCATTTACAATAGCCAAGGTATGGAAGCAACCTAAGTGTCCATCAATAGATGGATGGATAAAATGAAATCGTGCCGTCTGCAACAACATGGATGGTTCTATAGGTTATTATGCTAAGTGAAATAAGTCTGACAGAGAAACACAATTACCATATGATTTCACTTATATGTGGAATCTAACAAACAAAACAAATGAACAAACAAAACATAAACAAACCCATAGATACAAAGAACATTTTGTTGCCAGATGGGAGGCAGGTTGGGGGAATAGGTAAAGGGGGACAAAGGATTAATAGGTACAAATTGGTAGTTACAAAACAGTCATGATGATGTAAAGTAGAGCATAGGGAATATAGTCAATAATACTGTAATAACCATGTATGGTGTCAGATTTTACAGGGTGATCATAAGTTATATAAATGTCTAACTACTATGCTATATACCTGAAGCTAACATAATATTGTATGTCAACTGTCATGGAAAAATAAAAAATTTAAAAAATGCATACTAAAATACAATAGAACTTAATTATGGCTCACCAGCCTGACAAATCACTAAAAGAATCTAGACGTAGTGGTTTAGTTACAAACAGGTGAACTCTTGAAATAATAATTCCTAAGATTAAAAATGTCATGCTTATCCAATTATGTCACAAACCATTCATTCACCCTTCTTACCAAGTTCAAGCTTCTCTGCCCTTATTTTACATTTCAAGAGTTTTCAAAATTATGTGTTCAAAGAAACAACCTGATATCTGTGACATCAGTGTCAGAGACTGTCAGCTAGCATGTTCCTATTCCCTGGAAACCACTCTTCAAATCATTGGCCTGTCCAAAATAGAAATAATGGTCTCAGTGTTACTGCTTGTACCTTATCCACCAAAGGACCCATCAGAAGCTTGTCAAATGTCCCAACCACCTATAAAATTATACTAAGATAGTGGTCATCATCCATCTAATTTATAATGAGCATCAACATTTTACATTTAATGGGAAAATAGGTCCAATCTAAATACTAACAGGCTAAGAGTTATAAAGTGTATCAATATAATATGTACCTTGATAATAATTAGCACTCAGCATAACATGCTAGCAAATTTTTTTGGATAATAGTAAAGAAATATTCAAAATTGGAAAATAACGGACCAAAAATATTATATGTATTTGACCTCCTTTTCCATTCAAAAGTTAACTGTTTTTATTATTTTTGTTGTCTGCCTGAGGATCATGAAGAATTATACATGGTTGGCAAGTTATTAATAAGATAATGATTCATCATTTAAACTGTTTACATGAATGACATAAAACGACTCTGATGAAGTTTTTTGAGTAAATCCAACTGTAAATTCATTTTACCATTTTATTAAGGACAGCCACAAAGCTTTAGATAGTGTTTTTTTATTGACTAGCTTGAAAGATAAAAATATTTGCTTTGTAGCTGTTATTATTGACAACATGCCAAGAATCATTTTGAAATTAGTAAAGACAATGATTTATTAAGTGATTCATAAATCACAATAAAAAAACAGAAAAGTTAAAGTGAATATAGCTTGAAGACATCATTTTCTCAAGAGATTAATTTTAAAATAATTTAAAAGGGCAGTAACACTAAGCCAGTTACTTTTCACTTTAAATGTTAACGTATCTTGAAATTTTAATTCAGGTTTCCCTATTAAAAGAAAGCAGTGTATGAAAAAGCTAACCTTACAAAACAGATCTATTAAAAATCAATTATGTATATTACGAAATGTATTATTACTTTACAAAATAATTATTAAGATTGCTTTTAATCAGTAGGATTTCAAGTTGTAGATCTCCTGAGATTTTCTAAGGCTGCCACTTCTCAGGGGCATACCACCCACATGGCCATGTGGCATGAAGAACCTCAGTCTTTCGAGTCCAACAGGCTGGAGATCAAATGTTAAGTCTGCCATTGATTAAACACAAAATCTCAAACTCCACCTAGCCTGTTGGAATCTCAGTCTCCCCATTTTTTAAAGTGGTGTTAATAAATACCTCCTGTGAGGATAATCTAAAACAAATATGGTAGACAGTTAGTAAGTGGTGATTACTTTGTTAGTATTAAACCACAGACAATACCATAATTCAAGCTTTCTGAGACCTATTAATCCGTACTTTGGAATCTTTAACTCAGTATTCTCCTAAATCTGAAGTGGATATAGGATGCTCTTACAGAGTCTTTTCTCAAGAGTATGATTGATAAGGGAGAGAAATGTTTGTTGTTGTTTTGCTGGTTGTATTATTTATTGTTTGTTTGTCTTTGTTCTAAGTGCCTGAGATATAGAACACATTTTAAATAAGCATAAGTTAGAGTTAAAAATGTACACTTTCGGGGCCATGTTAAATGGGGACTAAGGTAAATTGCATCTTTATTATTTTGTATTAAAAATCCATAATAGTAAAACAACAACATCGGAACTTTGTTCTGTCCCTTGTGTTAAGAACATATGTGTGTTGCAGACAGCCTCAATAAGTGAGAATGACACTGTTCCAATTCAAACTCTATATTTTTATAATTAGCAGTCACTTAACTTTTTTTGTGGGCTATTGAGGACGCAATGAGAAAATACATAGAAAAATATCTAATAAATTGATAAATATCATGTAAATATAAGATCCTTTTACTATTAATAAAAATGTGCTCCTGGTCCCTGCCCTAAGGAAGAAGTGAAGAGGTCCCTTTTCAAAATAAAGAACTTAAAGACAAACTGTTTCCAACTAACCCAGGAATTCAGGTAAGGATCAACAAAATGAGATTCAATCATCTCTGATTCATTATGTGGGGCAAACTCTTTTAGAACCTGAATTTGTACCATGGTCTACAAGACTCAGGGTTTAAAAATATAAAGCCCAGTGGTTTCTATTAGCAAAAGAAAACCCTAATTCTTTCCCAAACATCTTTAAAATAAACATATCAATAAGACGGAGTTTTAAACTCTGGCCTAAAGAAAAATATTTATTACTATTGAGAAACTGACTCCACTTTTAGCATAGATTTACTTAAAGCAATGTTCTATTTCAAAACTGAGGTATGAGGCATTGATATATGTAATCAAAACATTTTAGAATTATTACTTTTTTTACTTTTATGGTCTTCTCCATCTGTGTTACATGCTAACATTTTTGGAGCATTGAGTGAGAAGTAGGAAGCAGAAGATGTGACTGGAAAGATAGGCAGGCCCTATGTCATAATAGCTTTCGGTGCCATGCTAAGGATTTTGAAACGTAGGACTTAAGTTATGGGGATCCACTAAATAACTTTAAGCCAAGGAGAGAAACAGTTATGTTTCACTTTAGGCAGACCATTCAGGTGGCAATGTAAGGTATTTTTAAGGCAATCGTCATAACCTCAAATTAAGATATAATTTAAAGTTTGGCATAAATGTTATAATTTTGGTAATATTATTGACTTCCTCATTTTACATAATCTCCTTTCATATTGTGTAATCAGATGAATTCTTTGAAAAATATGAATTGATTCTAAATAAAATTCAAATTAACATTTCTTCCACAATTTGATGAGAATTGAAGCAATAAAATAATCTTGAGTAGGTGAGGCAAACGGAGAGACAGGAGTTTTGAGTCTCAGGAAAATGCACCAATTAACATTATCAAACTTAATCTCACTTTGAGGTCAAAGGGTAATCAAATCAACATCTTCTCCAGCTTAAGTTAAGCCACACAGACCTCTTTCTCCATGGATGTTTGTTTAAACTCTTTGAGTGTTGGATAATTTATCTGTAGTATGGGAATGAGTAAGACAAGCCTCACTTATCTCTCTTAATTTTGAGACACACAAGCTGTGAGACATACAAGCAGTGTATGCCTTCTTCACTGTTGACCCAAGAGCCTGCTGGGCTGCCTGGCACACAGTAAAGGTAGAATGAATCAAAACACAGGAAAGGATTGTCGAATGAGATAATGAATATGAAATTGCTCGTATACCGTGCGTGAAGTATGATATAAATGTTAGTTATTACTGTTTTTATTTTGCCTGTTCTATAAATAGTCTCGAATTTCCTTTAAAGACCCAGTTATTATATCGCTCTGAAAAGAAAATGTTTTTTGTTTTGTTTTATCCCAAAAAAATAATAAAAAAATAATAATAAAAAAACCTTCCATCCCTCAAGATGCATTTAAGTAATGATTTTCATGGACATGCTAAAGGAATGAACAATAGTCCTTAACATGTAGTCTGCTTGTAATCTTCAACATCTTTCTTGGGTAAAATACAAAACACACATGCCAAAATGAATCAATACCTTCCTTTTCAGGTACAGAATATTAAGGTTTCAGTTTGAACAAAGGAACTGAACTTACCATTGGATGTCCTTTATGAAGACTGAAGAATGTATTAACAATCTTTATTTAGTAATTTCTTAGATTTACTCCTTAAATGGTGGCCTCTATATCTGTGATTATTTTTCATTGCTTATCTAAGTTTTTCCTTTTCTGATACACGTAACTGCTGCAAATTTGAATCTGGAACCAGAGCTTATGACTTAATATATGCTGTCCCTTGTAATGCCTGTAGACAATTTCTGTCTAAATACCTTCTGTTCCTTAACAGACATCACCATTGGCCCCTATTCACAGGGCCTGTCTCTATACCAATTTTCATGAGAAACTCCAGGTTCATTATTCTCAAGGCTGGAATCTAGGCCTTAATATCTATTTATCTATTTACCTACCTCACTCCTCCATCCCTTTCTCCTACTCAAAGTTCTTAGAGAAAAGTGCTTCTTTTATCCATCCCCCTCCACACCAACAAAAGCAAAAGGGATGAACAATAAATGGAATGAGGGGTAGCTATGGTGCTTAGTTTTCACTGCATATGCTAGATCAAGGGCTTTCCCTTGGAAATTATGGTGATCATCTGATATAGCTCTGGGGCAGTGACCTTTGAGGATTCTTAGTCCGCAGTCTTTGAGGCTGGGTAGTAATAACATTTCGGTTCCTTAAAAGTGTTATTTCTCCCCAGGCCTCAAGGCCTGTGCCCATACTGTACCATCAGCTTAGACTGTTGTATCCAGCACCTCTATTCTCTTCACCTAATGAACTCACACTCACCCAGCAAATCACAGTTCAAATGATGCTCTGCTATAGAAGCCTTCACTGGCCTCCCACACTAGATTGCAGTCTCCTGTTATATGGCTTTATATCATCCTAAGTTCTTCTTCTAAGACATTTAAGATGGTTTTGAAATTAATACATATTTTGGATTCTTGTAATAATGGCTATCTTCCACAGTGGCTTTATACTCCATGAGGGCAAATAGTATATATTTTTCTGCATTATTTTCCCAGCATCTAGGAAAATGCCTACCACAGAATGTACTATAGTCAGTAAATGCTTTATCTTCACTCTATTCTTGTTCACTAACCCAAATCTAGCATCCTGCTTCCCTTGTCACTTAAGACAGGAAAATCTACAGGGTGAGGCAGGAGATTATTGTTTTATATAGCACTTGATATTTTCAAACCATGAAAGATAGTTTTTTAAAAAATATATTAGTTAAAAAGAAAGCAGGTAGTAATTTAAATGTTTCATTGATCAAAAATATATGTTTCAGAAATAATTTCATGAAATTCCATTTTATAAAATGTTTCTATAAATTTGGAGTTTATTTTACTTGCATTTCTCTAGCTAGACTATTATATATATATATATATATATATATATATATATATATATATATATATATATTCTTCATATACAGGAAGACCATATAAAAAGAGTTTCAAAATACCCATATAGCTTATGTTTAACTAAATAGTCAACTTGGCATTCTATGAAACTGCATATTTGATGGAAAAAAAGAACTTGAAAAAACAGAAATGCATGATAGAATGAATTATTCTCAACTGTCACCTGTTATGAAATGTAACGGACTATTTTAACCAAAAGCTACCTAAGAAAAGATCTATCTCAGCAAGAAGATTTAGATGAGGCAATTAACAAGTGGGCTGGTAAAAAAAAAAGCCAGTAAATGAATGTTGCATAAATGTTATTCAAAGGAGTAGGAAACAAATTGATAAACCAAACCCGCCAGCCAAACAACCAAACCAAAAAAAAAAAGAAAGAAAAGAAAAGAATAAAAAGGAAAATTCTCTAACATCTTATCATTATCTATGTAAGTACATTAAGAGATCATGAGGAAAAATGATTTCTACATAACTGAAAAAATATATTAAAGAGCTCCTATAAATATATATGAATTTGCATTATCTCAGAAGAAGTATTAAAACAAAATCAGAGTTTGACATTCAGCGTTCTCTTAATAATTGGGAAATTATTTTTAGCCCCTAAGAAATGGGGTAGCATTTTGTAATAATCTCATTGCTGTTGCAGCTTCTGCTTCTACTTCTTCTTATCATCATCATCATCATCAACAACAGTATGCAATATAGACTGAAGCCGATTTGGGCACTTAAGTACAAGAGATTGATAAGTAGAACTTCCTATGTTTTACTGAAAGTACTTTTCAATTTACAATACTCTGCACAATTTGGTTATCAATAGGTACAGGCTTGCAGATCATTTCGCTACATACCATTGAGCTTGAGGCTCAATGCTTTTTAAAGAACAAATATATAAAACCAAATAATCCAGGTGACTATGTGCTAAAGCTATTCAAATTAAGTGCTTATACTTTTGTGCACTTATGTCTCACATTTAATATCACTTTCTATAATTTCCCAAGTTGAAAATTAATCAGACAATGCCTTTTCTTTCTAAGTTCTTCCCCCATTAAAATAACAGGGAAGTATGTTTAATCTTTTGCTATGATTTGTATTATGCCCTTAGACTTGGCAAGCATGAAAAATATTATGGGGAAGGTAACTACAAATGGATAGAGATTTGTTATTAACTTCCAAAATAGTGTTTATATAATTTTTATTTTAGATTTTAGCTAGTATTTGAAGGAATATTCTCTTCTTGACACTGCCTAGAGTTTACATTGTCTGAATTTCCCTACGGATTTCCCAAGTCTTATTTCCCTACGATGAGGACTATAACAGAGGGAAGATGTTTAAATATAGCATGCCTTTCAGATTAAGTTTGCTTAATACCATCTGACTCTACAATGTAGTCTCCATTAGGAAACAAATGGATTATAATGGAATGACCTGGTCTGTTTCCATATTTTATGATTTTCAGTCTACCACACGTTAGATAAAAATCCATTTCAAACAAATGAAAATAAGTGCTAGTTGTTTATAAGAAGATTTAATTTATCATATGCAGTTTGCTTTATTCATTTAAAAAGGGGTATTTAAAAATATTATTTAATATGTATTAAATTTGTTCCTTTGATAACCTAGGAATATTTCTAGACTATAATTCTAGGCTATAATTTCCTGGTACACTGATTTATAAATAATCTTGTAATTTGAATTTGGGAGATAAGATGCTCTACTATTGGGGAAAGGACCTTGAAGTGGTAGAGGGCAGGGTATAGACACAACAAAGAGGGAGGCACATGAAATAAAAATATATATTATTGGTGTACAACTTCAATACGTTTCTGAGGCTTTACTTAGTGTCCAATCCAAACAAAAACCCAAAGAAACATTTTACCTGAATGTTTAAACAGTAAAAAATCTACTCTGCATCATATGAACAATTTGTCATCAAACATAGCCTAAATATGAGATGTGATCAAACAATATGGTAAATGTTTAAATTAAAAATATATATAGATATAGATAACAGAAAAAGACACATTGCCATTAATCCTCCTCAAAATACTCCCCCCTCACTTTGAACACATTTATCCCATTGCTCTTGCTACCTTCTGAAGCAGTTCTGGAAGTCCTTTTTTCTGACTGTCTTTTGTTGCGCTGTCGTGGCTGCCTTGATGTCCTGAATCATTTTGACTTTGGGGAAGAGCCAGAAGTTGCATGGTGCCAGATCCGGTGAATAAGGTGGATGAGGACACAGCACAATGTTTTTATTTAACAGAAATTGCCACATATCAGAAGCAATGTGTGACACGGAGCGTTGTAGTGATGGAGGATCATTGATAGCACACTTTAAAACACATCTTCTCTCAACTGTAGCTCACACCTGACTGACTGCACCAAACAACGTGAAACTTGTCACACACTGTTACTAAAATTCAACACATAGCTTCTCGTATTGAAGATCCCTGCCTCTCCATTGGATGGCATTCAGCAGCAGCATTCACCGTATTTTCTGATCACAAAAGCTCATGTCACACATTACTTCTGTTATGGCAATGTCTGTCAAAAAAAAACATTATGCTGTGTTCTCATCCAGCTTATTCACTGGATCTGGCGCTGTGTGACTTCTGGCTCTTTCCCAAAGTCAAAACAACTAAAGACACTCACAAGAGAGGATTTCCATAACTTCTTCAGAAAGAGGGAGTATTTTGAGGGGCATTAATGGCAATGTTTCTTTTACTGTAATATATATATATATATATATATATATATATATATATATATATATATAAAATTTAAACATTCACTGTATTTCTTTTTATCATATCTCATACCTATATGCCAGGAGTTGTATTTAACAATGGGATTAAAGTAGTGGTTGCTAACTTGGGGATAGTTTTGTTCCCAGAAAATATGGCAATGTCTGAAAACATTTTTGGTTGTTACGACTGGGAGGGAAGTGTTACTGGCTTCTAGAGGTTAGAGTCCAGAGATGCAGCCCTCTACAACAAAAAATTACCCAGTGCAACATGTCAGGAATGCCAAGAAAAGAAACTCTGGAATAAAGACATAAGGATGATTTACAGGGGCAAAAGAAAGGAGAAATAATACCTTTTAGGAAGGTGATTCTACTAATACGAGAAGACCAATTCCTGAACTGAAACAGTAAAGGTTGAAATGGAAAGGAAGAATGAGATGGAGAAATATTAAGGAAAGTCCACAAGCAAGATCCAGCAATTAAATAGCTATGAGATAAGTAAGAAAGTTGGGCTATCAGGGAAGATTCCTGGATTTCTGACTTGGCCGACCTAGTGGCAACTGTCAATGCAGTGAGATAGGGAATGCAGAAGGTGAAACAAAACTGAACAGAAAGTTAGTTGGGTTTGGCAAATGGAGAATTGAAGTAGACTGAGTACACTTAAATAGAAACCATTGCTAAGAAGGTATGATTGTATGATGAATGTACAACTCCCCAGAGCCATAAGGTTGAGATTACACATCAAAGACTAGTCCTCAAATAATTTGAAAGTTTATACATTAGATAGTATTATTTGTTAAAAGAGATAACTGTTAGATGTCCTCACAATGTAATCAAAACGGCTAAAGCTGGGTAACTTGATTTCCCCATATTGGTGAAGTTCTTCTCCAGGACAAATACGGATTTTATGATAGTCAAATTTCCCTCTCCCCTCTCCAATATTATTCTACACAGAAATCTTTACTTATTCACCATCCTTTTATATAAATGTGTGCTATCAATCAAGAATAATAGAAGAGATATCTTATTAGAAGCCAGTAACTGAGGTATTTTTCAAAACTCTGTATTATTTGGCTTCTTTCCTGCTACATAAAGTGTTATTTTGCTATGATTCTAAATACAATTTAATAGCATCTAAGCATTTGCAGGGTAGGCTTAATTAATCAAGGACTTAAAGTACTTATTGCAAACATATGCAGTAGAAACATTTCTGTAATTTATAGTTACATACATAAATTAGTTATCTATAAAATATACCACCTCATTGCTGTTGATTTCAAATAAGATCAAGACCTTGAATTCAGTGCACAGGAAGGAAATATGATATCTGTACTTTCAATAATCAGCTAAACTTTGGCAAATTCATTGTTTTTGTTGTTTTGTCTTTTACAAGAAAAAAGGCAATATTCAGAATTTTAAACCTCAAATGGTAGTGTTTCCTGGGACAATCCAGTTATCATTAGCACTTACATGCTAAGAAACAATTCGAAATTAAGTTTTAAATGAAATTAGAAGATTGTTTTGGAAGACAATTAAGGAATATAAGTACAATAGTGAGAAAATGACTTTCAGATTTGTTCTCTACCATTTTCTCTATTACACTCATACATTAACAAGCACAAACTCTCAAAGTTTACATTTAGAACAAGAAAGGAAAAAATCAACAGGTGACAGTCATTTGTGTAAGACAGACCTGTACTTTATTGTAATCATTAACACTGTTCTATTTGAGCATTTCTTCTAATTAATAAACTGAGAAGACAATGCCTGTACAAGATAATAAGATAGTACTAGTTTCCTGGGTCCTTCAGAGGGCAGGGCAAAGGGATCTTGGTGAAAGAGGCAGAAGAACTGGTTTCGCAGTCCCGCTGTACAATGGGAAGGAACAGAGGAGATCGTTTTGTGGGGGCCTGATTATCTATTGCTTTGAATTGCTTTGGAGTTAGGAATGCTGGCTCAGACCAACAGAGAAACAGAATTAGGTTTTAAAGAAATAAACAACACTGGCAAAATCAGATCTCTGGACAAAGAGCGGGGCCAAGAAACGAATGTAGGGGTTTAGAAAGCACTTGACTGTATACGGTTGACAGTCTGTCTGGCTGAATAATGAGCGCTTTCTTCAAATGAGGCTGGCATAGGAACCCTTTCCAGGGCTGCATTTTATCTCAGGGCCCATTTGCCTGCAGCTGAGGTACTATTACCAGCCGAATGTGGATGTAATGTGGCCACGTGACACCAGTACATTTCTATTTCTAGAAAGATAGCAGAGAGAAACCCTCAGTGTAATCATGCCCCTGTATGCTTACTGTAGGAGGGAAAAGGATTTTTCATTTTGCTCCTGGAGCTGAACCGCCGAAGTTGAAAGACCAAAAAAAAAAGAAAAGGCTCTGAATTAAGGGGGGGGGAGGGGGCGGGATCTGATGTTAGGAAACATTGGCTCATATGCTTTCCCACTCCCGGGAACTAAAGAGTTTCAACAAATAATACTGTTTTGTTTTGTTTTACTTTCCCAGTCACATGCATCCATCCATTAAAGGATTCCTCTTCCTCCAAGTACCAAAATGAAATACGAGGAACTGTTTTAAAGCGAGGGAGGATTTTAGCTTAAAATGTTATCCCCCAACTGCTTGCTTGGGCACCTATTCCATGCCAGACATCAGCAGGCGTTTGGCCAGATTCGGAGGCATTTATTAAACAGGCCTTACTTTGCTGAGGAGAGAAACTAAGGTGGTTAGATGTTCAACACTACCTTTGAAACCCATAAACCCACCTCTAGAGAAGCATTCACCCGGGGAAGTCAGGCACCCTGGAAAAGCCATCCTCCTATGAATCATACAGGAATGTTCCCGGTGTCAGCTAGAAGTAATTTAACCACGTCAGAGGCCTGAGGAATTTCAAGAGATGAGTATCCTGCTCTCTCAGACATATTGTTCTGATATTTCTTCCATAAGGGCAAAGTCTCTAAATAAATCTAAGCTGACTTTTATTGGGAAAGGGCAAGTTTTGGTTGGTGTGTTCAGGAAATTAAGTCACAGGAGCAATGTATTCTAGCACCCCATTTCATCTAAACAAAGGATCCTCCCAAAGACTGCTGGTATTTACGAGGACTGCAGAGCCTTGAGTAAACGTTTCCATGTACGGTTCTAAGGCACAGCATTCCTGCTTCGTAGGCAGTTTATTAAACCTTAATGGTACTCTTTAAATGCTTTACACCAGGGCTGCAGATAACGCACCCACTGCCTGGCTCCTGGAAGCCGCCCCAACTCTGCAGCCAGCCTGCAGGCTACCACTCTTCCTCTGGAAACTCCTAAATGCTGGTTTCCTCATTTAAATCAAGGGTCAGCAAACTAAGGCCATGGACCAAATCCCACCCCTCCTCTCTTTCTGTTGCCCGTGAATGAAGAACATTTTTACATTATCTTTTTTTTTTTAAATGTAGAAATACAATTTTTCATTTATTTATTTTTTAAGTGTGTTTTTCCATCAGCTCCAAGTCAAGTAGTTGTTTCAATCTAGTTGTGGAGGGCACAGCTCCCCGTGGCCCATGTGGGGATCGAACGGGCAACCTTGTTGTTAAGAGCACTGCGCTCTAAACAACTGAGCTAACCAGCCGCCTTGTTTTTACATTTTTTAATGGTTGAAAAGAAATCAAAAGAAGAATATGCATGAGATGTAAAAACTATATAAAACTGAAAATTCAGTACCCATAAATAAAGTTATATTGGAAGACCATTACAGCCATTCACTTGGCTACTGCCTAAGGCTGTTTTTGCACCACTGTAGCAGAATTGAGTAGTTGTGACAGAGATCTATGGCCCATAAGCCTCAAATATTTAGAGAAAAAGTTTGCTAATCACCTAATGTAAAGGATTACCAGTCATTTTCAACCTTAAAAGGTCCTGAAATGTGTTACTATTAATTTAAAGGAGTGTCAGAACTGATCATTCCCTCATAGTCAGGCCTGCTGCCTCCACTTAAGCAAAGCACCTAAAAGTTCTGGGTGGGGAACCAAAGATCAGGGTCTCAAGACGGTGTCTTTAAAAAGTTCAGGACTGGGGTGGCCAAATGGTTCAGTTGGTTAGAGTGCGAGCTCTTAACAACAGGGTTGCCAGTTTTATTCCCAAATGGGCCAGTGAGCTGCGCCCTCCACAACTAAACTGAAGACAACGATCTGCTGCTGAGCTCCCAGAGTTGCAGCTGGATGGCTCAGTTGGTTAGAGTGCGAGCTCTCAACTGCAAGGTTGCCGATTCGGTTCCCTCCCTGGGATGGTGGGCTTTGCTCCAAGAAACTAAAAATTGAAAACGGCAACTAGACTTGGAGCTGAGCTGTGCCCTCCACAACTAGATTGAAGGACAATGATTTGGAGCAAATGGGTCCTGGAGAAACACACTGTTCCCCAATATTCACCAATTTAAGAGAGAGAGAGAGAGAGAGAGAGAGAGAGAGAGAGAGAGAGAGAAAAGTTCAGGACTGGCTTAGGCACCATGTAGCTAAAAAGTAATATGACAGATTTCCCCCCCCCACTAAACATATCAGAACTTACAGATCTAAATGAGTGTTGCTCCCTTCAATGGAGACACTTTGAACCTGGTTGCAAAGAAGCTGCCAGTGCTCCAAATGTATTTGGAGTACACCTTCCATCTGGCCTTCAGGACCTCTTTTTTGATTACTTTTTAAATAGTCTCAATGATGCCAAATTTGGATTCATTAAACTAATACTCGATTCCTATTTGTAATCTTAATTCATTCAGAATTATAATCAGTGAATAAAGAGAGAGGCACATTGCCTGCAACAGAAGGAGCTTTCGATAAATATTTGTGAAATGAATTGAGTTGATTGAATATAAAGTGAGGCTATTGCAACTTAAAGGAATAAAAACCAGCAGAAGCAGCACACATGCATCCATTTTCTGTGCTCCTAAGTGTCCATACCCTTAGTCTTTCTGTTTCTACACTCAGTCAGGTCTCAAATATCTCTTGCTTTCTGGGCCTCTGAAAGATTTTCTGCATTCTATACCCAATTGCCCCTCGCTCAAACCTGGTTCATTGCCCCACATCTAGCTTGTCTTAGCTCCTACTTGACATCTCACTCCACACTTCCAGAGTCATATCTTTTCTCCCCTTCTTGGTTCAGTTCTGATCCATAGGCCTACACAGCATTTACACACACACACACACACACACACACACACCCCAGTGATAATCCTCCATCCAAAGTGCCTTCCATATTCACAGACTTTCCTGAGGGAAATGATGACTGTAGGGATTCCTTGTGCACAACAGGCCCACCCTGTCCATGAGAGACCACACAAATATACCACATCACAGGCCAATCTAACCCTCTACAGGGAAGAATCAATGGAGGCAGGGATCTATGAAGCGATATGGTAGAGAAACTCCATCTGGTTGAATTATCTGCACTGAATTCAAGCTGAACTGTTCTTGGGGAGACATGATAGAGTGGTATAAGTAAAGGAGAAGCAGAGGAAGGAGACATACGATGTTTCCCGAAAATAAGACCTAGCCAGACAATCAGCTCTAATTCATCTTTTGAATCAAAAATTAATAGTGTTTCCCCGAAAATAAGACCTAGCCGGACTATCAGCTCTAATGTATTTTTTGGAGCAAAAATTAATATAAGACCCACTATTATGTTATATTATATTATATTATATTATATTATATTAACCCGGTCATAATTATATTATATTAAAATAAGACCGGGTCTTATATTAATTTTTGCTCCAAAAGACACATTAGAGCTGATTGACTGGCTAGGTCTTATATTCGGGGAAACACAGTAGGAAATGAGAAATCAGTAGAAATAATTAGGGTCACTAGAAAAAGCATACCCTTGGAAATTAGAAGAACAGGGAGAGGAACCACCAGAAAAATAGTCTGTAGGAGAGGGAAATGACAAAATGACCAGTTCACTGGATTTGCTATGGTTTTTCCAGTAGTATGACTATGTTCTAGTTTTTCATAATGCCTGGCTCTGTGGCTACCAGGAAGGCTTCTTGTATTTTCTTACATTCCCATTAGTCATAGTTACCTAAGTGTGTCTCTACTTTGAAATCTGAAGGAGGGAAAAAAATAAGATAAAATAAAACTGTGCTCACAGAAATGCAACTGATTTCCTATGCATTTAACAACTTATGCACTTAACAACTGATATCAGGAGCTACTTAACTTCTTTGAGTAGCATTAGTATCATTTTAGTAAGTATATATAATTCTGGGTGATTTCCTAAAAGAATAACTTTTATTTGGACCCTCTGATAAGATTTTCCAAAATGAGTTTCAGGACTTTATAGTCACTTGCACTGAATATGTCATTTTATGGAGTAAAATAAGAGCAACATAATTACTCTACAATACTTCAGAGAGTGACAATACAGTCCAAGTTACCAGCTAGTTATCTGTATGGCAAATATACATTAGCTCTAATCCTTATTTTCCAGGAAATGTTCAATGTTTCCATCTGTGCTTAGTTAAAAAACAGTAACAAGTCTATTTATTGACAATAACTGAAAAGAATAGCAGAAGCATTTTATAGATTTCTCTTATAATGCTTTGTATCTATTATAAAAATTAAAAATAACTAAGATACAATATCAATAGTAATTTATATACTCACGTGTTCACTAAATAAGCATTCAATATATGTTAAGAAGACACGTTCGATAAGATACTGTCCTTGTCCTCGTGAAGCTCAGTGTGAAGGAGAAAGACATCTAAATAGGTAATACAACAAAGCACCCAGGAGACATGTGATCCAGCCCAAGGTGGGAACGAGGCAGAGTTTAGGAAAAACTTTCTGAAGAAATAGTGTGTGAGAGAAGCCAAATGCACTTACTGCCTCATTTGAATAGGCTACTTTCTGGGATTTGATGAGCAATGTGTTTTCTATGCCCTAACCTTCTCTCTACCCTCCACTGGGTACAGTAGCATGAGGCTGTCAATTGACGTTAGGTTTGAATCTCACAATTTCTGCTCAATTTTGATCAACATTATAAACCACACCATTAGCTCAGATGGCCATCTGCTTTATTATAAGGAGCAAGAGAGCTTGGATAGGCTTATAAAAATCCATCCCTACTAATGGAAGATCATTAGTCAATATTGTTCATATGTTTCTGTATTTTCTGTACCCAGTATTAGATAAAAAATCAAAAACAATGAGGGACAGGAAATAGTTGATTAATATTACCATTTTAGGGAACATCTGTTTAATAATGTAATTGTATTAATTAGAAAGAATATGAGCAATAAAATCAATTTGAATTTGCACTCCAATACTGTTCATTTAAATCTTGTCTTATAAAACATCTTTCACAAACGTAAGTTCTAAATTTTGTTTTTTCTGTCACTGCTTAATTTGCCAAATTCCATACAGCCTTTTGGGAGATTTGCAGACTGACTTAACTTCAAAAGGCAATCTGGTAAAAATAACCTGAAATTTCTATGAGGATAAAGAAGCACTCTGTAAAGAGTAAACAAGTTAGTAAGCATAAGGGGATTTTTCACAAGACCACCACCATGCAGACCACTTCACAAATACCTGAGCAAATCCTCAAGTTTTACTGAAGTGAAAGACAACTGGGAGAAAGGACAAAATACCACTTACTTGTAAAAAGTCTCATTAGTTTATCGCAGTACTTTCCTTGGCATTCACCATTAAGAGGAGCACCTTTAAATCTGTCTTAATTACCAGCATATGGAAAACACAGAATGAGTGTTTTCTGAAAGCCATTATTCCAGGTGCTGCAACTAGGTGAATTTACTCAGTGGGCGCAGCGTGTCTAGGCAGACTGTGTTAGGAATACTCATTGTGACAGTATGGAGATTAATGGAATGCTTCGGTTTTATGCCTACTTGATATGCAATCATTTTTGATAAATTATAGATTGATTACATTTAATCATATAACTACCGTACTCATAAAGTAGTCCAAGTTCTTGCCATTCATCCATCTAACTTTTTACACAAGAGAAGCCTAGGAGAGTAAGTAAGAGAAGACAGTGCTTCAAAAGTTACTGACTTCATGCAGTTGCTACAAGACGTGCTTCTGATATTTGACGATGAAGGACAGTGAAAAATATCTGCTTTTTTAGTTTGTCTGAATACAGATAAGAACTAATGTTCATTGGTTACTGACAATTGTCTCTTTGAATTCACAGAACTACACTACAAAATATATATTGTTACCTCTATTTTACAAGCATGAGAACTAAAGCTCACTAAAATTATAGGTAATTTGCACAAAGTAAATATGGGAAGGATCCAACTTCAAGCCTGCATTTGCCTTACCTTAAAGTTTGCATTCTCGTTCCACTCCACCACCACAGCTCACAATAAAGGCCTCCAGTGTCAAGAATCAAGAGAAACACCTGATGGCAGTTTAATCAAGATATGACAAATTCCTGGAACTGCTAGGCATACTGTAATAGAGTAACTGAAAGTCTACAGTGAAATTATTATGATGGTGATATAAGTGACTGACATAGGCTCAGAAGACGGGGGTTAATTTTTCCTTGAGTTATTAAGGGTGATCACCCAAAAAGATCATTTCAAATGGGTCTTGAAGCATGAGTTGGAGTTCAACCACGCCTAATAGCAAAATGGATGACCAGGGCAAAGGATTAGAAGGAACAAAAACCAGGCACCTGACATGCTAAGGGAATCAAGTAGTCTAATTTGGCTCAGAGCTAGTTTCCACCTTACTTTACCTTTTTCTTGATTAGCATATATCAATTCTTCAGCCTTTCCTACTAAGCCTAATTTTATACTAATATTAGAATTAGTGGAGTAAGGTGATTTTAAAATGACAACTAGCTCAATGATGGAGTTGGCACAGTGCTAAAATGCCAAAGAATTAAAACAAAGGTGTGACAAGTCTCCTCTTTGATCCCTTTATTCAGGATTGCAGTGTCTTTATATAATAATAATAATAATAATAATAAAAATAATAATTAAAGCACGGATTTTTCAAGGTGGAAAGAATAAAACATTAACACAAATGGAACATAAAAATAAATAGTTAAATATTTAGACACTTATACTCTCCTCTTGACTTTCTTATTCTAAGAAACACTATCTAACAGGGTAACGTGCCTCAATTTGAAGCCACCCCCCCCCCCCCCCCGTTTGTTTGGGTTTTTAAACATTTTTGGGGGAATCCCAGGGAAATCATCCATGAAAAAAAAACCTAAAAATTATGAGGAAACCCAGGCTAGTAATCAAGACTTCTGCTAGACTTTTTCCGCATCTCTCTTTATTTATGAAGTTCTTTACAGACCAAGCTAAATCACCAACTTAAAATGTTCACAGAACCTGAAAAAGATATTTCATTGCCACTTCTTTTCTCCCCAAGATAAAGATTCTACTCTCAACAAATAAGTACCTTTCTGTTGAATGGTTCCTCAGACTTGGCTTCTGAAATTTCTTCTCAGTATAAAACTTTAATAATTTGTTACAGAATCTATTTATAATTCCTTATTCTACACACAATGTGTAGGAAATGAACAAAGCTTATTTGTCTGTGGATATATTCCCTGCCTCTTGCAAGATTCTTAAAACTGATTTTTATGATTAAGAGGTGTCTTTGCTGCTAACCCCAAGTCACTCAAACTTCCCTTTTTGAAATGAACATTTATTTCAGATAATACATGCTCTCTATGGGTAGCCTGTCCACTTTTCAAATGTAATGATCCTGTCTTCTGTAGATATGAAATCTTCAAAAAATATTGGCATAATGCAGGAGAAAATGCAATCCTTTTATTATGTTCAAAATTGATCTGACCCCAAGCTAGCACTTTGGGGAATTGGGCTACATAATCAAGTAGACTTTTTCAGGAAATGGCTTATTTATGGATTTATTTTTTTTATATACAGAATATTTCACACTTCTGAGTTTATACAATTGCATCTTCTCTTCCTTTCCAATATGTTTCCAAAGTAGGAAAGCTATATATGGCGGGATAGTTGAATTTCTGTATCAGCTAGAAATTTTTCGTCTGCTATATATTGGCTCTAATGATGATGATGCATTACGAGTACATTTATTCTATATTTGTATCCAGTTCTCTCCAGCATGAAGTAATGCTAAAGATGGTTTCATACCCTCGTCATTATCCAATGTTAAAAAGAAAAACAAAAACTGACTTCTAAATTTATCTGAAAAATGTTTGTTTTTCCTGAGCCATTAATAAATTTTCTCCTATTAGATAATAAAAGCTCAGTAAGTCTGCATGTGTTTCCTCCACATCTTAGTTTCCACTTAGGAGCTTACCATTATTCTAATACAATTTCATTAAACAAACCAGACTAAATATATAGAATAAATAACAAGCTCTCACTTTGAAGAATTAATTTCTTATCATTTGAACTTCCCTATTTTGAAAAAGTTGGAGGAAAAATGTGGTTAACATGTACCCCCATATAAAGCAACAAAAAACAGTCCAACTAACTTGCTCATCTTCTCAGATCCAGTCCTTTTGAAATGGCTGTTTTAAAGAAAACCTATTTTCTTAGGTTAATAAACAATCTATAATCCATTAAGCCTTTATGAATAAATCTAAGGCTTCTGAAATTAGTGCTTAGGGAAGAGAGAGTTGAGTAATGGATTTCAAAAAAATATGAAGGTGATTGAAGAAGATCAAGGATCAAACTCCCATCACTATAATGATTCCTAGGACAGAACCTTCCAAATAGCCATTTGGGACATTTATATATTATCTAACCCAGAAGATGAAAGAAGACATCAGGGTAGAAAGCAAGAAACAAAATCAATTTAGAAAAAAGTTGGGATAGAGCAATAGGGAAAAAAAAAAATCAAGAGTAGTTATTCTTTGAAAGAATGAATAGCTTTAATGGATATTTTTAAGCTTAAGAGAAATCAGGAAAGTTAATAATTATATAAAATTATAACTAACTTAGTTACAAACAATTATTAACAATTATAAACAATTATTTGGGTCGTACTTATATTCACATGTCTGAAAAAATGCTGAAGTACTTTTCTTCCATGTATTCGAGTATACTATGGAACATCAATACAATCCAGCAGCTCTGGTTAGGGAGGCCATCGTTCTGCTGATTCTATGTGAGTTTATCTGTGGTAAAGACTGGGAATTGTCCTCCTAATAAACCTTCTCCTCTGCTTCCCTTGTATAGGTGACAGAGCTTTGAGCTGGGCACATGGCCATGCAATATAAAGAAGGAATTTTCCAGTCTCCCTTGAAGCTAAGTGTGGCCATATGTCTAAGTCCTGGCCAATACTAAGTGAGCAGAAATGATGAGGGCAACTTCCAAATCATGCCCTTAAAAGTGAATCTGATCTCCTTCCCTTTGCATGAGACCATCCACCTGGGACCAAGCACATGAGGACAACCCCTTAGGGTTATTGGAACTAAAAGAAAACTCTAAAAATTCTGCAGAGAAGAGCCACTTACTCAAATTTTGTTGCTCAGAGATCAGAGTTTACTGCTTAGACTCTTATATGAGAGGTAAATAAACTTTTATTTTGTTTTAGCTATTTTTAATTTAGGCTTCTTTCACCTGCAGCAGAACCTATACAATAGTAAGCACACTGTAGCACTTACCACGTGCCAGGCAGTATTCTATGTTCTTTTAATCTCATAACTCATTAAATAATGCAATAATCTAAAGAGTAACTTATCATTACCTATATCTGCAAACGTAGAATTCAAGCACAGAGAAGTCAAGTAAGTGACAGATCAAGGTCTGAATCTAGGATGTTAGACTCTAGAGTGCATATGCTTGGTCACAACATTTAGCATAATGCTATACCTTTGCCAAATATTAAATAAATGTTTGTTCAATAAATTTAGAGGTAATCGATTTGTTTAAAACAGTTTAACTGTACTTAGAAATATCAACGTGGATGGATTTGTTAATGCAATCACTGACTTTCATCTTCTAAAGGGAAACATGACGTTCTATGGTCATTATCAAGGAATAAATCCATAAAGCTTTTTCATGGAGAGAATCAGGTTTTCAACGTGTTAATAATGAATAGCCACTTTGCTTTAGATAACTTTAAAGTTTCAGAAGTTAACCAAGAGCCATAGGGCTTTTAGTTTTCTTGAAATAATGAAGAATTTAACCAATTAATACATAATGGGAGCAAATGATTAATTCTGGATTCAAGAGACAATTTTGTCTATCATTTTAATTGGCAGTTATACATTACAGGGTCTACCATGCCAAAAGTCAAGAATGTCTTGATTGACAATTATTTAGACCAATGCTATTAAAGTAGCTTCTATCCTCTATTTTCTAAATGCACTGCAGTTATGATTTGTAAACCTGGAAGTTGTATTAATATCAACTTTAATCCCAAATATAATTTTGCTATGTTCTAATAAACATGCTCACATTAAAGGAATACTTTCTTTCTGCAAATAAGTATCCAACACATAGCTGAACCTGTCTTCCATTTTGCCAGTTTCAAAAACACTTTATTAAAGTGTATAGTCAGTAACATGTTTACAAGTGTCCCTACATATATTGTGTTAATTGCATTTCAAAGGGGAAGGAGGTGAGTAACACTTCAGAATATGTGTTGCCAATTTGAGAAATAAATCTGCATTCACATATTTGCTATAGTCTCCCAAATCATCTATCTATCTGTCTGTCTGTCTGTCTGTCTGTCTGTCTGTCTGTCTGTCTATCTATCTATCTTCATTTTTAATAGTTAGAAAATAAGTTTTATTGCCCAGAAATAAAGCTTCTAGACTCAGCCTGTCTAGAACACTATTTGTGGGGCAAAAAATCTAGAAGGCATTGCTATAAATTGATCATCTTGTGATCCCATGTGAGTAAGGAAGACAGCAAGAATCCGTCTACATTTTTTTTTCTTTCTAAGCATATACTCATATAACCCCAGGGTATGTCCAATTTGTTCACAGCCATCTGCATAATTAATAAACTGTCTTTACGTTCACTCTGTAATTAAATTTTCACATGTCCATTCATGAATTGCACACATACATTACGGTATATAATTTTTGGAAGGAAGACTGTTACTTAGAATGATGAGTTTCTGACAAAACTATGCCCATTAGTTTTCTCAATACCAAGACAGTTTGGCTAGTATTGAATTGACAAATTAATGGAAACTCATGGAAGTTTTATTAATCGCACTTCAGGGTGGCCACATTTTTCTGCAACTTTCTATTCTTTATATCCAACTTAAGTAATTATCATCCATTAATCATCATGTGTCTGTCATACTTACATATGTTAATAAGTGGTTAGTCTTCTGAACAACAGCACTTTGAAATCAAGCCCTAAACACTCTTTCTTGTAATTATTCACTGTAAACCCCTCATGCATATTTCAGTGCATGTAAGGAACAAACACTTTTGATAAGCAGATCATGCCATAAAAACTGGCATTTTTTATGACTAAGCTAATATTTATTGAAAGACATCTTGACTTGTATTGTTAAAACTCAAAACTAGAGATCTAGTCACCTCTAGATTCTTTTATACATTTTAGGTACAAAACAATTCCATTTACATTTCAATACTTACTATCCTAAGAAATGTACTAGTTAAGTATGCTCAGCAGAATTATTAATCGAAAGCTTTCAACCTCCTATCTGTATTCTCAAAATATGATACTCCCAAGCATACCTCAGCAGAGTCTTACGTTGTAAACAAGTTCATCAAGAATTATAATACAGGAAATCTTTGTCTATATAGCTTCATATAAAATAACAATTTATAGATCATAAGTATAATGTAAACATGCATAATTTATCCCAATTAGCTGAAAGTCCTAACACACAGGATTACAGCCATAGATCTATTAAGATGCAGAAGCAGAAAAGATATGGCATAGTGACAAAGCTGGTTACATTCATGATTATGAAAACTGAAAAATGTGTTCTGTTATCTATTCTGGACAGAATGCTTTTTCTAGCCTGACACATTGAAATAAATTGTCAACCAACCCTTGAGAGACAAACCCAAAAATGTACCCAGAACTCTGCACATTAAATGAATTTTTGATAAAATACAATAGGGATCAAGGGCAATGCGGTCTATTAAATAAACAAAAACGGCAAAAGGGTTGAACATGTTTTAGGCCCCCTGGAGATCTGAACTAGCTTTGATTAAGTGGAAGCCGAATATATTCCAAAGATCAAGGAAAACACAGGTAGTAGTAGTAATGAACTATAGATATATGTAGTATATACTCCTTCTGTATGCATTGAGTCAAAAGTCCCCAGGAGCCAACTAAAGCATTTTCAGCATTGGTGTTCAGGGACTTCTTCACTCTTTGCAGCTGAGTAAGATATAAACAAAAAAAGCCCCTCCTTTCTGTTGGAACCCCAGAGGAAAGCAATTTTACAGAGCTATGGAAGCATCTTATTAATTAAGGGCTATTTTTTGTACCTCTTTAAATTTCCCTCCCTTTATTATCAACGTGTTGTGTTCAAAAGAATGGATTCTAAGACAGCTATATGAAATGTGAAAAGTACAATCAGAATTCAATGTATGCTAAATACGTATTTATCCTCCATTAATAGAAAGGTACTTGTTGATCGAATTACATTCAGCATTTAACTCAGTAAAATTAAATTGTATCCACATTACCACCAAGCAAGTAAAGACTGTTTTAAATATGTTTTTAGAGACTAAAAGTATTGATTCTTTTTATTTATTTATTTATTTTTATTTATAGGGGTGACAATTATTAGTAAAATTACATAGATTTCAGGTGTGCAATTCTGTATTACATCATCTATAAATCCCATTGTGTGTTCACCACCCAGAGTCAGTTCTCCTTCCATCACCATATATTTGATCCCCCTTACCCTCATCTCCCACCCCCCACCCCCCTTACCCTCTGGTAACCACTAAACTATTGTCTGTGTCTAATTTTTTGTTTCTCATTTGTTTGTCATGCTCTTTTGTTGTTTTTGATTTATATACCACATATCAGTGAAATCATATGGTTCTCTGCTTTTTCTGTCTGACTTATTTCTCTTAGCATTATACTCTGAAGATCCATCCATGTTGTGGTATACATACACAATGGAATACTATTTGGCGGTGAGAAAAGATGATATAGGAACATTTGTGACAACATGGATGGATCTTGAGAGTATTGATTCTTTTTAACAAGCTGAAATAAGTCACAGAGCTATCAACTTACTTAAATAATATTCTTTCTCTAAGGTTTAACTACGAAGTTAAATTAAAATAAATATGATTGGCAAATCTTAAAAAACTCAATGCACAAATGTTTATTAAATGTCCAGGGCCCTGAAAATCGAATGGCAATCAAATTTTGTAGCTTTATTTTTATGTGTTTATATAATTCCAAGGATAATCCAATAGCTAGATTGAAAACTAAACAACATAATAAACATATACCAGAGATAAGAAAAATTCTATTTGTTAAATATAGGATTCAAGTCACAATTTCAGACCAAGAGATTCATAATACTTTAAATCTTAACTTGAATCATAAATAATAAATATTAAATAACCAATGCCAAAACTCTGTTACCAGATTCATTTAAATCAAATGACAAGTTGATATACTAATAAGCATAGGTTACAAATTTATGAAAGTCTACCTGTGGCTTGTTTTCCTCCATACTATTAGCAAAGTTTATGCTTTGCAAAATCTGAACTTCTTTGTTGCAGGAAACACAAGACAGAGTCTCTTCCAAATTGGAATCCCCAATGTTCCTGCGCTTGGTAGCTCTAAAGAAGGGAGAAACTGTCTCCCCAATTACCTGTGCCTCCATGCACAAATGGGCTTATAGAAATAACTTTTTATTTCTTTCATGGTCAAATAGATCCTACTTTGATATTTTTCTTGGATGAATTGGCTCCCACCTGTTGCCTCATGGTTGTATTATTTAAAATCAGTTAGGAGAAAAGCACTGCCAACTCAAGGCATGTTGAGTATTCAAGAATGGTACTTTAAACATCAAACCTAACCAAACAAGAAGAAACCTTCAAATTTCTGTTTCACAAGATAATCACATTAATCACTGAATAAGTAGATTCATCTATTGGGATTTTAAACAACTGAAAGTGGGATACCCTACAAAAATTTTACTTAGTACAAAATAAGAGCCCAACATTGAGCAGTCTGGAGCTGCTCTTTAAGTCACTGTGGTATTGGACTTTTACTAACAAAATAGATAACAAGTGAATTATTAAAGCAATCTTTATAGTGATTAATTCAGGAATGGAGCACCTGTGACCTCTACGAAAACAACCATCTCTTTAAAAGCCAGCCTGAAGCTGGTGCTTAGGTATGTATGCGGAGCCCTTTGTCTTTAGACTAGGAAAACACCCAGCTCAAAAATAATGTTTTCATTCGGAGAAGCTATATTATAGATAAAAGATTATGAATTTCTCAGCTGACTTGAGACCTACTCCCGCCAACAACATTGGCCTCTACTTTGCAAGTAGGATTTGTTCTTCAATGCGGATTTCTCAGTAGTAAGTACTTTTCCCTTTCAAAGGCCAACTCAGATTTCAAATAAATATTATTTACATTTTTTAATGCAAATCAAGTCACTGATTATATTAGCTAAAATTCAAAATTGATGCGCTTTGTACCTCTCCTTCTACACTTCATTCAAATAGAAACAGACTTGATTTCTAACTTTTAGTACTAACATTTTTTAGTATAACCAAAATGCAGAAGTGTTGGCTTCGATGAGTACTACCTTGAAGAAAAGATTAAGACTTGAAGTAGCTTTTTGTTGTTACATATGTTATTGCATATATTTTTAATAACCAGTTCTTTAGCTTCCTGAATAATATATAACAATGTTGATGCCATATATTAGACAATATATGCATGAAAAAAATTGAGGTACTGTCTATGCTAATTTGTGTATTTATTTTCTTTTATTCAGTATCTGGTTTATCATCATTATAATGTTTTGAAAGCTTAAGAATATGTCAGAATAAGTAAAGATTAAGAAGAAGTTTAACTTTTTTATTGGGAGAGTTCTCTAATTGTGAACATCTTTATAGCTTGAAAGGCAATTTAATTAGTCACTAAGTGGGGAGAGTCTATTTAAAAAACAGGCTCCGATTGGCATTATTTCTGGTCATCTGAGTAAACGTAGAAAGGTTGTAAATGAAATGGCAATAGGTTTAATTGCTCACTCTGAATATTTATGAAAGACTGAGACTTTACTTCAAACCCAGTTTAGATTCTAAGCAATTTCATTTTTCATTATAATTGGTGATCAGGCCCAATATACTGAAAACATATCTATGCAAAAACACCACAAAAGGACCATCTTCACGATTCCTATTTTACTCTCAAATGCTTCTGAAATGACTTTATTTAAACCTTGATCCACTGAAATGACTAATGACTTTCAGCGCTTCCCTTATGTTTCTGTGGATTTATACACACATATCTGGAAAAGTTGGATGAACACTAGAAAAAAATAAATGGAAAAAAGAAAAAGGAATGATAAGCTCCAGGTCGTCAGTGATCTAACTTTCTTTTGAACACTGTCTCACATGAAATGCTCTGAATCATGGAGTTTTGTCCGCAGTGTATTTAAGTTAGCATTCATATTTATTGACAGGCAGTATACTCGTACAAGGTACGGACGAATACGGAAGACAGGAAGTCAGACAGATTTTAGTTCATGACTTAAGCCCACCACTTGACCAACAATTTGACCTTGAGTAAGTTACTTACTTTCTCCTAGCCTTATATTCCTCACCCGTAAAATGAGGATACATTGCTAATCTTAAGGATTTGGGAAGAATTAAATGAGATATGTTTGTAAAGCACTTACTGAAGTGTTGAACAAATAACAGCTGCTCTAAATGTTCGCTATAAATTTAGGACCCAATATAAAGGGATCCCACTCTTTAAAAAATAAAAATAAAAAATAAAAAGGGGGTGGTATTTTCTCAATACATGAATTGCCGAGGGTTGGACATTTGATTCAAGGGCCTTTTCCATCTACAGATTTGTTATTTAATGCATTTTTTAAATGAAGATGATTGACTATTATAATTTGGTTACACTAACCATAATTATTATTTAGAACTCAAATAAAAACACAGCGTGTAAAACAAGATATTCTCAGGACTCCAAACTGAAAAATACTCAAACATCAAGGTCTTTGAAATTGTACTATATAGCTTTTCACTGTGCCACACAGCCACCTCTCTAAATTGGTGAGAAATCGGGAGTTCTGGTTTCCAGTGCCACCTCTGCCGCTAATTCTGCAGTCGTCCGTCACCTTCTCCTGTAATACATGAGTTTCTACCTCTTAATTCCCTTCAGTGTGTCTGGGAGTTGTTTGACAATGTAACCCCGATGCGATATGTGAGGAAAGAATCTCCTCCCTCTGTATGTTGTAAATCCATATATGAAATTCTGTCCTGGTTTCCTCTGGCAGACTCCATGGCAGACACACTTTTAGTTATATAGAAAATCAGGCCAAACTGTCACCCAGGAAAAGAAGAGAGGTGACGTGCTCCCAGCCTGCATCGTCTAGACTAATTTTCTTGTTCCCTTTGATACCACCATGGGAGCCTTGCCAGCTGCTTCTCTGGAAACAGTTATTAATTGCACTTGCTCAAATTAGACCTTTCTCCAAGTCCCCTCCCCTGTAAGATCACACCACAGTGCTGTTCTGAGATCCTAGGGAAAGTAACTCAAACTCTTCCCCAACTTCCCCCTTCCAAACAGGCTCCTGCAAATAGACTCATGGGTAAAGAGGACCTCATGATACGTCTGGTCCTTAGAACGGACCTCTTTTTAGGGCTAAGGGCCTGAGAGGTGCATCTAAATGAAATAAAGCTTGTCAGTTCTGGATGATATATTATGCACCAATCGAGGGAAATATCCCCAAACCAGTTTGTCTTTGCAATATAGCATTTTGTGAGTTTTAGTATAATACTAGGCATGTAGCAATAATTTAATAAATACTCATGGTTGTTGAATAATTTGGCAAGAGATTCATCGTAAAAGAGTTTTTACTTAAGCTAACATTTTTTCAAGTGCACTACAATCCATTTTTTCAAGTTTGATCTTTCTGTAACTAAGATTTTGGTGGATTAGCCCTGCTTCTTTAAGAAAAATAAATCAGGACTCTGAAGTCTGCATGTATACCTCCGAGTGGTCTTTGGTGCTATACACGCAGGTCCTATACAAGCAAAGTTTCTAACTTTCAAGATGTATTGGGTACAGTTGTGGATCCATTCAGGACTGAGATCTGTGAGTGGATTTTATTCCTTGGTTGAGCAGGATTAAGGATCAGTAAGTTTAAATCCTGATCAGCTATGAACTAGAACCAGTTAATTTAACCTCTCCAAGCCTCAGTTTCCTCATCTATAAGATGTAGAATATGTTAGTACCTAGCTCATCGAATTATTGCGTGGCTTAAATGAAGCAACATGTAAGCTCCAAGTTATCACGGGGCATAAGTTAAACCACGTGCAAAGTACTGGGCACAGTAGCAAGAAGCCAGTAAGTATTCAATGACATTTTGCAGTTTTCATAATTATTGTTCTGTAGATGAAATCTTCATGTAAGTCAGTTTGAAGCACAGACCTCCATCCTCATGGAAATAACATGGCTCTGCCAAATGTCAGCTCCCATGTACCATTACCTCCAGGGCTGCAGTTCCTGTTGATATGTTCTCAGATCACGTTTTTAAAGAGTTCTATACACTGAGCAGTGGGAATCATCTTTCATTTAGGGCAGTTTGGGATAAAAGACAGATTTACTAAATAAACTGCTTTTATATATTGCAGTTCTATACAGCCTTGTGTTTTAGGCCATGCAAATTAATGGAGGTAGAACCATACAAAGTAGAAGAGAGAAAAATAATTTCTCCCTTTTATTTTATTTATAAATATTTATCGTATGTAACTGTGATGATAATGACAATTTTTCCTTACCCCTGTAAACTATGTGTAACATGTCCTCTGATATATTTAGGAAAGGAAATATCAAACGAGTCAAATGACCAATGGATTAATTTACTGTTACACAGGATCAGTAGTTAACCTCTTCTGTCAACTTTTCCCAGGTAAGTTAAAAGTTTTGTGTTGTTAGCTACTTTGGGAGGGGTGTTGCTTAGGTTTTGGGCTTGTTGTTATTTTGCTTCCATTTCATCAAGTTCCTTCCTACTCCGAGGTTGGTCCCAGAACTGACAGCATCCGCATCTCCTGGGAGCTTGGAGAAATACAGAATCTCAGACCACACTCCAGTCCTATAGGAAGAGATTCTGCATTTTAACAAAACGCCCTAGTGTGCTTTGAAGACTGAGGACCTACAAATCAGCCAATCTCACTGATAAGGGTCATTTTCCCACCTCTTTACCCACAGTCTAGTTAACTCAAAATAGGAGTTAAGTGATTGATTTTATACAACTGGTTCTGATATTTCGACCCAGGTGGTGTGCTGTCCACCTTCCATGCCATCTGCGTCATGGCTCATCGAGCCTTTTTAATGGCATTTTCTTACCATCTATTAGAGTTATTTTCAAAATTGTCACATCTCCATAAGCACCATGAAAACTCCTCATGTGCAGAAAACTGCTTAGTGGTCTCAGCTTTAAGTAGAATACTTATTTAATAAATATTTACTATTTAATCAAAATGATATATTAGATTTCAAGGGCAGCCCTCAAATATTTACTTAATGCTTACTGTAGCTAAAATACACTTTTAATGTCTCTGGCTCCATCCTAGGGTCTCAGGAGCAAGAGGAAATGCAGTGTAAGAGGAAGAGGAGAGTGTCATGCTTCTGTTAGCACTGGGCTATGCCAAGGCAAGAGTGTAAGCCCACTAAGTTGCTCATGGATTATTTTAACCAAGGTTCTTTATTGCCCCCTACTTTCACTACTTGGATAAACTAACTGGTTATTTGGAACTGTTCATCTTACAATGGGGAGAACAAATCTCTAGGTCCTCTAACTCCCAGTACATAGCCATAGAAAACTAAAATTGCAACACTGTAAAGGGGGTAAAAATAACCAACAGGCACTTAATATATTTCATTCAGATTGAGACTTTGAAAGAAGCAATGATCCTTTCTGCCCAAGGCTGCTTAATTTGAACATCGCATCCTGCACTCCCTGAAATATTTTGTTTCTATTTGAATTCCAGACTGTTAAAATAGAGTTCTACTCAGGAAAATGTAAAGAATTCAACATAGTTTGTCCTCAAATGACTCTCTTTACAGAATGATCTATTAATTTGAACACTTGTTATTACTTCAAAAATTAAATCCGTAACAAATAATCAATGTGACACTTATTAGAGAACATATCCAAGTTTAATCTATAAACTACATGTGATTGTCATGGTGCCATTTTTTAAAACCTAGTTATGCATGTGGCATATTTATGCATAATTATATGTGTTTATATAATTGATATAAACTAATTCAGAGAGGGGGGAAAAAGAGGATCTGAGAAGAAGATACCAGAGGAACACAGAGAGATCACATTTCATTTTTTAAGGTGGTGTTTATAATTATCATTTGGGGGGATAAAAGGTGATTTTTAAAAATATTACTATGTTTTTTAGTATTTATCATATTAAAGCTTTGAAGAAAACAAATACAGTATTGTATAATTTGCAAAATGTAAGTTCATCTTTTTGCTTGATAATGGCAAAGGCTACACAACTATTAAAACCTTTAAATAAATCTGTACACTAAAAACAAACATAGGATTTTTTTAAATTTTCACATGGGAAAGATAAGCTAAGGAGAGCAATGCCATCTACTCATCTATTAAATGGGACATTATATAACACATGCTTGGAAAAGGATCATGGTTGTCAAAGGTTATGCCATCTATTCTTTAAAATACAACTAGTTTCAAAGATTTCTTAAATAAATCACACTGGAGATCCATAATGTTCAATTTAACAAATTATCTTAACACACACACACACACACACACACACACACACTCACACACGCATTATAGATGATCAAAAGCTCCCAGATAATGACTTACCAAAAGGTAGTTTCAGAGAGTCTCTACTTACAAGCTAAGTATGTTGATTTGAATATTTAGAGGTATGCACTAGAGGTATGCTTACAGAGATCTATTTATGGCAAGTGAGGTTTGGTTCACAAAGGGCTCTTAAACCACCATGAGATCAAATATTAAGAAGTCCTGCACTGACAATTCGAGACTGGATGGATCATTCAGTCAACCAGTTGTGACCTCCCCTCACAACCACACTGGTGGTAGCCAGAATCTATGATATTATTCACAATGTTGCTTTTAAAGAACTAGAAATTTGAGGAAAAAGACATGATGATAAAAATAAATAAATAAGAGGAAAATATTTCTCAGTGCATAAAATTTCCTTTGAACTTTCAAAAATATTTTTCGTTATAGAAAGACATGCTAAACAAATTATAATTTAAAAATTTGGAATGCAGAAATATCCAAATGCTTACATGATACCAATTACACAGTGTTTTCAAATCTATAGAAATAAAGAGCAGTTGCCAGAGAAATATTCAACTCCACGTCTTGATATATAAAAACATATTGCCAATGTAATTTACTCCCTATCCAGAAGTTGTGAATAAACATGCTTTTATCTGTGCCCCAAGATACTAATGAAAATTCTTCTGGAAAAGGAGTCACACCACAAAAGTCAAAGGGAAATGCAGAAAATCGATGAACAACAATCAGATGGGCAATGCCAAGTATAGACAAAGGGTTATGGGAATGTAAATTTATACAGCCACTGTGGGAAATAGTGTGGCATCATCCACTAGATATACATACCCTACAACCCATCATTCCATATTCTAATCCTGTCTATGACAAATAGAAAATATGTGCAAATGTGCACCAAGAGAAATGGACAAGAATCATCAGAATAGTCTTATTTATAATAGTCTCAAACTGGGAAGAACACAAATTTCCATTGGTAAGAAATTAGATAAATACATTTTGGTACATTTAGAAAACAAAGTACCACACAGTTATAAAAATAAACTATAGTAACACAAGGGAACATGTATGAATCTCACAAACAAAAAATTGCATGGAAGAGGAGAGACAAAAAGAATATGTACTCCATGATTTATTCATATGAATTTCAAATATGTTAAAAATTAAAACCTAGGGACAGAAGTAAAAGGAGTCTCAACCTTTGAAATGAGGATCTAGGAAATGACTGGTCTGGGGCAGGAGGGCAGGTCTCGGGTACAAGCTTGCCCTACGCATGTGGTACTTGCACAAGTGGTTATGCTGTGATAATTCACCTAGACACCTTACATATACTTTTCTGTATGTTTGGTTAAATTTCACATAATAAAAAAGCCAAATAGAAAGAAAATATAAAATGCTATAGTAACCAAAACAGTGTATGTCTAAATACTTTTAGTGACAAATATAACTCACATAAGTTTGTTAAGCATTAATACTTTGCATATAACTCATGTTGTCTTGTAGAAATCATCAACTCACGAAGACCCTAGACTAACACATACTATGCCATGATGGCCTTTAAATAAGGTGTAACTACTGCTCTTTGTGTCTTGGATTACAGAAAGTAATAAATGATTACATAAAAAGTAGAGGACAGTGGCATTCTTTTGAATTTCAGGTCAGGAGACTGTGTGGAATATTGGCATGGCCTTCTGCCTACATCTGTGTTTGCATATTGCCAAAAAACTCAAGAGCATCTTAAATATATAAACATGTATAAATATAAATAATGCAAAGATAAATAATATGTTCTTAGGTACTTGAAGGAGGTGAATTGTACTGAGGAATCAAATCATACTGGACTAATTGTGACAGGCGAGGGTGGTAACTGGGGAATGGGAGTGAGCAAAAGGGAAGGCAAAAAGAACTAAATATAGTTTGTCATCATCCTGGCCTTAATTAATAGATACTGATGCAATAATTCTTTATTAGTGGTATTAATCACTACATACATTCAGTATTGTCTGAGTCTGACCCAATTCATTAATTGCAATTTCATTTGCTTGGCAATTATTCTCCTGGGCAAGACTTCTAATACATTTGCTGAACCAAATTCTGAGATTTCTCACTCATTCTGATCTCACAGGAGAAACATGGATATTCAAAGATTCAGGATCCTGATTTTTAACCCTGAGCGAAAGGTTGTGCTATTAGAAGCTGATCAAAGACACTCACGAGAGAAGAGGGCAGTCATGCCTCTCATGGAGGGGGCGACAAAAGGAAAAGAAGGCACAGCTAACGTGGGCAACACAGTGGTAGATCTAGGAGATGGCTGTTTGTTCTTTGTTTTTATCTTGGACAATTTTACAGTGTTTATACATGGTCACAAAACCATGATCTAACTTCTCAATCTAGCTATGTTGACAGTGCTTTTACGTTTTTAATGCATTTATGTTCCCCTCTGACAGTTCAGGTTATTCTATTGAGTATACAACCAAAATTCCCACTGCTGGTTCTAGCCCTGCACCCATGCTACAACTGAGGTGTGTTTAGCAGTAGGAAATCTCTTCTGAATCTTTTCAGAAAATAATGCAGAACACTGCCCTTCTGAATCTTTTCACTTCCTCTTATCCTGACACTAGGAAATGACTGTATCAGACGTACTCCTAAGGTGAGCCAAATTAATTTATTGCAAGTTCAGCTACTTTGTTTGTCATCAAATGAAAACAAACAAATAAAACAATGACAAATATAAACTATCTTCCATCTCCCGGTTAAAGAATTTTAGATTTTGACAGAGGCAGTGATTCTCAAACTTCAGTGTGCATAAGCACTGCATAGGCAATTTGTTAGAACATACCAGGGAACTCTGATGGAGCTTCCTGGGCTCCCTTCAGAGTCACTGCCTGAAATGAACTTACCCCCAAAGTGATGGTATTAGGAAGTGGGGCTTTGCTGGAGTAATTAGGTCTTAACAGTAGAGACCTCATGAATGAGATTGGTGCCCTTATAAAAAGGGACTCCAGAAAGCTCTCCTGCCCTCTTTCCATCATGTGAGGACACAATGAGAATTCGACAGTCTACAACCTGGAAGGGGGTTCTCACCAGACACCAAATTTATGGCATCTAGATCTTGTACTTCCTAGTCTCTAGAACTGTGAGAAATAAATATTTGTTGTTTAAGCGCCCCAGTGTATGACGTTTTTATTATAACAGCCTTAACCAAGACACTACCTTAGGAACAACAGGTTGAAATATTAACAGCTGAGGACATTGATCTTTATATTAAGAGATAAATAAAAGTGTAAGGTAACATTCTATATGGGTAAATTAATGTTACAAAGAGTAAATTCAGAAGAAAGTTAGATTTCTAGTGGATGATACAAGCAGGGAATTTTTTTCTGACAAAGTGAGCTGGAGCTGACCTATGAAAATGTAGTATAAATTCTAGTTAAACCAAGAAATATTGCACCAGTATCTATTAATCAAGGCTAGGATGATGAATAACTGTGTTTTGTTCTCTTTTGACTTCCATTCTGCTCATTCCCATTGCCCCAGTTCCCACAATGATACCATGAAAACGCTTCTTCAATGCCATTAATGCTCCTGGGATGAGTGTTTATTTATACCTTTAGGATGCTCATGAGATTTTTGGCAATCAAAACCCCAGAAATAAAAGGAAGGCCAGGCCAAATACCTCTTCAAGCAGCCCTCCTTCCTGCACAGGAAGCTATGGGCCCTGAGGTCATTTGCTTGATAATCTGCTCTGTGGGTGCCTCAAGCTTTAGTTCCTTGGGGCATGTGGTGATGAGTTTTATGTAAGCAGAGGAAATCTTGGCAGCCACCAAAGTGCACAGCAGGAACTGTATATACTTAAGCTGACAGAAAGCTCACATGGTTACATATGTGCCACTACTTATCTGAGGCCATGAACAGAATTCACAGCCTAAGAGTAACCAGATTAATTAAACAAAAGAGTAAATGATTGGTGTCAAATCCTCCCTTCAGTGGAAGACATCAGGATAGCAGGGATATCTAATGTCTTTAGAGAAGAGACAGGGTGAAGAAAAGGTAGCTAAAGATACTGAAATGTCTCACACTTTCATGATTTCACCTCTTCACCTTCCACTTTGCTGATAGAATCAGGGCACTTAGACTTTGTCCGGAAGCTGTAATGGGGAACACTGTTCCAGATGTTTTATACATTAGCATATAAACATAGTACACAGGGAATTTGTTAATCTGACAGTATATAATGCAGTGTGATCAATATAACTGTTACCAAAAATAATTTACATACAAATGTTTGCATGCATATGCTTGAGTATTTGGGAATTCTGAAGAGAGGCAAAAAAAAAATTATATATATATATATATTTTTTTTTCATGCTGAAGATATATATATATATATATATATATATATATATATATATAATTTTTTTTTTTCATGCTTAAGATGAAAGTTTCAGAATAGGCAGATTCTGGTTGCAGAAGAGTCTTTATCTGGAGACCTTAATCTTTAATGCTAGAAGCTAGTTTTTCTCTCACTGAATATTAAGAAACGCTAGTTTCTGTAGACAACTTTCCTGATTTATAAAAGCTTCACTTCATCTAGTTCCCATATGGACTGTGTGCAACTTTGGAGGAAAAATAAAGAGAGAGAAAGAGAGAGAGAGGGTATTTCCACTTAAAAAAAAGAAAAAGAAAAAAAAAGAAAAAAACTGAAAAATTTCTAGAAAATACTTTATCTTTCCTCTCCTTTTCCTCCTCAGCTCAAATCAGAGGCAACTCATCACAACCACATGAGAGATTTCCTTGTTCTAAATGAATCAGGTTCCTTTTTCTCATCTTTCATCACTCGTAAGGCCAGATGAGTTCTGATCCCTCAGAGAAATAAATTAATTCCATATAGTTATAAATGCCGCCACAATCAATGATGTTTTGAATCTATTTTTTAAGACTATGTTGTATTCTGATAGAGTGGTTTAGTAGTGTTGAAGTACAAATGAAAACATAGGACAGTTTCTCTGTAACTGTAAGAGAGTTACAATAAAAGGTTCCGAGGACTATGTATTCTCCACAAGGATCATGAAGACAAATGCCAAGAGTGAGAGAAAATGAATCAGCATTTCCAATAATGCTCACGTGGGTTCTAATCAGAGTTATGGGAGGCTTGAAGCAATTCCTGAATCCCTCTTTTCCTCACATTCAAAATGAGGGTACAGGACTATATGATCTCAAAGTCCTTTCCCCAACCTAAAGTGTCATGAGTGTACCCCCCTTTAAACCATTTTACAATTCTGATTATAAAGTATGCTTGGGAAAAAGAAACATAAGTAAGACCATGTACATTACTGATAAATCCACCACTCACAAATAATAAGTTTGGTGTATATTTTTCTAGGTAATGCTCTGATTCCTTAAACACACACAAAAACAACCACAAAGCCATAACAACCACAATAAAACTCAGTGGGATCTCCTGTCTGCTTTGTCTCTCTAAACGATACATGAGCTTCTTGCCTGTTTTAGCATTTAAGTGCTTAACAGTTGAGGTTCTGGCAACTAAAACTGCACAGGCAGCAGCTCCATTTTTCTCACAATCAAGTGAAACTGAACAGGCAATTAAAAGTTACTGAACTGCAAGGTGAAATTACTTCACTGCTCTGCTGCTGGATGACTAAAGACGGGAGACAATGGAAATCATATTTAGAAGTAAGATAGAACTATGGAACATAGCAGTCTGCTCTACTAAAATGGAATCTATAAACATTAGACATAATCAGCAGCACTTCAATCATGCTCTTTGCTCACAGTTGGATGGAAGATTACACAAAACAAATGTGCAATGTTCAAATCTGTGGCATTGCTGGTTAACAGAAGGCATTTTCCTCCCAGCCCACACAGTGATCCAAATTCTCTCCTCTATAGCCAGTGCCCAGCTTACGAATGGGCTATACTCCAAGAGTCCATTTATAAGCCAGTTGTACCAGGCTCTGTATTAAGCTTCCCATAGAATTAATTTTATAAATGGTGCTTAGGTCCCTAGGCTAGCCCACAAAAGCCAGTTTATTAAAAGATACATTATCAAAGGACAACATCAAGAGTTCTATGGAAACTAACAACCACGCTAATGCTTCTTTAAGGCTTGTATTGAGAGCTCCATCTTGGAAGTACAGGAATGGATCTCTTCTAAAAATTACTCATGGTAGTTCCCATCCCTAGAAACAAACAGTATGGTGAAAGGACAAAGTTTAAAGGGTTTCAGGAATTCATTCAGGGGATTAGGAGCCAGAGATCTAGGAAAAGGATTACTCTTGCAATTAGGCAAGCAGGAAGTGACATGAGGAGGAGGAGCTGGTATTATGATTTAGAAAGTATTAATATAAGAAAACATAATAGAGTATAGAAGATCAGGGCTTTCTTCTAGGATCTCCTTCTCAATGTGAGGATCTTGACCTCTTGAATATGTCGCCTGGGATTAGATCAGTTTTGCATACTCAGTAGAAATGTCTGAGGAAGAGGATTTGGTGAGGTGGGATGAAAATAGAAAATGCAGTGGAAATCTGGAGTAAGACATTTACATTTCAACTGGAACCTGATGTCTATCACCTGCCCTTCCACTGAAAAACCTACTCAACCATCTGAGCTTTGGGAATACTAGGCAGGAAGCTAAGAAAATGCAGTGGGATTGAAAGTGAGAATCTCAAGGGCTTTATAAGGTAGCTAAAACATCAAACAACAATGAAAATGAATAGAAATGCATATGATAGGCAGGAGAAGATCTTGCTATATTGAACTAGTACAGCCATTTGTCCAAAAGGTAACACATCAAATTGGATTAAACAATCTGTGAGGATCTCCTTAGGGTAACATTTCCCAAAATTTAGGCAATAAACATACCAAATTTATAATTTATGTCACATGATAAAATATGAAAGCCACTGTTAAAAGTTATTATTCCACAAGTGCAGGTAAAAGGAATATGCTGAAGATAATGAGGTAGGAAATAAGATTAATATGTAACCAACATATATTCTGATAAAAATTTCATAAAATAGAGCAACAAATGCCAAAATATCAATTAGAAAGGCCTAAGGGAATTGAGGGAATTACTACAAAGTCCCATATGTACTTCAAGAGTTATTCTGAATTACTGTTATTTCTGATATCATCAAACCTCAATTAATCCATTTAAAAAAAATTAGAAAATACCATATAAAAGAACAATAGCTATTTTCAGAAGATAGGAGGACATTTTAAAAATGTATATTGGAATTCCATTGCCTGTAAATACAATGAAGTAAAAATTCAGAGGAACCCTTCCTGGTATACATTTGCAATGATAGATAAACTGTTAAAGTAGGCTAAGAGACATGGAGGGGATAGTGAAAAGCTATAACACACATTTAAGCAGAGTTCCAGAAAGAGAAAGGAAAGAGAATAGGGGAGAGACTGGTAATTCTACATAACTGATGAATGATACAAATCCTTATATCAGGAACCCCAGTGAATCTAAAGTAAAAAGGAAACAAAGAAAAAGAAAAAGAAACCCTTATCTAGAACACCATATAGTAGTAGAAGAATAGAACACACAAGAAAAAAGAAGATACTGAAAATAGGAGGAATGCAAGAGTAGCTACAAATTAATGACAATTAGATTTACAGCTGACTTTTCAACACTTGAAATGGAAGCCAGAGGATAATGGGGTAACATCTTCAAAGTACGAGACAACAGCTGTTCTATCACAATTGCTATATTCAGTAAAATAATCTTTTAGAATAAGGTTAAAATAAAGACATTTTCAAAGAATTAAAAAATGAGAGAAGCCATGACCAAAAGACCCTCACTAAAGAAGCTTTTAAAGAATGCACATCCAAAAAAAAAATAAATAAAACAATCCCAGAAGAAAGGTTTAAAATTGAAGAAGACAAACAGTAGACATCATGGTAAATCTAAAGAAATACTCTATAAAAATATAAACTGTATCTAATTTATAGGACCGATAAAACTACAATCAAGTGGAGGAAACCCAAACAGCAAAGAAAAGTGTGAAAACATGAACAACCTGATTACTAACCAGGGGAACACAAATTAAATCACAATGGGATACCACTGTGCATTCACCAGATTGGCAGAAATTAGGAAGTTAGATGAGTACATAGCAATGAGGGTCTCTGTACCCAAAAGGAGATTGCGAATAACAAGCAATTTCACTAAGAAAGTTCCATATGCATTATTTGTACTCCAACAATACCACCCCCATGTCTGTGCCCTGGAGAAATTCTTGTGCATGACTCAGAGTCACATGTAAGAAGGTTCAAGGAGTATGTTTGTAAGAGCGAAACCTCAAAACCACCCAAATATCCACAAGTGGTAGAGTGGGTTATTCACTCAATAGAATGATATACAGTGGTAGAAATAAATCAATTAAATGCTGTAATAAACCTCAAATAATTAAATTTGAGAGGTCAAACAAATAAAAAAATACATAAGCATAATTATTCCATTTATATAAAATTCAAAACCAGGCAAAACTGAATAATGTATCATTTAGTGATACATACATGTTGTATTAAAATATTGTAAAAAGTAAGGAAATTATTAATAAGGAATTTAAGATGTAACTGTCTCTTGGGGAAAGAAAAGGAGCATGAATAATTCTTCACATATTGGTAGTGATTTGTTTCTTAAGTCATGTGCTGGGCACAGAGATTTGTATAATTAAACTTCAGTCTATAATATACATCATATAACTTTTTGTACGTAAAATATTTCCAAAATAAAAAAGTACACTTATTAATTATAAAAGTAAATTATTAATTATAATTTAATAATTGTAAATAACAATCTTAAATTCAGAAGATCAGCTTTTGTTTTAAACTGAAAATATTTTAAATTTGGGGTTTTTATTAGGTTGGTGCAAAAGTAATTGCGGTTTAAAAGGTTAAAACTAATTGCAAAAACGCAGTTACTTTTGCACCAACCCATATGAAAAATCACATTTTAAAAAATAAAACTGAGGTAAAATTGGGGATGTCCTCTGAGTCATACATCTTGATAGTATCAGCGGAGTAATGATGACTCGAATTATACCAACAGAGTTGAAAATGTCTGTTTGTTTAGTTATTTTAGTTTGCGGTTCAGTTTCACAGCATTTCCCCATCATTAATAATATATTGAAGATGCATTATGCAACATAAAAAATAAAATGCAGCATAAAGTTACAGTGGCTCATACCACAGTCATTTTTGAGTCCAATATTGTTCAGTGACTGCACTAAGATATACTGATCTCAAACTCTTTTATCTCCAAAATGTCTGAGTTATGTTACCATAAAGAAAGGAGTTCCTGGACTGACTTGACTAGCAGCAAAATCACCTGTTTTGATCCAAAAAGAAGGCCTTCCTCTCTGTTACTTACCCTTTCCTCCACCCCAAATACTTTTCCCAAACTTACTGAATTTCTAAGAAAATAACTCAAATGGTAATACTAATTTACAAAATGAATTGCTTAATTTAACCCATTTGTAGTCATTCATCCACCATTATGGAGGCACCTGCATGAAGGGACACTGTGTCAGGGCCGAGAGGACAGAGGGGTGTAATGCTTAGAAATGCAGGGAAGAGCCCGAGGCCTGGAAGGTTGGCTGCAGTCAGAGGAACTACCATCAGCCATAGCCTATCGAAATCCCTTAGGTCAAACACTAACTTCTCCTCGTACTCAAACCCTCTGTCCCCCCAGCGCTAACTTCTCTACCAAGTCACCACTCCATCCTTGCCTCCTTCAGTGCTAAGAAAAGTTACACTCTTTCCTTTTAGAAATACAATATAGTCACTTTGGCAAGACCCGCTCCTCTCCTATCCAGAGGACAAAGCACTGTAGCAACAGGAGGTATTTGGTTAACAAGTAGTATAAAAAAAAAAAAGAAAAAGAAAAAAAGAAAAACGACCATTTTCTTGGAAAGGCTGAGTGTTCTAACCATTTCCACCACATCCCCACCCTCATGCTTCCTCAGTAAGCTTTTTCTGAATTCATGACCATTCCAAACTGATGAGTGACTTAAAAAATTCATAAGGAAAAAGTTTCCACAGTATTCTTAAAATAACCAGTTCAAGCGACTAGCAATTGTAATCATGAGCGTCTTAAATTATGACACTGGAAACATTTTACTCTTACTTAAATGAAAAATCAGTGATTTTAACAAGTGTTCATTGAGTCTTATACCTGAGTCTTACATCTAGTATGTGATTAGCATTAGGTTAGTTTAGAGGTAGGAACAGTTTATTTGGTAAAGGAACAGAAAATAAACAGTACCTTACATTAAGGACGCTATAATTGAGAAGTCTGGCACTCTGAGAGAATTAGACAAAATATGGAAAAGAATATAATAAAGTGCCAAATGATTTGACAGTGACACTAATTGACACAGGAGTTCAAATGACAAACAAATCAGTGTGATCAGGAGTATCAAAGGAAGGCTTCCAAAAGGAAGTAAGAACAGAGCTGAGATTTAGGGGGATTCATGAATGGACAGGAGCGAAAAAGTCAGAGAGGAGGGAGGAGAGTATTCCTAGCTAGAGAAACAGAATATGAAATTAAGCTCAGGCATGAGAGATAAGCGGGGGCTATGATCATGAGATGTGAAGTGGAGTTTAATGTCTGATCCCAGTAGCTGCTCTGATGAGGATATAAAGAGAAGGACCACAAATACCCACAAGTCCGGCTGTTTTATTCATTTAACCAATGGGATGTGCATCGAATGCCATGTGATTCAAACAGCAATGGTGTGTACTCTTCTATCCTCTGAAATTAGCTGGCAGCACACACCTTCTGTCATACCCAATTACTGCAGGCCTGAAGTTGTGTAGGGAAATCGGCGGTGGCAAATTAAGTCCTTGCCATCCTGAAAGGAATTAGGCATTCTGAATTGATTACTCACAACTAGAAAGCTGGGGAAGCAAAGAGAAAATCATCACCCTCTAAAGCCAAAATCCCAAAGCCAAAAACCATATAAACATTAACATTAGACAGTCTCTTTGAAACAAAAGCATGCTTTGGCCTCTAGCCATGTACAATTCAGAGAGGTAGCACTGTATGTAGGCAAATCAGAATATTATAGAAAATATGTAGCTGGAATGCCTGCATGTCTACACCAAAGAAACACACAACATATCCAATAACACCCAAAATGACACTGTCACCAGTCCAACACATATTGGCTTCCTGTCTATAAGCCTAAATCTAAGAAAGTACAGAACTAACAGGGATTACGTTATTGACTTCGGTATGCCCCATTCAGCCAAGCAGTGAACTGAGATTCATTCACTGAAAGAAACTGAAATTCCTATCAAAGGTAAAGGAAGATTCACCTTTACCATCCTGTGGACCAGTGATTCAATGCATACCTTTGAACTTTAAATAGCTTAAATAGTGTACAGATTTATAATTTTGAGAAATGATAAGAGAGAAAGGGAGACAAAGTTACAAAACAAAAATTCTTTTGCTTTTTAAGTAATAGTACTTTTCATGAAATGGGAGGGACGGAATATTGGCTACCTTTCTAAAGCCAGCAAATGGAGCCGCACGGTGCTTCCTGTTTGATTTTGTTTTACATTTGGAAAAACCACAGACGTTAGCAGTAATTAACCTTACTTTTCATTAACTCTATTAACTCTGCCTTCAATTCCACAATAATATTATAATATTGTATTCTATAATAAAATAACAACTGAAAGTGGTTAATGTCTGGTAACACTTAGACACCAGATGTTACATTAAATTATTTAAAAAATCATCTTATTTAAATTTCACATTTACTGTGATATATATGTATCACCATCTCCATTTTATAGATGAAAATTAGCCAAGTTACAATTGAAGCTTAGCTTTGGAAAGTGACCCACCCTTGGCCACAGATTAAAAAAAATGATAAAGTCAAAAAGCTAGGTCTAAGTCATGTATTACATTATCTGCTGTATATTTACTCCTCCATATATTTGTTAATTAATATGTGTCCTTCAAGACAGAATCATGTTTAACCTAGAAGCTGAGCACTAACTGCTTGCCCCATTGTTATTAATACATCAAGGAAGGTTTCCTGAAGATAAGGGCAAACCAGAAGGTTACCCCAAAGATCACAGGGCTACTTCTTCTTTACCACCTCAGGTCTTAACAGAAGAACAGCTACAAAACTATCATTTAAAAAGGAAAAAAAAATACTCTAAATACTCCTTAATTGGTGGTGTGCTGTGGCAGGATACAAACAGGAGGGTTGGATTTAATAACATGGCCCATCAAGAACCGATCTGTTTACTTATGTATTAAGTTTTTATGAAGTGTTTTTAATATACTTTATCACTAGAAGATACATTCTCCAGTATGAACACACATTTTAAATAAGGAATTGACAACACTGACTTCTTAGACAAGGAATTTTTCAGGTGATAACTCTTTTAGAATTATGCCACCCTGTAACTATGAAAAAACTCTAATCTATCATTAGATTTGACAACTAATAAGGATGAGTAGAGGCAGGATATGAATTTAAATACAGATGCATTCCTTGCCTTCACCAAGATTTACTCTATGGCAATGCTATTTTATTTTTCCTATTAGTTATAATTCAAGTCATTCATCCCAAATTATTGAAAATAGTAAATCTTGAAAAATTAAATTATAAAACTACAATTTAAAGATTAAACTCTTGGAGTTAAATTTTAAAGGCCACTATGAGCCCTGAAGACAGTCCATTCCTTGATCCCAGTGTTTTATCTGTAAGCCATTCTGTATTAATCATCCCACTAACATTTTAAAGCATTTTCTAAAATGATAATTTTGCTCCTGATATAAAATAATTTTAGTATTTTTTATTATTAACTGTCACTTTGAAAAGTCTAAATGATTCAGTTATATCAGAATTTAGTTACATCAGAATTTAGTAAAATGCAACAATAAAAAAATATATATTAAACAATGTTCTTCTGAGATTCAGTTTGTAGGTCACATCCTCTATAAAACTTTACCAGAAACCTTCTTCCACCTAATTGACAAATCCTGCAGGGTCACAGTACCCTCTATAGTTTCCCAATTCCTGCCGTTGCTCAACTAACATGTTGTAACAGCAGTTCTCAGACTTCATCCTTAGCAGAATCTCCTGGAAGGCTGGCTAAACTTCAGGTTGCTGGGTCCCACCCTTAGAGTTCCAGATTTATTAGGTCTGGGTGGGAACACAAGAATTTGCATCTAACAAGTCCCCAGGTGATGCTATGTGGTCTAGGGAACATACTTTGAGATCCACTGCTTTTATCATGTTTCAGTTTCAAAATCTATCTCTCACTCTGAGACTAGAGTCCCTGAAGGATAGACAGGATGCCTGGCATATACGAGGCACTCAACACATATTTCTGAACAAAAGGATGCAAAGAGTCCCCCACAGTGTTTGAGAGAACCAAATGGAAGATGGGAAGACTGACAATATGGGCTGCAGGTAATGCATGGATGCAGCATCTGCAGAAAACTTTCTTTATAGCCTCAGATTTTATTTACACCACTAGGAAGTCAATATTCTGACTTTATAAATGGGTTGGTGAATAGCATCATAATTTAAAGAAAAAATGCAAAGTGTTTAAAATCAATGCTTGATCTAGCTCCCTCTAAGCCGTTTTCCAAAATATGCCTGCATGTATTTGTTCATTAAGCAAACATTATTATAAGCAAGTAAACGAACTAGAAAACATGAAAAATACCAAGCTAAAGAAAACACTGACTTATTTTAATAAAAAGAGATTCAACAAGTAGTGTCATACAATTCCAGATATGTTGAGTGCCAACTGCCTGAAACAAAAGAGGTGTTCTAGAAACTCAAAGTAGTTCAGTGTACATTAGGAGGTGGGTTACAGATGGTTAGTTATGGAAAGAGCTGGAAAACTATGAAAAGATAGGAAGCTGGGGCCAAGAATAAGAAGGTCTTGAATGGAAGAATTGGTAATTTGAATTATTTAAACTTCCTATGGTAGGAGTAGGAAGGAAGCAATTCTTTAGTGAGATTAACCTTCAAGCAGGACGTAGGTTTCAGTAGAGTACTAAAGGTAGGAGTGCTACCACGAGAAAGCTACTCAAGTGGTTTCCACAAGAGATATAGGACCTAACCAGATGTGGCCATAGGCATGGGATACTAAGAAGGAAAAATCAACAATAAGGAAACTGACTGCATGCAGAGAAATTAATATAAAGGTTTTGAACCTCAGTGACAAAAAAAAAAAAGTGTCACTGAAGAGCTTGGCAAGCCAATAAAATAAAGTCAATTTACTTGAAGCTAATGAATCTTAAGCTTCAGGGTTACTCACCTATAGGGACTTCTTTCAGAACTCCAGGTGAGGGGAACCCTTTTGTTAATTTTCTTCTTTTTTTTTTTTTTTTTTTTTAACAATGACAAAATTTATTTTGTTTTTACTATTTTTAAAATCATTTTATTGATATTCAAAGCATACTCTATCTTGAAATCAGTAATCCAGGTTGTGAAAATTGTCTTCAAAGAAGTAATCATATTTGCTTGTTCTTGGCAAATTATAGTATTTTTTTTTCCATTTTGAAGTTATTCTATTCCTGTTACCTGAATTTATGTATTCTCTTTTTTTTTTAATTAAAATTTTTTGGAGTGACAATGGTCAACAAAACTACATAGGTTTCAAGTGTACGTTTCTATAGTACATCATCATTATGGGTTTACCACCCAGAGTCAGTTCTTCTATAACCATATATCTGACCCCCTTTACCCTCTTCTACTATTTCCCCCTCACCCCTTACCCTCTGGTAACCACTAAACTGTCCTCTGTGTCTATGAGTTTCTGTTTCTTTGTTTGTCTTGTTCCTTTGTTGCTTTCAGTTTTATATCCCACACATGAGTGAAGTCATACGGTTCTCAACTTTTTCTGTCTTGCTTATTTCACTTAGCATAATGATCTTGATTTCCATCCATGTTGTTGCAAATAGCAGCATTTTGTTAAATTTATAAAATGTCATTTTTATCTTGACTGCTTAAGCTTCTATCTTTTTCTGCTCCAACTTTTCCTTGGTCACAGTTCCCCTCACACTAAGTGCTACCGAAGGGCCTGTGGTCATTTTTATTTAATATTTGCCATTCTCTTCCTTAATTGGCACTCCTTGAATTGTGTTAGCTTTAGGCCCCCCAAAAATCTCAATCTGACCCTGTAGAAAAAGTTTCTAGTTGTGGAGAATCTGTGCTCACTTTTATTCTTGAACTATGATGTGTTGCCCAGAAATTCAGGAGAAAAAAGTGCAGCGTGGGTTTACAAATCCAATAGAGCAATTGGGACTGGGAAAATAAATGAGAATTGTTGACAAAAATCACAAGAAGATAGGGAAAGGGAAGTGGGAAGGGGAAAAGGAAGAGGAAGAGGAAGAGGCAGAGGAAGGAGAAAGAGAAGGAGAAGGCAGACAGAGGAGAGAGGGCCTAAAACATAATTTCTGCACTCTGGTGGCAGAGGGAAGAAAAAAGAGGGAGATGATGGGACAATCAGAATGGAAAGACAACTGTAATTTAGTGAAATGGATGCCAAGGGAAGAATGAATCTTAACAAGGTAAGGATGCAGACTGTACCCTGTTCTGAAAAGACCAGAAAAGACGGTGCTGATATAAGGCCATTGAATCTGCAGCTTTTAGAGGATAGGTCTTATAGATTGGTGATCACTGGAAGGGAAAATGTCAATAGACGGGAAAGAAGTTTGCAATGTCCTTCACCAAGTCCCATGAGGGAGATAAAGAAAAGCAATTTTTCTAACCTCACTAAAGAGGAATGGAACTAAAATTTGCTGATGCCCTATCGATAAATACTTTACATATCCTTTGGAACAGCATAAGAAGGTGAGTTAACATGACTCCCATTTCACAGATGAGGAAACTTGTTCAAAGTAACACCACTAAGCAGAACTGGAATTCAAATTCTGGGTTTGACTAATTTGAAATACACTGTCTTATTCTTAGAGCACATCTTCATAGCAATGTATCTGTCCTTAATATTATTAACAGTATTATTCAAATAATTATCTGCAATTTAGAATCAGAAAAAACTTGATTCTAATTTTAGGAAATTTTTGAGTTTCCATTTCAACTCAGAGATAAATGACACCTACAAATTAACATTAGAAAAGCTACACAATTGCTACATTGATATTTTATGTGTTTGCTATATTTTATTTTAAAATTAATCTGATAAAATTTGTGAGCATGTTAAAAAAAACTATTTCAAAATGTTACTTTTCCTTCTTCACAGTTTTCTAATCTGTTGTTTCTAATAAATAAATAAAAAATGATTAGCATCTCAAAAGAAAATAAACAAAAACCCGGAAGAGACTGATTTAACAAAGAAAGTTTTTAAGTATGAGCTGTTCTTTGAATGTATATTCCAAAAGAATTGCAAAGTTAACATTTTACTCTTCTGATTTCATTTACATAAAGTTTATCAATTTTCATTAAAACAAAGAAATAAAGCTACCTTGTCCATTTTTATTTTTCATTTGGTGTCCTTTTAATATTCTTAAAATATTTATGTTCAGTTCAATATTAATATTTAACACATTAATTAAAGTATTGTGAATATTGTGCTGAATATGTATTGAATAAATGCCAGCAATTAACAATTTCAATGAAAACTATAAAAAAAGATTTTAGCAGCAATTACCTTAAATTATAAATTTTCTTCAATTTAATTTTTTCCTAAGATGTTTACTGAGATTATTATACTGTAATTTCTCTATCTAAAGACAGCAAGAGACTTAGCACATATAAAATTAGAAAGTATTTTTTATAAACATTTTAACTTTTTAAAATAACAGTTTGCTATTAAATGAAATTGCAGGCTAGCAGCTGAAGGCTCAGGCATACAATGGGAGAGAAAGAGGCAAATACCAAAGGATGCTAGATGGCTCTGCGAGAAGACCTGGGGCTTTATTAAAACAGAAATTTCCACATGGAACTTTACCTTCAAATACTATTTAGTATAACTTACAGTTGTTTCTCTGTTCGTTACCTTCTTTAATTATGTAGAATTGAAGCTATCTGAACAAATGTTTTAAAGCTCATTTTCTTCTATAAGTCTTAGGATTCTCTTTGTTAAGAAACTTCAACTTGTAAACATTTATGCTGCTTTTCATTCTGTTGGGATCGGTGAGGATATGCACAATACAATTTTGAACACACCTAACAACATGGCTAAAATTTTTAAAAAATGCACTATACTAAATATAAATGAGAATGGGGAACAACTGAGACCCTCGCATTGTTGGTGGAGCTGTAAAATCATTCAACCACCTTGGAAAACTATGACATGGTGTCTAACCCAGTTAAATAAATACCTGCTCTATGTCCCAGCTCTCCCAGTTCCAGTATACACCCAACAGAAATGAGTGACTATTTCCACAATGCACTTAATAAGGCTCATAGTCATAGTAATCCTGCACTGGAAACAAACTGTCATGTCCATCCATGCGAGAATCAAGAAACTGTAGTATTTTTATACAATGGAATACTGCTCAGAAATAAGAGAGAATCAACTAATGAGACATGGAACAACATGAATACATTTCAAAACCATTATGTTGAGACAAAGAAACTAGATACAAAAGAGAATCTTCTTCTTTATGATTCCAATAATATGAAGTTCAGGACAGGCAAAATCATCTCTGACAACAGAAGTCAGAATAGGGGTGGGATGGGGTGGGGTGGGTAAGCGCTCCACTGAGAGTCACTTCCTGCAATGACAGAAAACAATTGTTTTCTGGGTAGTGATTACATAGAGAATATAAGTAGGTAAAAATTATTCCATCAAGTTGTGCACTTAAAGTTTGTACATTTTATTGTATTTAAATTATACTTCAATTTGTTAAAAAAAAGGAAAACCTATAACAAAGAGACAAAAATGTACTTCATCATGTGTCTTAATCTTATAGAGTAGAGTTAATATGTGTGTTTTCTTATATTCTTAATGTCCTTGCCTATTAATAGGAAGCAGTCAACAAAATTCAAACAACAGAGAGCAGCACCTTGAAAGTGAGGCCATCTTACAGCAAGTGTGTAGAGTTCAGCACCATGGCTAGCAACAGCGGAGAGGAAGGACTTACCATTTAGTTTTCACTCTCTTTCTCTAGTGTTCTTAAAAACTAGAAACCCTCTAACCATTTTCTACTAATTCTGTTAATCCCATTCCACTCCTAAACTCCAAGACCTCACTATACTGTTAACAGATTCCTACACTTTACTACAGTCCCAGAAATGCTTGTTTGCTCAACCTCCTAAGACACCTACCTGTCTCTTATCATTTTTATCACAGTTATCTGAGTAAATGTCGGCTCAATATCTTCTGCCTGTGGAAATACTAAAAAATAAAATGACCCAACAGGCAGAATCATCTCCAATGGGTGCAAGAAATAAAGACTAAAAAGGGAATTAACAATAGAGAAAAATGCAAATAGATTTGACGACAATAAAATATTAAATTACTATATACTAATAGCTCCATAAATAAATTTAAAAGGCAAGAGATTAACTGAGAAAAATGTTAGCCACATATGCAATAAATACAGCAAAGGGTTAACAACATCTATAATGAATTCTTACAAATCAATGTGAACAAAAGGAACACGCCCACTAGACACATTGGAAAACATAACAAATAGGCAATTTGCTGAAGTATAATTGGCAAATCCACATATGAGGATGTTCAAACTTAGCAGAAGTCAAAAGAGTGTAAAACAGTTAAAACAATGAAATATGCTTTATGCTTAGAAAGTGACAAAGACTGAAAGTGGTAATTATAACAGGGAAGGGCCAGTGTGCCGGGAAATGGACAGCATCAGAGGCAAAGTGAAGGAACACACTGGGGGGAGTGTGGATGTGATTCAATTTGGCAATGAGTACCAAAAAGCTAAATATAACTATAGCTTCCAACTTAGAACTTCCTCTTGGTGTACAAAACAGATATTTATTTTGCAAATATCATTTATAACAGTAGTGTTTATAAAGTTTTAAAATGGAAATAATCTCAATGTCCAACAACAAAAGGATTGGTGAAATAAGTATGGTCCAGATGGAAGAGCACGCAGTCCCTAAAATGTTATAGTTTAGAAATAAATTAATATCGAGAAAAGATATTCACCATATCTTTTTAATTTTAAAAAAAGGTTGCAAAACAACATTCCAATAGAATCCTCCTTTTGAAATGTTTAAATATATAAAGACAAATAACGATAAAAAGACACCACGGTTTTAATAGTGCTTATCTCTGGATATTATGATTATGGTTGTTGTAATCTTGTCCTCAAACTTCTCTGTGCTTTCCAAATATTACACAGCAGTAACGATAATCAGCAATAGCGAATGCTATTTGAAATGCTAATTATCCCTAAATGTCTAAATGACAGAAAGAATTTTGAGGCATCAAAGGCTCTCCTTTTCCTTCTTTGACAATGATGGAATATTAAAATAAGGTCATGTACTCAGGCTTCAACCTTACATCCCCCAAGGATAGTCACATTTGGAAATCCTTCCTCCCAGTACCTTTTCCCCACCTCCCCCAAACCCAACACTATTTTCTCTCTATTTAAAAAAAAAATCTCTGTAGTAATATAAATGAAGCAAGGAAACATTTTAAGCTGTCAGCTTAATGGTGCACATAGGAGTTATGTGCACTCTCAGTTCAAGTAAATTTTAATGAATAAAGTAGTTCAAAAATAAAAGATATTCTCAAACTATAAATGGAAAACTTGTTCAATTTCTCATTGCTTATTTACTGCCATGGGAGTTACTTGATTTAAATTCTTCACAAAGAATGGCTTGGATATGATTAGATTACTCTGACTTTGGGTAACTCATAAATTAAGCCGGGAAAAAAGAAGTACAGAGCTAGAGAAGGAACCTAGAACTGAGTATTTAACCTTCCTGAGTCTCAGAGTCTTCCTTTGTAAAATTAGTGGTGGGGACTAGTTATTCTCTAAAATCCCTCCTCCTACTCCAAGTGACTGATTCTAGAGATATACTCGTCACCCACATAAAGCCAAAACTAATGTGTAGAATTACAACCCAATAATAATGTCATTTTTAGAAAGGTATAGATGATTTAGGAAGAAGACCAAGAAAGAGGAAGTTCATAAAAGATTTAACATTTAAAAAATCAGACATTAAAGGGGATGAAACTTGGAAAAGACATTACACAAATCTAAAACATTATAAATAGGATATGATGAGATATATACTGAAATAACATCTGCATCAAAGCTTCATTGGTCAACGGAAGAAGTGTTAACCATAAAAATACTTTTTTACTTGAGGAAAAAAAAAAAGAAATGACACCTTAGTTTGCATTATAGACTAAAATAATCCTTTCTAAGGATATTGGTAATAGAGGGCCAAAGAATGTCTAAATGGAAGCACAAAAGAGACTGAAGACTAAGATTTTTTAATTGTGTGTGCGAGTGTGTGCATCCATTTACATACACTTGCAGATAACCCTCAAAAGTATAACTACAACAAAAACAGAGTTAGCTGAAAGGACACTCCATTCCATCAAAACAATAGCTATGAACCTTTAAAGGGAAAAAAAAATGCTTGTAATCTACTTCCTATATGAATACTTGGTATGTATAACAGTCCTTCCTAGGAGAAAAGCAATAGACTTAATAATTTGTTAGTATCCTTGTTAATATTCTATTAAGAGCAATTGATCACTAATGTGATAGCAGGTTAAAGATACCTTCTCACATTATCTCCCTGTATCCAACTGATTTCCCTGTGTCCTATGGATATGGGCAATCATTTTCTACTTGTTCATTAGACAATATGTATTGGAGGCATTCAGAGAGCTAGGTAAAAGCCAGCAACTGAAGGTATTACTTGATAATGGTGTAAAGTCTTAACCTCAATGAGTTCTCCAAGAATCATTTACATTACAATCTCTTAAAGTAGATTTTTAGAAATACAAATTCTTGAGTCCTACCCAAAATTTACTGAATAAATTCCTTAGTTGTGCCCCGCCCCACTCCACCCTCCACCCTTCCCGCATCTGCAATTTTAATAAGCTCCCTGGATGATTTTGATAAAGTTTAAATGTTAAGAATCATCAACTTACATCAGCTTTAAAGTATGGCTATTTCCTAAGTAACTGGGTTACATATATTATTAAAATGTTTTTATTCTCCCTAAATATAATTTACATAGCACTTTACAAACATTATGTCATTTATTCCTCGTATAACTTGGCTCAATAAAGACAAGGATTGTCATTTTTATCTCATTTGAGAGGTCATCCAGCCAGCAACTGGTGGACCATGACTCCAAATTTCATGCCCTTTCAACATACAACAATTTTGAATAAAAGCTATCAAAACAAATAAGAATGAATCTCTAATGGTGGAATCACAGGCAATAGGAGAAACATTAAAATGTTTCAGGCTATTTATACAGCTCAAAAGTCATCCTCTGACTGTAGCTAGCTTTAAAGTCAGTTCCAAATAACAGTATGAACACATTGCTTCTACATAAGAAGGCATTCTTAGAATCATTTTACAAACATTTCAGTATCTTTGAGTATTTATTGTTGGGTGCTATATTAGGTGCCACAGATACAATAAAAACCGCACCCCTCGTCCTCGGGGAATTTAATCCACAGTACACAGAGTGCTGTTTTGAACATGTCGAGAGTGTTTCTACAAACACATACTTCAAATGCATCTCAGCATAGTCTCTGAGCTAACTGATAATATGTGGAAGCATTCGTGCTCACCTGCTTGGAGAGATCTCTGCTTCAGTGGGAAAGCTGACCATCTTGCCCACTGGGCATCACGTTTCATACCGTTATAAGCAAAATGCATTTCCAAAGTGAGACTCCCCTTGTCACTTTCTGTTATCATTGTATAGAATCGAAGCTCTAATTATTAAGTTTTAGACAGAATATCTCAATTTTCCAAGTGCCCTTAAATAATTCCCTACAAGTAAGTGGGTATTTTAATTATACACAGCTTCTTGTCACTGTTCATTTAAAAAAAACATTACAGTGTTGCTTAAATAAAGATGCATTAAGTCTGAGTGTTTTCCCAGGTTGTATGCACACTTTTTTTTTTTTTTTTTTTTTTTTTTAGTTATTTCAACAATGATCAAAAGACAGTGAGTTTGTCCTTTAAGCTGGAGGCCTCATTTCTTTTCCAAAAAGCAAACCCTAATAAGCAACTGGAAAATTAAACTATCACACCACCAAAATGAATTAAAGCTAATCTATAATTCTGACCCATTTCACCAAGCAACCTCTACTTTTATTTTATCTTAAAGGGACTCAACCCCTTTTATTTTTCTCTTCTAGCACAGCAGGTCTGCAGAGAATGGGCCCTTTCGGTGGCTCCTTCCCAGAATCCCTGTGGAATCATTAGGCTTATTCAATCTCCATGGGTTTCTAAGGACAGTACACAAATAGCCTGCACTCACTTATTTGTGTGGCAGAAGCAGTGCTGGACTCTGGGACCAGCACACTGTGTTTAAGTCCTAACTTTGCTATTTATAAATATGTGACTAGTCAGACCACTTAAGATGACCAAGCCACATTGGTTTCCCACCTGCAAAAGGGGGCAAAACTTGCTGTGCTTAATGCATAGGCTCATTGTGGGTATCCCGTGAGATAAAATATGAGAAACCATTTGTCAACACTAAGAGCTCCACAAATGTGAAAATGGAAATGTTATCAAATATCTCCCCACTACCAACAGGGCATCGATTGGTTTCCTATAGAAATTGGTAATGAAGGAAGACCTGTGCCTATTTAGTCCATCTGATGGTGTAGGTGGGACTTCTGGTATGTTTTAAGTAGTGGTAGGATGAAAAAGAGATGACTCTCATCTCTCCTGCTGGTTTCTCTAGGACACTTGGAAGGGCTCCCTGAGGTGCCAGAAAGAACACAAGGTAGGCAGGTTAAGTTTTATAGCCAAAGGCAGCAAAATGGATTTGAAGGCCTCTTTCCGGCCCTATGTCCTTTGGCAGACAGTTAGACAATGTCCTACCCCAAACAGCAGGTACTTGATAAGCACCGGTTAATTGACTGGGCTCTGCATTCACTCGCTGGAACAGTGATTTGCCAGCAGAGAGTGTGCAAACACCTACATTTTGGTAATAACCTAAATATCTGAATATTGCGAATGAAGAGCCTGAAAGAAAGAAATAATGTAAAAACCGTCAGCTCCCTATATCTCTCCTTTATCATTTCCTCTTTACAGATGAAGGATTTTTAACAGTGAGGGTGTCAGGGCATCTTACCAGCAAGGGTGATGGAGCGCTGCCCTGCTCTTGGGTTTGGTGGGCTTTTCTGTCTCTGTGTGTGCCTCTCCATCACTCAAGAATGTGCTCTTCTCTGGCAGCTCCTCCCCAGCGTCCAGTGAGCACGGCGTTGTGTTTTACAGATGAACTAAGGAGCAGATCTTTTCTATGCTGTTTTTCCCCAAGGCCAGAAAAAAAATCTATATTGTTTGATGGGTGCATGTCTAAGAAAGCATGCAGGCATGGGCGCACACACACACACAGAGTCATTCATTCGGTGGTCTGACCCAATTGTGTGGGATGACTAAGAAAAACTGACTTTGCAATCATTGAATTATCTTAAAAAAAAAAAAAAAAAAAAGCACAAGGGGATTCAAGATGGTGTTTTCTGCTCATGCTATTTGCTCTTGTTAATCATGCCTTCCTGCCTATTTACCACATATCCATCTTTCAAAGTTTCTCTGAAGGCTCACCTTCTCTGTGAAGCCTTTTCTGACGCCTGTGCTGGAAACTGTGTCTCTGCTTTCTAAATATCTACAGAGCCACAGTACAGACTGCCGAGACGTGTTCTCCAGGGACCCTTTTCCTCGAATGGCAGACACTCCATATAATCATCCCCAGATTCTCCACAACGCTATGGAATGCATGCACACATGAGATGAGACCTCACTCACGTGTCATATGCCCCGGAGGAGCTGCTTTCTTCAAGAGTGCCAATGTTATTTGTTTTCTAGAAAATCATCTTCAGTTAGGGAAAAATTCAAGGTACATGATTTCATAGATTAAACTTGTTGCTGGCAACCACATATCACGGTAAGTAGACCTTGGGGGAGGGACAATAAACACAATAACTTAATCCTCAAGCTGTCATGAAATTGTGTCTACTACACAGTTCCCAAGAGTGCCTCGTTTTAGAAAGAAGGAACAGAATCAAACATGGATATTAAGTTTCGGTCAAAAATGTTCATTTATTTCATGGAACTGGCGAGCTATCTTTTAAAAGCAGGTGATTAGATTATGTTTGCTGGGTATTCTCATTGGATTTAGTATTCTAAAATGTATACGTTCTGTTTAAATGCTAGACTCTTAGCATTTGGCTATGGCAGAGATATCAAAGTGGTCACAGTAAAAGAAGTGTCATAGTGATTCTGGGCCAGGAAATAATTGTTTCTTTTACCAAAACTCTTTCAGCTATAACACAGCCAAGCAAAGTTGGCTTAGCATTTGCGGCCATTTTCAGAGGCTGATTGGGCAAAAAAAGGGTGGAATCATTTTTTTTAATTCCTGATGACCAATATCCTCTCTCCCCCCACCCTATCTTAAGAAGTCCTAATCTAAATTATAAAAGGCTTTTCTAAAATGAAACAAGAAATTCCAATAGGAAGATGCATCAGTAGCCTTGGCAGTTCAGCCCTGATGCAGGTTTCCTGGTCTAACTCCCATATGGGCAGAGGACATAAGCATCGTTGGTTTTCTGCATAATATCCTCTTGTGAATATCTGTTTCATCATTTCTTGGAGGAATCAAATGCAAGGAAAAGATCTAAGTTTCAACCCCTTGTCTTTACTTAAGGAATCTACTAAGTCGATCTAGCCTGGTACGAAGACAGTCTGTTTTAAAAGACATTGAGGATAGTTGTTTGTATAACTAATCTTAATCCTTCCTGTGTTTTTTTTGTTTGTTTGTTGTTGTTGTTGTTGTTGTTGTTTTCTCCATAGTGGAGTCCAGAGCAGGAAGACCCACAACTGGAGACAGTTACTTGACTCACAGCAGTAATTTATCAGGTCCTGTGCCGTATGACTACATACAGTACGTAGCCTTCACAACAACCCTGCTGAGTGGATATTACAGGTCCCTATTTTATTCTTGAGGAAACTGAAGCTCACAGAGGTTCAGAAACTTGTCCAAGGCTAGTTAGTTAGTGGATAAAATGAAATCTAAGAGTAAGCCTTTATCTCACTAGGGAATTCCTAGAATTCCACTGATGTTATTAATATAAGTGGAATGAATATAATGCCAGTAAATAAACTGAAATGAAAATTCTGGTGTTAAATTGGAGAAACAAGAGAACGCTTAAGAAAAATGTTGCCAGGAGACTCAAACTTTGAAGCATATACCATCCAACTTAGAGTCTAATTAGAAATGAGCGGAAGGAATGCTTAAATTATTTATGTAGTCATACAATACCATACATGTACAGAGGGTGCCAAAAAATGTATACACATTTTAAAAAAGTAAAAAAGTGCATTAAGATCATAATACTCAATATATACCGAAAACAAAAGATGAATACAAGTCATGTGTATACATTTTTTTGGCACTGCTAGTATAACCAGTGCATTTTTTTTAAATCATCAAGATCTCATAATTAAGAAACCATAATTAAAATTAGGATAAGTGCTTAAAGTGGTTTATTATCAGTCCTTTCTTTGTATCCTGCCTTTAGAACTATACAATTTATTTTCACAATTTACACAGGGATTCCTTTCATCTCATGAGAATATAATCACATAACCAGGTATTTTGCAACTGTGCCCTTTTAATTGTAAATCATGGCTGTGCTTGCAAATTAGTCTATTATCACAGGAGATCTATCAATTTGGTGGGGAATGTTTTGCCAACGAGAATGGAAGAAATTAATAAACATTAATAAGCACCTTAAATCAATCACTCCTTTACTCTTGATATATTGGTGGATATGCAGATTAATATGTCAGTCAAAATAAATAAACTGATGAGGAAGGGAGGCCTCTTGATGCCATATGTAGTTAAGAAGCAAGATGCTCACAAACAAATTGAAAGATAAGGATGGAGCACTAACCCTTCAGAGAAATGAGTTGTTGGAAATTAAAGTAAATCCAGATAGTCATCCTTGGTTGGTCGCTTATATACCACTGGTGAGAAAAGCTAGAGGAGAAAACAAAATGCTTCTTCAGGATAAAATATGTTTCTTGACAGCATAATGTAGGGGTTAAGGCCTGGGCTTGGAAACGAGAACGTCTGCATTGAAAGCCAGGCCCATGATTTTAGTTTGGTAACTGTCATGTCTTAACATTGTTTTGCCATTATATCCTGATGTGTAGAATCGGAGATTAATATTATGCACTTCACGGAGTTGTTGTGAGGATTAAATGAGTCGATAGTTTTTTAAGGGCTTGGAATAGTACCTGACATATAATAAGTACGAAGTAATTATTCAATAAATACAGGATGTCATTGGCCATTTACTAACACTTTGAATAGCCCTAGTTCTTTCTCTGCATAGCCTTTTTTTGGGGAAGAATTAAGGTGGTGAGGTACCGTACAATATTTAAGTAATTTCCTTACTATAAGCCAAGAGTTGAATTATTTCTTATGCAAAAAATAAATAAAAATATTATTTTATGAAAATGCAAAGTTTTATGTTTAAAAATTAAGATTACGGAGTCAAATGTCATATTACTGGCAAGTACAAATTGACTGCTGCTAAACATTTTAGTCATTGCAAAGGCACCCACACAATCAATAACTTGTGTATATACTAAAACACAAGGCATTTGTATAAAGATGTTTATCAGAAACCTATCAGCAGAGTTCTCCTTTGGATTAAGGTCTGATAAGTTGTCCTCAGCCGCATCAAAACCTCTATTATCTCACTAAGAACAAGTCCCAAGGAAAAGAATGTGTGGGGAAATGAAGTACATTATTTGCATATTAAACAGCAGGTCCAATTAACCACTTTGCTGACAGACATTAATTTATTATTCATCTTATTCCAGCATATGTTAATACTTTCATAGTAGACATGAAAAGTGACTGATACAGCACATTGCAATTTTGAAAATGTTAAGTGTGGACTTCAAGGAAGTGTAGCTTAGAGTGTGGAGGAAAGTTTCATTGCTCATCTTTGGAAAGATTTAGTCTAGAAATGATCAATTTTCAATAAGTACATATTACTATATATAAGTCAGCATATATAGTCCAATATGGCAAGATTTTCAGAAATCGGTATGAAATATAAAATAAGGAGACTACTAAATAGTGCCGTGCAAAACAAATCAAAAGTTAAGTTTGTATAATACACCTTTTAGGCAAAAATTCCCAGAGGTATTTAAATTATTCATGCTCCAGTGTTATGTCTCTACACCAGATTGTAACAGACTTGATAATTGAAAAGGATAACTACATATAAAATGCCATGGATATGAACTAGAGCATCAATCAGATTAACAAAGACAAAAAGACTTGAACAATTTGAAAGGGAAGATCATCAGGAAAATGACACACTTCTCTTAAAAGTCCTGCTGCGTGTCCAAATAAAAGTGCTAATGGATAGTATCACAGTTACCATGACACTGAGCTTCCATATTTGCCCTGAGTGTATCTTTTAGAACACATCACGATCACTTATGGTGATGTACTGGATGCTGTGTAACTAACTAGCCACACTTTAGATAACTCAATCTTAATGTAAAATTAGAGATTTCAGATTCCAAAATCATCTCAGTTTTAAGAAGCATGAAAAATACCACTTCTCTTTAGCAGCTCTGAATCCTGTAGTCATCTAGAAAAATATGCCATGATGGCCAGATGGTAACTAAGAGCCAAGACAGGCTGAACCACATAAATAATTACATGTACCAGTGTTAGTCCAATGGCAATCCAGATAATCAAAACAACCTCGCAGAAGTGATGTCCAAGTTGGTAAATGTCACTGCCTTCCATTTTACAACACATTAAAAATAACTCCATTACCATTTAAAGTTTAATTTCTTTCTAGTTGCAATTTTTAGAGACATAATACTTTTCTCATCAATTTAGTTACACCCACAAAAAAAATTACCAAATATTTATATGCATATAAAGTCCATAACCTTGCATTAAAAATAATATGGGTCACATCATATATTTAAACTGAAACTCCCACAGCCAAAAAAGGTCTACTAGGATTTTGAATTTCACAATAAGAATGGCTACAAGATTCATAGAAGCTTCATGTGAAATTTAATATGTACATAATCATGTTTCTTGAAAGGATACTGGAAAAACAGCTTTCTACACCACAGTTCCAATTCACAAATCCCACAGATATTAGGTTCACACAATCGACACAGCAGTTTCCTTTTATATGCCCATAGATATCCTTGGTGACTATGAGGAAGTGAGTGCAAAAATCATCTTTTAGTCATAAAGTGTTTTAGAATTGTTATTATTTGATTAATAACACTGTCACTGCCTGAGTATAATGCTTCAAGTTGAATTTCGAAATGACCCTTATTTATTCATCTGCCTCCACCTAACTACTCATTTTTCAGCTAAGTATCAAAATGTAATATTAACTAAAAGTTCTTCTACTAGAATGAGGATATAAATTCCATATCAATATTCAATTGAAATTCTTAATAACTATATTGTTAGCTACCTTTTTTGGTTAATTATATTCTTAATGAAAAAGCTTCTTTTTTTTTTTTTTTTTTGAGAAATGCATTGGGAAATGACAACACTGGGACAAAATTCAGGTCTTCTAAATTCAAATGAAGTATTTGGTGCAAAACATGAAGTCTTGTGTTGTAGTGGAAAAGCAAAAGTACTGAGGCTGCTTACTAATTGACCCTGGCAGAATCATTGCCTCCCTAAATCTGTCTCCTTGTCAGCAAAACGGTGATCATAAGTGCTGCCAGGGTTATGATGATGATTAAATGAGACACTACATGAGGGCCCTTTGGAAATATATATTTAAAATATAGCTGTTCTTACTAAATTCTGTCAAAAGCTTGAGGGAATTCACTGTTATTATGATCAACACTGAAAAAAAAAATCTTGCGTTTTGTGCAAGAATGGACTATTTGAAAAGACTATTACCAATTTTTGTGTGGAGAGAAATTCTACACCCCACATAGACCAAAAAGCAGTGGGCAAAAAGATCAAGGAAAGGAAGCAGGTGCTTTCCTAAGAGGCATTCCTTAGGAACTCAGTTGAAAGACAAGTACTACTGGGTTTCCCCGAAAATAAGACCAGGTCTTATATTAATTTTTGCTCCAAAAGACGCATTAGGGCTTATGTTCAGGGGAATGTCATCCTGAAAAGCATGTTAGGGATTATTTTCTGGTTAGGTCTTATTTTCAGTGAAACATGGTAGGCAAGTGCCCTGAGCCTGACGTGCATCCATGGTTCCTTGCATCTAAGTAAACCCCTGCTAACTAACGAGGACAGCTGGAGGGGCCCAGATACAATTTTTGCAAATATATCTCCAGTCACAGCAGTCTGTCTTGAATCAATAAGGTTCTGGGGAAAGAAGGAAAACAACAACAAAAAAACAAGAGCCTTGGGATTTTAAGAGATCCTTATTACTCAAGGAATCTTAGACCTCAAAGTTGGAAATGATATTAGTCAAAACAAAAACAAAAACAAAACAAGACGCATATGAATGACAAAACAATACAAAAAGCCATGCTCAACATTATTATTTAGATTGTTAACACTTCAAAAAACCAATTGTGTCTTGTACTGAAACAGGTATATCATGAAGTGTAAATGAGGCATTCATTGATGGCAGTCTGTGGTGACAAACAACAGCAGAGCAAAGATGTGTTTCTCTACCTGAACTAAGTTAGTAGGTTGCTCTGTTCTCAAAAACCAAGGTTTTAATCCTAGTTAATTACCTAAAAACAACTGCCTTAGGCCTTACAGTGTTCAGGTGAAACTGGACGAGTTAGTGTAGCCCCACTACCGGAGTATGGGTTTTCTGGAAGAGTATTTTAAATGAGGAGGAAGATGAGTTAGAAGATAGGGGTTCTAATAATATTGAATGTCAACTATAATTGAAAGAAAAAAAAAACGGTAAAAAAAAGAAGATGTAGGTTTTATTTCCAACTCTGGTACTAATTAGCTATGCTTCTATGAGTTCAGGTCACCTAAATAATTTAGAGCTCTGTGTTCACATCTATCAAATGAGAGGAATGTGCTCCTGAAAATTTAGAGCTGGAAGGAAATTGATGTTCAAAGCTGTACCTGAATTCCAGAAGTCCCGCAGTTAATAACTGGCTGAATCAGAACTAGAACTCAGGCCTCCTGATTTCAAGGTCTGTTTTCCCTACTACTGGTGTCTTCTTTCTGAAATCTCTTCTAATTTTTTTCTAGTTTTTAAATACTATCATGGTAAGAACAGATAACATGAGATCTGCCCTGTTACCAATTTCTAAAGTGCATTATACAATATTGTCAACTATAGGCACAATGGTTGTACAGAGCTGCAGAGTGTACTCATTTGGTATAACTGAAATGTTATGCTCGTCAATTATCAACTCCCCCTTTCCTCTTTTCCCTAGCCCCTGCAAGCACCATTCCCCTCTCTGATTCTATGAGTTTGACTCTTTTAGATACCTAATATAAGTGAAATCATGCAGTAGTTCTCCTTCTGTGACTGGCTTATTTCACTCAGCATTAGGTCCTGAAATGATCATCCATGTTATCACACACTGCAGAATATCCTTCTTTTTCAGGGTTGAATAATATTCCATTGTATGTATATATCACATTTTCTTTATCCTCCGATCAAAACCACAAGGAGATATCGCCTCACACCTAGTAGGATACCTATTATCAAAAAGACAACAACAAAGCTTGACAAGGATGTGAAGAAACTAGAATCCAAACACATTCCTACCAAACACTGTTGGTAGGAATGGAAAAGGGCCTAGCCACTGTGGAAAATAGTATGGATGGTCCTCAAAAAATTAAAAAGCATTGAAATCAGGATTTCGAAGAGATGTGAGTTCATCTTAGCATTCTTCACAGTAGTCGAGATGTGAAAACAACCTAAATATCTTTTTTTTTTTTTTAACAAACATTTATTAGGGGCGTATTATAGTCTGGCACTTATCAAATTCATGGTCTCATTTATTTTTCACTGAGATGTAACTCATTGTATTTTCATTTTATAGATTGAGAAAAGAATCTTAGGATAAGTAGCTTAGCAAATTTACCAATTCTAGTATCAGTGGACACATTTTCATATAGATATGTTTCTGAGAACTATCCACCAGACCAAGTGGCCTCAATTGTTTATATATTAGTGTAAATTTAAGGCACTGAATCACCTGTCTTAAACATCTTTACAAACCAAGCCTTATCTCTATTTGAAAAGTAAGGGACTTTTTTATGTTTTGTTAGAGGAAATATATGCAGCAACATCGAGTAAAACAATTGTGCAAGGAGCTCCTAATAGAACATTAATATTAAAGCACAACAGAAAATGATGTAGATACAATTTTCTATGTTGATGCTTTCATCAGATTATTTCATGGTGAGTCACAGATGATTGCTACATACATGTAAACTTTACACTTTTTTGCTACTTGTTTTTAAAGAGCCAGTTTTGTTTCTTTGTTTGTTTAAAGATTAACTTTCTAACAATAGCTTAGATTTTTAGAACTAAATTGTAAACTTTTTGGGGGGTCATGCCTTTGGTATCTTGGCTCCTCCTCTCTCACTTCCATTCTCATCATTCCCATTATTATCTGGACTTCCATGGTACCTGGTGCACAAACACAAACGCATGCAACCATTCTATGTTTACAGAATAAATGAATGCACAATTTAAGAAAATAAAGTCTGGGGCAACCAAAAAAACTACCCTAGATTCTTGGATTACTTGGACCGTGACTGATTCAAAGATTCTTTCAGAAATATTACCTGGCAATCTTATCTAAAATAGCATTGCAGTAATGCACATTTTTGTCCAAGAAGACACAGTAAGGAAGGGGTAGGAATGTCTATTTTAGCAGAATATTCATAGCCAAAAATGTTCTGGGTCACATATATGAATTAATTACCCGAAAAGCTAAATTTTACTTCAACGCAATAAAGTCAAATCTATTGTGAAAGGTTTTGCTAACTCTCTTGGTTGCTAGACAAAAGAGCAATGGGATCAGCTCTATGAAACAGCAACCTTCTGCCTCAGACAAAAACAAAAGACACAAAAATCTCCTCAGCAGAATCAATTAAGTGATTTGTGGGACAACAGTGAGGTGCCATAGGCCTCTCTTACATATTCATTATTGTTAATGTGTGCTGGAAGCAAAATGCTCTACCCTGGTCCTTGTAATAATTTCTACTCCAAGAAATCGATCATTAAAGCACATGGAGGACCCCCTCAATTCGAGTTTCAACACCTGCGAGCTCATGGAATTGCTCTTGGCGCTGGGCCACGAAGCCTTGATTCTAATTCCGCTTTGACTCTCATCAGATTGGTTCCATTTCTTTTTTTTTTTTCTTTTTTTTTTGGTGTAGCTCTAGTATGCCTCAGTATCCCTACGAGGAAAATAATATTCATAACTCCCTCCAAACACACCACTCCTCTTAGAAGTTTAGCATGTGTACAAAAGTGCCTTAGAAAGAAAAACATTACAAATGCAAGATATTATTATTATCCTTACATAACAGCACAGGGCTACTTCAATTACAAACCACACTTTTAAAATCTGTTAACATTCCCTCCTGGGGAAGCCCTTTTGCTCTTTAATAGTATAAGCTAATCATGGCAGTATAATTTCCGGAGCTCATATTCGTGGGAGGAGAATGGCTGGCCCCGGTGTTCTCGGTTCTACAATGGCTTTCTCCTTCCTTTATCTCCTGAAATTATTGAGAGGCCCTAAGCTAATTTTCAAAAGTATGCAGAGGTACTTAGGCAAGCAGGGAGCAGAGCTGGGAACCTGAGCAATGCACTGACATCATTCTATGCTCAGCACATATGGCACACTGCTAAAGCAATACTAAATGAGCACACTGGACTGTTCGGAACTCTTGCTGGCTTTAAGTAGCCTTCTTAATTACAATCAGGCTTGCTTTTCATCATTTACAGTCACGTAGTTCGCTGTGTATTTAACTAGGAACATTTTTCTATGTCAGTATTTTCATCATGTATATGTTTAAGCACATGCAAAATAAAATGGGATCTTGCAATGATCTCAAAACCTATGCATTTTTTTAAAGAAAAATCCTCATCACAATCTCTGCAACTAGGTCAGTTTGCACAAAGATGCTGGGGGTAGTAGCCAGGAGCGCTTTCAGCACCCTGCTATCCTCGTAAGTGACACCTCATAATAGTGCAAATGAAGCATGGCACGATGAGAAAATGAAGAAGAATGAACCTGGATAGTCAACCTAGCAGTTCTCAAAACACAGAGGGTAGACTCAATTTCATCCCCCCAAATACACCACACATGGTTTTTCTTTTACACTTTCAAGCACGTATATGCTTTCCTCTTGTGAGAAAAATGTCTTGTGATTCCAAGATATTCTAACACAAAGAAACAGGCTGGCTCATTTGTTCATCTACATATGTATATTCTCAATAGTCTCACATTTTGAACTCAACCTCATTTACACCTGCCTTGATTTTCAGCTAGGAATTTATCATATTGTCATTCACCTTTGTGCTTCCCTGCACCCTCACCTATTGGGCTCAAAGATTATCTCCTTGTGGGCCCTTAGTCTAATTAATTGAATATTCAGGTAGTTTACTGACCCCACAAATTCAACATCACCTCTTTGTGATTAGCTTTCTTTTAAGCCACCACCCTGCCGGCCCAGCTCTCAGCTCCTCTTGCATCCCCAACACACACACACACACACACACACACACACACACACACACACACACGTCTTCATCCCCCACCTTTAGAAGCTCACTTCATCTTTAATGTTCTTTGATTGTGCTCTAGCCAGAATTAAGTCCCTCTCTTCAAGAGAGGGAAGGGATGAAGCAGGAGAAATTCAGACAGGCTTTTATTTGGCAGAAGTTGATAAGTTTGTTACTCTGATTTAAAAAATAAAAAAGAATCAGAAAGCTTCCACCAAAAGTGTGTGAGGAGGATGGAGAGAGTTTAAAAACAAACAAATGTGACCATACAATAGAACCTTGGAAGGAAAGAAAAAGTGTTCTGACCCAAAGGAATGACCAACTGCTGCTCACATACAATTTTCTCCACTATCCTTCTATCCTTTCTCGTTTTCAATGATAGGTGCACCTGCTTTTTCATTCACATAGAATCAGTGTAATTTGGAGGGAAAGCAATGTTTGTAAAGACCAGCAGACGGCGACTGACTGGGGTAGCAGCAGCGGCAAGGAGAAAAAGAGTGCTGTATCTGCGACAGGGACCCCTTGATGTTCTCCCCTCCCTTCAACCCCAGGCACTCTCCCCAGTCAGTGGCCTCATCTCTGGGGAGACAGACAGAGAGCCACAGAAAAGGAAAAGTCAATATGCACATGAGATTATCAGCCAAGTGCTTCCCACTGGTACACTGAGGCGCCCCACACCCTGACTTAACCCCATCTGGCTCACTGCACCCACCCACCCACGCTCTGCCTGCCCCTCCTGTGCCCTGGCTCATCTCCCTGCCCTGGGACTCACACAATCTGCACAAAGGCAGGGGACTGGGTAAGAACTGCACCCAAGGAACAGAGCAGCAGGCACCTAGAATACTGTGAGCAAGTGGTGGGAGCAAAGTGACTCCTCACTGGTTCAGAGGGATCTCTTACTCTCAGCTAAGAAGCCCAGGTTTGAGGTATCGCTCCTGTCTCCGTCCCAGGCATTCTTAACTGGAGAGAATTCTTGAGAGGGAACTGGGGGGAGGAAGGAAAGGGATTCCTAGGATCCACAGTGAGGTGTGGCTCTATGCCACTCCTAAAGAAGAGTTGCTAAGGGGATTTATTCTCTCTTCGGTTAGATTAGGCTATAACTTCTCATATCTAGCCAGAATTGTGTCCAGGTAGGAAGCCTGTCCCTGGGGAAGGGGGTCATCCTGGTATCACCAGCAGCTGTTCAAGGAAGAGGGATTACCTAGAGAGCCGGGAAAATGATCCAGAGCTGAACCAAGTCTGAAAGAAGGGGCTCTGCAAGGAAAGGGGGGAAAGGATCTCAGGAAGAGTGTCCACAACTTTGCCCTGCTTGTTAAAGTTGCAGATTTTACACTAGAGGAGAAGATTGGGAGTGGGGACAGACTCACAAAAACGTCTGGTATTTTATTTATTGGCAGTTCAGGGAATCTGAAATTGGCATTTATCTGAAGATGAGAGGAACCTGGCCTTACATTGCTGGCCACTCTGAAGAAGGAACCTACCCACCAAGGTTTTTCTTCACATTCAGCTCTTTACAAAAGAACCCAGGGAGAGGAGAATAGCTTCTCTGGTTTTCAATTACCCCCTCCGGGCAGACCTCCTGACTTAACTCAGCCAGCACTGGCCTAACTGCCCTGCTTGGGAAGCACTGAGCTGAAGAAGGAGAAAGCAGAACACCCCTTATCCCAACTGCCTTCAGACATGATCCTCAGGGAGACAGGCATTTCAGAAAATAATTCAGCCCAATCACCAAGAAAAAGAAGTGTATATGTGTATGGGGTGGGGAAAAGGGATGGTGTTCAGAGGTCTCCTCTAGCCTGGTAGGGGCTGGCCAGCAAGAGACAGGGTGCCACAGTTACCCTCCTCCCTTCTCCAATGAAGGGGAGAGGTGGGGGCTAAAAGGATTGGTTTCCTATTGAGTGAGTCCCGGGACCAACCTCTTCACTGTCACTGCAGTCCCGGCACACTTTGGAGGAATGTACGGGCTGGAACCTCTCCCTCCCCCAGGCCAGGGAAAATGAGCAGGAGGTGGGGCCGCACACAGCACAGACAAAAGGTTCTGCAGAGCCTTCCTCTTTCTGGCGCTCAGGTCCCTCCGCTGAGCGTGGCGCCCCATCAGCCACACCGAGTGACCTTCTGGCGAGTGAGCCCCCTTCCCGCAGGGCCCAGGTGCCTGGCCAGGGACGGTCCTTTAATAGGTGCCCACGTCTCTCTCCCAGCACCACGACAAGGAACGCCCCTCCCACCCCTCACCACAAACACCCGCGACGCCTTCCCCCACCCCCTTTCTATTGTCTTCAAAGAGATAAGTGGCTCCCACCAAGTACACCCAAATGCACACCCTCCCTCCCCTTCTCGCGCTCCCGTGTCTCTGAGCCTCCGGGGCCGAGAAGTGAGTGCAGGGTTGAAAGGGGCGAGCCAGGGAGTAACCCGCGAGAACTTGGCATCTCAGACCCACCGTGTCCGCCTCGCAAGGATGCCGGTGACCTGTAGATTGCAATAGGCACTGAATGATGCTTGCTGCTGCCATGGAAATGGTGGATGTGGTGCGCTCCCAAACTGGACGCCCCCCACGCCACTCCTAGAAGGCCGCTGAGGGTGAGCGGGACAATCCAGAGCAGGGCCAGGCGCCCCCCTGCGCCGCCACCGCCGCCACCCCCGGGCGAGCCCAGCTCGGCGCCGCACCGGAGCATCCTCTGGTACATGGCGGGTGCCCGCCTAGGGGCAGCCGCCCCGGGAGGCAAAGTTTGGGGCGCAGGGAGGGGAGAGGGCACCGGGGAGCAGGCAGCTCGGGGTGGGCTGCGTGGCCGCCGCCTCACCGAGCCAGAGCACCCATCCTCTCCCTCCTTTGGAAAGTCTTCTCGGGGTCCTGTAATCCACCGCGCCTTGCACCCCAAAGCATCCGAAACATAGCCGAGGCGAAAGCAGCTGATGGGGGACTTGTCCGGAAAGGCAGCCCGGGGAAACAGCAAGCTCGGAGCGGGCGGTTGTTCCCAGATTTCCAGGGCTCCAGGTTCTCGAGAGCTACTCCTGAAGAGTTTCGGGCGAGAGTGCGTGCCAGGGGGTGGGGAGTGGGGGAAATTGTTTAAAGCTCCTCCCGGAGGGTCCTCACTTCTACATGACAGCCATCCACCACGAATCCACTAGGTAAATCCATTTAGCATTGTGTGTGGGGACTGGGGAGGCCACTTCGCCGGCCCAACCTCCTTTCAAAGGAGAAGCAGACCCCATGGAATCGAGGTGCCCCTTCCCTCCATTCAGCCCCCGCCGGCTGGCCCGCTCGCGCCAGCCTCCAGCGGGCAGCGCGCGGAGCAGCAGCGCGCATCGCCTGCTCCGGAGGCAATCTCCGTGTCTGCTGCCTGCTGACACTTACGCCCGGCGAGGGGTTCAGAGGCAAGAGTGCACCCTTATGAAGGAAGGGGGTCAAACGGGGAAAATAGAGCAAAGGAAAAGAAGAGGCAGACGAAGAAGTGGAGGGGTAAAAGAAAAGAAAAAAAAAAAGAAAGAAAGAAAAGAAAAGGAAAAGGAAAAGAAAAACCACACGCGCTGGCAAAGCTAGGGGCTCTATGCAAATCTGCAGTCTCCAAACAGCAAATCACTGAAGCTGGGATGCAATGCAGAGGACGAGCCTATGTAACGAGGGAGGCTGGTCTAGCGTCCCACAAAAATCACCCTGCTTTACCTCTCATGCATTCTCCGCACATCAAAGGGACACGTGTACAGAGATGCTGGGAACACCTAAAAAGCAACTCTCCCTCCTCTGCCAGGTGATCCCTCCGTCTGAATTACAATGGCAAATGGCACCCTTCCCCTACCCCTATGGTTTAGATGTAACCAGTGTCCTGAGAGCTCTCTTAAAAGGGATGGAATTCAGCTCTTTTTATTGGACCAAACTTGTTCTGCCAGGTGTTTAAACCCAATCTGCTAAATATGGCTTGACACCCTCTACTCAAGTATCAGTTTTGATGATCTGTTAATTACACATATTACTCATAACAAAGAGTCCCCCTTCCCTCTACATTGTCGTATCTCAGATAAGGCAGTGAAAGTACAAGGAACCAAAATACACGGGCGGGGGGGGGGGGGATGAGTGAGTGTGTCAGCTGAAGAAGAGACAGAAAAAGGAGAATGAAAAAGAGAAAGGAGACAGGTGGGAAAGAGGACAACAGAGGAGAGAAACTGTGAATGTGATTGCTTGTATCTCAGTCGAACATTTTAGGGATATTTAAGAACCCACAAGATCTCTGTAGAAGCCCAGCTGCGGTGATCTTTTATAAAGGTGGGGGTTCTGCCTTTCTCTCATCCCTCTCATTCGGAAAATAGCATCAAGAAACAAAAATTCCTAAATCTAGTGCCCCCAAGTGAGGGCATTTATGTTCTATTGGGTGAAATGCGGCATCTTTAACTGGAAGGTATGTGTCCTGGGTGAAAGACCAGCAGAGCCGACACTCATCTAAAACTCTAAAGAGCTGGCACAGCAAGTGGACTTGGCAAAGAGGATCACAGTCACTGGAGGCTGGCAGTTACAATTTGGTATTATGGTTGCAACACTCCTCCAGTTTCCAAAAGATGATAAAAACTATGACACGTCTAGTGACTCGACATTTTCTGTCTTTATTTCTATTTAAGAAGAAAGGGAAACAACTCAGAATAGGCACTACTTCCCACAGGCTCCTCATTGTCTATATAATCACTTATATCAACAAATAGAAAGTCGTGTGTTGGGGGGGGTAAGTAATTCTAGGAGGATTTGACTCAAATCATTCACTCACAGTTGCCATTTAAAATTCTATGTTGTCTGTCGTCCATTCAGAGGTGACCCAGGGACTCTGGTGGTCACTGTGTAACAGTGTCTAGGGGACACCAAACCAAATCCGTAGCAATCTATCATTTCACATTCTTGTCAAAAGTTTATGTCATTCTACTAAAAAGATAATTCTTCAGTAGTTTACTAATTAAAATGGCTTACCCATGCTAGAGAAGGCGTTTTATTTACTTAAATATGCCATATCTCCCAACTTCCCACAGGTGCTCAAAACCCAATAAAACCCAAATTCAGCACCTCCCACTGTGTACGTTTGCTGTCCTTATACCCAGGCCATTTCCTCTTCCTGTTATCATTTTTTCAGCATGTGTATTTTCAGTCACTGTTCAAGGGTTGTGATTATTCATTTTTTATTTTTATTTTTTAATATCAAGTAAAGCTTCCAAAGGAAAAGAAGAGGATAATCATTCGTGCAGTACGGTTGTAGGATGCTAGGTTCGTATTCTGAATTTGATATTTCATAGTGTTCATATGGAAAGAGCAGTGGATTAGGAGGTAGGAAACCTGTGCTGCATTCTTGGCACTGCCATTTACTGGTTATGTCAGATTAGTTACTTAGCCTCTCCCTGAGGCTCCGTGGCTTCCTTTATAAAATAGTCATGTTCCTATCTTTCCTAAGAATCCCACAGGGCAGGAAGGATATAATGCAATATTTAATGTGAGCGTGCTTTAAAATATATCAAATATTCCCCACAATTAAGGCATTATGTCTCTCTTCCCATGTAGGTCTAACATATTTGAGCTGATTAGCTTGCACAATTCATTCAGTACCTTCTATCTGTAGGAACTGTAGAACATTCCATTGTTCTCCAATGCCCTCCTCTATGGTGTTAATCTATCCTCCCCTCCCCAACTAGATGAATTCCTGAAGGGGAGCAGAGTCAAATCTTTATTTGGACTCCCTCTAGTGCCCAGCATATGGGAAATGTAAGTTAGTCTCTTAGCACATACAGTCAACTCTCATTATTCCCAGGAGTTATGGTCTATAAAGTCTATGAACGCTGAATTAGCAAATACTGAACCCATGTTCCTAAGGGTTAGGGGAATTCAAACCTCTGGGCACAACTTTATCAACTAATTAATATATAACCTTGTTTTATGTGTTTTGCTGTTTAAAGGCATCTTATTTAATATATACTGTTGATTCATTAACGTTGAACTCAGAGTCAACATCGCTATAACACAAGCCTGAATGAGGCTTGTCTAACATATTTATTTTCTCCAGAAGGCATGCCTCATCCTTCTGCTTAGGACTGTCCACACTTCAGCATTATGTTTAGGGGCCATTTTTACCAGCAAAATCGCCAACAAAAACCACAAAAGTGTAAAAAACGTGACACTGAATACCCTAAGAAGGCCACTCATTTTAGTACAAGAGCTGGAACAAGGCAGAGTGTTGCCTTGTTTGACCTCGGCTGGGAAGATGGGTGGCGGGGACCCAGTTTTTGCCACTTTGTGCATGTCTGTTAACGACCACCCTAGTGCCATGGGTATTGACTTGGGGGCTACACATTTTAGTGAGGAGGTAAATTCATATCCATGCATAACGAGGATTGACTGTATTTGTTATTCTCTTGATTAACAGGGAAGGATGGGGCCAGGACTTTGGAGAGTGATTTGTATAAATTCAAGTGATAGGAATAGAATAAGAGAGAGGATTCTGATGAACCTTCCCGAGAGCATTTAATGAAGAAACGGATCCCCTGTCTGTTTTATATTGTCTGGGCCTTGGGAGATTAAGGCAGGGTTAGGGAAAGGATAGGCCAGAAATCTTAGTTTTACAAGAGTCTCAAGAGATAAAGAAGAAATATTTATGGCTTCCTTGAAAGAAGAAATTGTAGCTATAGTGTTTCAGGCAGATGTCCGGGGCACCTTTGCAATACCTAGGAGGTTCTAGGGTGGCTACTATGATACGGATGCTGCAATATCTGTTATAAATGGTTGTAATTTGGTGGAACAAGGAGCGAGTCTTTGTACAGAGAGTGGAGAAAAGTCTTGTGAGTAAACGCATGCCTAATCTGAATGAAGCAAATAAAGCTTGTGCTTACTCTTTGTGTCCATTCAGCCAGTGAGTGCTTGTGGAAGGAACTGCATTATTTAAAGGAAACTGAGGCAACATTTGAAAAACTGTGCTTAGGTGAGTAAAGAACTGGTTGCAGGAGACATGGTGCCTGACTCCCTGTAATATACTCTTAAATATTTCAGCATAGGCAGTGGGATAGAACTGTGTTTGTATTGTTCTGCATCCCAGGAGAGTCAGTTGCCTTCATCAGGAATTTATGCTCAGTCAGAATTATAGAAGCCAGCGGTGGCTTCTAGAAGTCTTGAGCTACCATCATCTCCAGTTATGATGTGGCTTTGCTAACTAATCATAATGTATGTTAGAAATAGGTTATCATTGGTGAAATGCATGGCTTGGCAATTGGTTCAATGGAAGTTATAAATGTGTTATCTTTGGTGAAATCATTAATATTCAAGATACGCAGTTGACCACAATACTTTATAGACATGCTTTGCTTCTACTTAAATAGAGTATGTGAATATAAGAGGTCTTTCTCCCTTTACTGTAAGGAATGTTGCCATAATAATAGAAAAAAAAGAATGAACATACTTGTAACAGGCACAATTCTGAGAGATGTAAATGTATTAGCCCATTTAATCATCACAAAACCATATGAAATGGGTGCTACGGTGACCTCTAAAAGATCTTAGCTGCCTAATTCTGACGGATGATGAGCTGGATGCTGCCACTGAAATACTGCCATATTTGCTTCAGGAAAGCCTTTTGTCAGGCCCCTAAAAGAACCAAGAGCTGGAACTTCGTCAACGTTCCAGAACAGCCTCTAAGATTTTGTGCCTTCTTATTAATAAATGTATGGGACTGTAGCAGAAGCTGGTCTGAGTCTTATATTTGCTCTGACCTGTACTTGTAGAAATTCTTAGAAGAGTCATTAGCTCTCATCTGCCTCTAACAACTGTGGCTACTGAGATCTACCAAAAGAACCTAATAGCTGTGCATGGTAAATTGTCCAAGTTCCACTCACAGTTGATTTACAATAAGCAAGAAGACAGGTAGGCTAAGCCAGAAAACTGTGTTAAGAAATGGGAGACGGGTTTGAAAGCTGAGGGGATAAAACAAAGGAAGTGGAAGGAGAGGAAAGTCAGACAGGGGAGTGTGGGGAGAAATGGAAAAGGACAGGTCATTTCAAATTATTTCTCATATTCCAAAGATCAACCCTTCTGTCTCAAGAAACAAGATGGTCGTTAGACACACGCTTTCAATCTTTTCGTGTTTTTCTTAAACTTAATTGGAAATTATTATAGCTCAGTATTAACCTTTTTTTTTTTTTTTTTAAGTAGACACTAAAAGCAGAGGGGAAATATATTAAAACTCACAGGCGGCACCAATCTTTTAAAAATTAAAAATGAGGAGAGTGTCGGTCTTGCATTTTGCATTTCTGCTGGTGTCAGCACAAAGGAAAAGGCAAGCAGACCCCACACAGTCCTCTACCTGCATTTCTGAGTTGGGACTGAGAGAGAGTAAAGAAGGAGATAGTCCTAAGAGGATGCTGTCCATGTAGCTGTAAAAATAAACCTCTGATCCTATTACCTGTTCGGGTTATTGCAGGCCCCTAGGGGTACACTGAGAAAAGATCAGAATAGAAGACCAAGAACATTAAGAGCAAGACACAAAAAAGAAAAAAAGAAAAAAAAGAAAGAAAAAAAAGGCCAGGCCTAAAAGCATCCCTGGAGATTCTGTAGTGCAATCTCTTTATTAGTCAGATGATAAACTTGGGGCCCAGAGAAGTAATAATGTTACCGAAAAGTCAGATTTATTTATGAAGTATGTACTTATCTGGAAGAGCACTTTCATCTCCTTCCACCCATAATCCAGTTGTAGATCTAGATTGGTGAATTTAGTCACCTTAGCTATCATATCAGCTAGAACCTCCACACTGATAGAACAAATGGAAATGGAGGGTGAGGTAGTGGGAACCCAACATGAACCAACATGATACCTAATTCAATTACAGCCTGGACGTGCAGTCTGACTTGTGAAATATGAATATATGTATTCAATTCAAGTGAGCTGTGTTGAGGGCTGCAATATTTTATGGTCTCTACCTTTTCTGTCTTTTTAAATAAAAACTTCATTTACGATGTTCTACCTGCATACACCCCAAGGCAGGGTCATGGAGATTTCTCTATAACTACATCTTTAAGTGTTGGGGCCATTGCTTGGGCACCAACTAATCATATGCCATCTTTCAATCACTGTCATCTTATATTGCTTGTATAGTTATTTCAACCAAATTGCATTGCTGACAAAGTCTTACAGAGGTTCATACTCTTTTGACTTGAATGTGTTCATAATGTAGCTGAAAAACATGTGACTCGAGTGTCAGGCAGGAAGTTTGAATCTGAGTTGATTGTTATTATGCGTGTGACATTGGGTTTAATGGACCCTTGCTCCAGTTTCCTCATCTATAACATGAGTATAACACTACATGTAATGACATTGGAAGAGATTCTACAATATATTAAGCACTAAACATAAGTGATGGTCATTGATTCATATGTGCATATTATAGATAGGTACGAAAGACATAAGGATAATGAGCTGTACTGTGAGTTTTAATTTAGCCATATTCTAAACTCTCCCCACTTTGTCTGTAGTTAAGTTTGGCCACCTCCACAATAATTTCTTAGATCCATTTCTGTTTCTCTAAATTTGTGGTGTTCAAACGTGAGCGTGCCTGAGAATCACTAGAAGGGCTTGTTAAATCATAGATTTCTTTGCTTTTGATTCCCAGATCTGGAGAGAGGCCTGATAATTTGCATTTCTAACAAGTTCCCAGGTGATGCTCACAATGCTGGTCCAGGAAAACTAAATTTTCAGAACCACTGCTCTGTCTGAATGTCAGTCTTTGACACAGGTTTTATTACCAAAGCAGGGAGAGCTTTCTAATTAAGCTCCTTACCAATGCCCTCACCTCCTCCTCAGCAGTGTCCTCTCAGAATAGGCAACAGTGCTGTTCCCAGATCTCTTCTTGAAGTAATTTTTTAAATGCTTCAAGATGTCTACCAAAGAAACCTACATGACCCCATCTCACACCATGTACCTATAAATTCCCTTTACTCTACTTGGAAAAACTTTTTTTTTCCTTCCCACCTTTCCTATTTGAGCTCTTCTTTGGTTAGCCTGGCCAGTGGCTAGGGGCAGGAATTCAGGCAACTACACCAGGGTTCCTTTCTGACTATACGCCTTGCCAGCCATATGGCCTTAGACCGATTATGTAATCGTAGTTTGCACACCAGTCAAGTCGATGATCGTGAGATTGTTTTGAGGATTAAAGGATTTGACAGAAAATATTGAGAATGGTGTCTGGTACCTAGCATATACCGGGGTGCCAAAAAAATGTATACAAATGGACACTTTGGTTAACGTTGCTCAAGCAGTAGGTCACTGGAATCAAAAGTGTCTGGATGCTGATGGTAACCCCTTTGAGCACCTCTTGTAATTGCGGAAGTCAAACGTGACCTGTATTCATTTTTTTGTTATCGGTATATATTGAGTATTACAATTTTAACACAGTTTTCCTTTCTTAAAATGTGTATACATTGTTTTGACACCCTCTGTAGGTATTAGTATTTATTTGTTTATTTTTAGAATGAATTATTCTTTCCTCTTTTTTAGAACATGGATAGAATAAATCAGAATTGACGAGAAGGCTTGTTTCAGGTGAAACCTGACACTGGCCATTCAAATAGTTGGTCACTAAAAAAAAAAAAAAAAAAAAGCAATACTAATAACAAATACATGAAAACAAGAAGACACTTTCAGGTCTTGGCATATCAAGCCTGCAGTCTGACCAGCATCAACTGTTGGAATGTTCAATGCCAAAAAGTGACAACCTGGGATCTGTCTGCCTGCATTCATCAGCACATTCTAGCATGCATGCCCATCACTGCAGAAGAAAGAAATATGGGACTGTTGAGAATGAAAGGACAACCAGAAGGCACGTTCAGGGTGATATAAAAACCAAGATATAAGTTGCAAATTCCCTGGTAAATACAGATATTTAAACCAGGAACCAGAAATCATGCGTACAACATGAGTTCTATTTCCTGAATGCCCACTTAGAGCATAAACCAATTTGATCTGTCTTTATAAACATATGCTCTGGAGTATATATTGCCATTTAAATGCACTGAAAGGAATTTAATCATGCAATTTGAACTGAGTATCTAAATATGTTTATCTGGGATCTATAGTCTAATCCCCATCCAATTTAGGACAAATATATTAGATTAGACATTTGATCAGAGTTATATTTTGATGTTAGTACTATAGTTAAGTTAGTGCTACTATCCCACTACAAAAATCTGTTTTTCAGGTAAAGTGAAAGTTCTTGGTTGTGGCATATGAAGTCCTTCAAAGTGGCCTGTATGCTGCCTTTCTTATTTTGTCTTTACCTCACCTTCTGCCACTTCCCCCCAAAATATCCTATGCTCCACCACATGGACTCACCTCTTCCTTAGACACACTACACATTCTTTTGCTTCTTTGCCATTGTCCATGTTATTCCGTCTATAAAAACAATCTTTTCTCCTTCCCTCTTTTAATAGCCCATTCATTATTCTACATGGTTTTAAGACATATCTGTGTTGGTAATTTTTCTGAATTCTGCCAATTATTTGGTACTTTCTCAAGTAGAGACTATTAACAAAGACAAAAACAAAAAGCAAAAAAAAAAAACAAACAAACAAACAAACAAAACACCCAGGATAAGTAATAATGTATTCATATTATTATTGTACTGAATTAATGAAGTACCACAGAAATTAACAAAGTATCAAAGCCCATCTTCATGTTTGGAAGTTTCAAATAACCAAAACCAACAAACATAGGAAACAAATCATCTTCAATTTATTCTTACAGATTTTTGGTTAGGTCTTTTATTACCTAAAACATGTAATAAATTTTGGCTGAATGTTAATTTGAATGCTAAATAAATTGGTTACAAAGAATAATGGAATTCATTATCATTTTTCTACTCATGTTATAAACAGATGTCTTTCACATAGTATGTTAAAAAAAAAAAGCCACCAACCAAAGATGCTTGCTGCCAAGTTGAACTGCAGAGCAAACACTTATAGCGAACTTATAAATCCTTGAAAATAGGGTATTATAATGGAAATACTGGCACCATTTTAACTATAACCATTCAAATAATATTACTATAGCAGAACTTATCATCTAATATATCTGTTCTAGGATAGATGAAGGATTAAGCACTAGGTGTCGAAAAAACTTTCAGCGGCTCAATTTAAATTGCATGATCATTCCACATAGTGCAAATCTCTTAGAATATTTCAAAATGAGTACTTACGCACCAAAACATTTATTCTTAAACATAGATTATATTTTTTGCTACTTGTATAAGAAATATATTACCTCTGAGGCATTTTGAAAAATCATTAATCAATGTTGTTGTTTTTTTCAACTGTCTTCTTTTTCTTTCATGAAAGAATTACTTTCCTCAGATTTTCTCTGTTCTTTTGCTGAGATGATTCCCCTAGAGAACTCTGTGTTTATCTTGACAGGTATTAGTAGATCCATAGACCTCTGTGGAATTGTTCCTGGTTGTGTCGAGGTACAGTAGAAACCATTACCTTTGCACACTAATAAACTTATTGCATTCTAAATAAAATAAACCACACAGTGAGTGAAATTAATCTACTAATGTCTTCCTAATGAAGCTTTTGTTAGGCATATGGTGTGGTCTTCAGTATTCATTAGGTTGCTGAAAAAGTAATTGCAATTTAAAAGGTTAAAAATAATTGCAAAAACCGCAATTACTTTTGCAGCAACCTAATAACACATGATAGCTATTAAAACAAAGTATATCTGATGATTTTTTAAATGCATACCTGATGATTGCCTCATTTATTATTTTCCAATGAACTAGTTTACTTTCAAATTGCTTTAAGCACCTAATCAAAGAGATAGAAGAAACATTTGTAGACTTAAAGAAATATTTTAAATGGAGAGAAGAAATAAATGTCTTATCTAGCATCACCCTTAAATAATTAAAAGTGGATTTGCTGTTCTACTTTTTAAGGACAAAGAAAGCTTTTATTTGTCTATCCTATGTAAAATTTCACTCATTAATAGAATTTAAGAGCTGAATATTTAGAATGGAACTGTTTTGGTCCAATTCACACTGTGGGCTTTAAAATAATGTGACTTCCTAGCATAATAAACACCAGCTCAAATTGTGGTGAAAAATGGAAACTTTAATCGCCAATGGAAGATTAATTGTCAACACAATCATTATCCCTTCATATTGGCAATATTTTGATTTGTCATACAAAAAAATTCAAAGCATCTCTGCCTACTTCGGAAAATCATCAGTTTTGGAGTATATTCTGTCCGATTCCATCTCATATTTATATTAGCATATAAAACAGCTGCAAATAAGTCACATCCTCATTGCTACACTATGCCAAATTTTTAATTTCTCATTTTAGTTTCCCATGCAAATTATCTCCTGCTTTGCTATAATCAGAGCTGTCCAATTGAGACTTGGAGATCTTAGCAATCATGCATTTTACTATTATTATTTAAACTTACTTATTTAAACTATTATTTACTGCTAAGCCTAACAGAGGCAAGGAAACAGACATAGTTGAAGAGCAAAGGTGGATCTTTCCTCCTTTACCAGTAGCAGTCAGAAATAGTA